>NC_142884.1:4716500-5021166 GCF_051225735.1 Oryctolagus cuniculus | reverse complement strand
ACCGGCGCCGCGACTCACTAGGCCAATCCTCCGCCTTGCGGTGCCGGCACACCGGGTTCTAGTCCCGGTTGCCCCTCTTCCAGGCCAGCTCTCTGCTGTGGCCCGGGAGTGCAGTGGAGGATGGCCCAAGTGCTTGGGCCCTGCACCCCATGGGAGACCAGGAGAAGCACCTGGCTCCTGGCTCCTGGCTTCGGATCAGCGCAGTGCGCCGGCCGTAGCGGCCATTGGAGGATGAAGCAATGGCAAAGGAAGACCTTTCTCTCTGTCTCTCTCATACTGTCCACTCTGCCTGTCAAAAAAAAAAAAAGAAGAAGAAGAAGAAGATAAGGGAAGGGGTGGCCTGGGAAGTAGGGTTTCCTGTGTGTGGGTAGGGATGATCAGTTTGGTAGGTGGGGGAACACCTACAGGTTTGTAGGTCTTTCCCATCCAGTGCCCCCTTCACTGGGTTCAGCTATGGCCTGGGGCAGGTGTTCCTCGGAGGGTGTTTTCTGTAGCCTGTATCCAGAAAGCATTAGCGTCTCATTCTCTTTCCCCCAGAGCAGCTGTCCTACACCTAAAGAAGTGTCCTGAAGAGGACCAGAAATTGTAACACATCTTCACATCAAGGCTCAGGTACGTCCCCGTCATGCTCATTCAGTTACTGTGTTTGTGCCACTTAGAACTGGCTGCTTTCCCTGACCATCAATATCCATCCTGAATGCCACTCAGCCCACTAAACCTCCCAGAGTGGTGCCACTACATGGCGGCGTCACTCAGTGGCCTCCCCACAGCAACCCTCTCCAGCCAGCATTTGACAAATGGTTCAGAACCTTCCTGTGTACTCTGCTTTTCTAAAAGTCTTACAGTGTAGAAAAATACCTCCTGGAGGTACACACTGGACTGTGGGGTGGTAAGGAGAGGGTTCGTTTTTAGGTGCAATTAAGCACCAGGTGTGTTTGATCTTTTCCATGGACCTGATTTTCACAGCTCTGCAGGAATGAAAATGATGGGTTTTGGTTTTTTGTTTGTTTGTTTTTGTAATTTTGACAGAGTTAGACAATGAGAGAGAGACAAAGAGAAAGGTCTTCCTTCCGTTGGTTCAGCCCCCAAATGGCCACCACAGCTGGATCTATGCCAATTCACAGAACCTGGGAGGTAACAATGATGGCTCAAGTGGTTGGATCCCTGCCACCCACACGGGAGACTTTGAATGAATTTTCGGATCCCAGCTTCAGCCTAGCCCAGTCTCCACTAATGCAGGCATCTGAGAAGTGAACCTGTGCTTGGGAGTACATTCTCTCTCTCTCTCTCCCTCTGCCCCTCTCCCCCTCTGCCCCTCTCCTCTTCTTCCCCTCTCCCCCTCTCCCTCCTCCTTCTCTCCTCTTCTCCCCCTCTCCCCTTCCCTACCCCCCCTCCTAGTCTCCCCTCTCCCTCCATCCCTCCTTCCTGCAAATATTTTTTTAAAAAAACTTTAATAACGTGAAAACCGTCCTTAGCTCCCTGGCTAGCCGCAGTGGGCAGCAGGCAGTACTCTGCTGAGCCCGACTGTGACCCATAGTGTCAGGATGTCAGTCCTGTCCCTTCTTGCTCCTGGCTTTTGGACCTTTATGAAGGTGGGATTCTCATGAGGATGAAATGCACATGCTAAAGACACAGGACAGCCCTGGGAGCGCAGGTGCTGGGTGAACACGAACTGCACCTGTTTTGTGTTGAGTTGAGTGATTAGAGACCATGGGCAACACAGACACGAAGGCAGCTGTGGTGCATAGTTAGAAGTTCACAAAAACAGTCTGCAGCAGGGACCCTTGACCCAAAGTCCCTCCAATAACTCTGTCTTATAACTTGCAGGGTAAATTGTATACATATACTTGTTTATGTTGGTGAATGTGATGGGGGATGTCTTGTATTTTGCAAAGGTCAAAGTCAAGTAGTTCCATGGCATTAGTAAGGACATACATGCCCCTAAGAAGCTTAGAGCTGTTGGTCTGCAAGCAGACTTGGCTACCCTGACCACAGTCAGTGCTCTGGGTCATACCACATTCATGTGAAGGAAAACGCATGGGACATTCTCAGTTGCCTAGTGAACTCATTTTGATAGCACAATGTGTTAGTATTGTATCCAGTGTGACTTTTCAAAAATGTTTATTTATTTGAAAGACAGATCTCCCATCTTCTGGTTCACTCCCCAAACACCTGCAATGGCTCCGACTGGGCCAAGCAGAAACCAGGAGCCAGGAATTCACTCCAGGTCTCCCACCCGGGTGGCAGGGACCCAACTACTTGCTCCATCACCTGATGCCTTCCAAAGTGCATGTTAGCAGGCAGCTGAATCAGAAGTGGAGCCAGACAAGACCACATCCTGCAGTGTGGCACGCAGACATCTTAGCCACTATGCCAGACGTCCGCCCCCAACGTGGCATTTCAACTGTTCCGTGAAGAAAGTGAGGAACGTGGCCATGTCTGTTACGCATCTCCTCCATGCCAATCCATCTCTTTGCCTTGGGCGAACTCCCCAGCTCAGACTGCATGGGCAGCTGAGCGGCACCGTTCACATTGGCGATTGTGTTGTTCTGCTGGGACACAGTGAATGGCTGTTCTGTCATGTTGTTACAGTGCAAGATTTGTATGCTGCAGTCCTAGGACTCAGTCTGATTTGATTTCACCGTGCAAAAGCCGGCAGCTGAATACAGGCCATGCTCTTTCCATCGGCTTTAGGAGGCCTCGGGTATCCTTGCCTCTCCCAGCCTCCAGAAGCTGCAGGCATTGCCCGGCTCATGGCCCCTGTGTCCATCTCAGAAGCAGCAGAGATATGTCAGGACCTTTTCCCATCAGCTCCCTTGCCCTGCTTCTTTATCATATCTTTTTCTTCTCTGACCCTTGTCTGCTTGGAGTGATCCTTGTGGCTGCGTTTGGCCAGCTGGGAGCATTCAGAATTATCTCTGTTTCAAGGGTGACTGATTCACAGTGAAGACCGTCTGCAGCCTTCATTCCCTTGCCATATGACATTATGTATCCCAGGCTCAAAGTCGGGACGGGGCCCTTTTTACAGTATCACCAGCCTGTCCATTCTGACTTTCCTGAATGACATGGTACCAGCTCCATCATAAATCTGCTCCTTCCCTATTGTTAACTTTTTTCAGTTGAGGGATCCCTCAAGTTATATGTCTTTTTTTATAAAGATTTATTTGAAAGGCAGAGTTATGGAGAGACAGAGAAATCTTCATCTGCTGATTCACTCTCTCATGGCCGTGACAGCCAAAGCTGGGCTGGTCAGGAACCAGGAGCCTCTAGCAGGTCTCCCACTTGGGTGGCAGGGGCCTAAGCACCTGGCCCATCTTCCACTGCTTTCCCAAGCACATTGGCAGGGAGCTGCATCAGAAGTGGAGCAGCCAGGACTCAAACCAGAGCCCATATGGGATGCTGATGCTGCAGGTGGTGGCTTAACCGCTACTGCACAGCGCCGGTCCCAAGTTACATGTCTTAGGATGGGATTACTGCAGACAAGCTGTATGAATATTTAATGTCCTATAGAACTCATAAAAAAGAAACTAGCACTACTCATAATGGTACCATCTGAGGGATTAGAACCACTATCTTGGTATGTATGTGTTCAGTGCCCCTTCTCCCTGTGAGCAAGTGTGCGCTATGATTTCTGGGGCATTAGATGCTGCTAGTTGACCATGTAAGTGAGCTGACGACTCTCCAGGTTGTGGTTCAGAAAGGGCACCCAAGCCAGCTGTGATCACAGTAGACCCATGAGCATGTGGGGCGAGGGGGACACGGCTGCAGGCTTTGTCTTGCTTTGAAAACCTTCCATGTTTATACTTCACAGGTTTAGACGTACATCATTGGGAACTACTCCCATGGCGACATGTATCAAAGACTTTCAGAGTTGGATTGTGTGGTGGTTCATATTTCTCTCACGGAATATGGTGTAAACGTCTCTGATCTGCTTTACAAATAGGCACTGTAGAAGTAATGTGTGTACTATATGGGGAACAAGTCCAAGGTAATGAAGAATGGATAAGCTGACAGTAGTTTAATGTGTGCATGTAAACCTCCACAGAACACACAGTTCAGCCTCTTGCTAGCAATGTCGGTTTGGCGTCTTTTGGATTGGATTTTTTGAGCTGCACTTTCTTTTTTTTTTTTTTTTTAGATTTATTTATTTGAAAGTCAGAGTTACACAGAGATAAGGAGAGGCGGAGAGAGAGAACTTCCATCCACTGGCTCACTCCCCAGTTGGCTGCAACAGCCAAGAACCAGGAGCTTCTTCCGGATCTCCCACACAGGTGCAGGGGCACAAGCACTTGGGACATCTTCTACTTGCTTTCCCAGGCCATAGCAGAGAGCTGGCTCAGAACTGTAGCACACAGAACTCAAACCAGCACCCATATGGGATGCTGGCACCGAGGGCAGCGGCTTCACCTGCTATGCCACACTGCCAGCCACTTGAGCTACGCTTGCAATGCAGACTCATGTCCCTGTCTGCTTGGTTGCTGATGGAGAGAGAACATTCTTTCTGGTGTGTCTTAGAATCTTTTTTGCTAATGTTGCTACTTAATAGCAGCTCCATGGTGAAGGTCAGACTCGGGAGGTTTTGGTTAACATTGATCATATAGACAGCAGGTTTGAGCAGTACATGTTTTAGCATAGGAACAGGAAAACAAGACTTAAATTACTTTTGTAAACACAAATTAGGGGAATGCAGTGTTTGATAATAACAGCTAACATATTAAACCATTGTTACGCATTACAAGTTGTGTATCTATTATCTGAAATGCTTGAAACCAGAAGTGTTTGAGATTTTAGAGTTCTGTGGATTTGGGGATACTGCCCTAGACCTTTCTGGTGGAACACCGCTAATTCAAAAATCCAAAGTATTTCAGATTTTGAACTTGTTTTAAAGATTTATTTATTTATTTATTTATTTATTTTTGAAAGTTGGAGTTAGAGGGATCTTCCATCCACTGGTCCGCTCCCCAGATGGTTACAAAAACCAGCACTGGGCCAGGCCAAATGCAGGAACTTCATCCAAACCTCCCATGTAGGTGGGAGCCATCCACCGTTGCCTTTCCCAGGCCATTAACAGGGAGCTGGATCGGAAGAGGAGCAGCTGGGACGTGAACTGGCACTCACATGGGATGCTGGTGTCACAGGCGGTGGATTTACCACTAAAACACAATGCCAACACCCAGATTTTGATTTTTCTTTAATGAAAGATGCTCAACTTGTATTGCATGTTTTTAGTAGATTATTAATGAAGTCATATTTTGTGGTACTTTTATCCTAATTTTACCAATGAGTTAACAATGTGAGTTTAGTAAATGAGGTTCACATCTTTAGACTCAGACAACAGAGCCTTTTTTTTTTTTAAGATTTATATATTTGAAAGGCAGTTAGAGAGGGAGAGAGAAAGGTCTTCCATCTGCTGATCACTCCCCATATGGCTGCAACAGCTGGAGCCGGGCCTATCCGAAGCCAGGAGCTTCTTCCAGGCCTCCCATGTGGGTGCAGGGCCCAAGCACTAGGGCCATCTTCTACTACTTTCCCAGGTGCTTTAGCAGGGAGCTAGATCAGAAGTGGAGCAGCCAGGACTCAAACCAGTGTCCATATGGGATGTTGGCACCACAGGTGGTGGCTTAACCCGCTGCACCACAGCGCCAGCCCCTGTTGTTGTTGTTTTGTTAAAGATGTATTTACTTGAGAGGCAGAGTTGCAGAGAGCTAGCCATAGTACCTTTTTCTAAGTTTTATTTCTGGGGCGAGTGCTCTGGTGCAGGAGGTTGAGGCACTGTGGTGCCAGCATCCCATGTGGGTGCCACTTTGAGTCCTGACTGCTTCAGTTCCAATCCAGCTTCCTGCTAATTTGCTTGGGAAAGCAGCAGAGGATGGCCCAAGTCCTTGGGCCCCTGTACCCACATGGGAGACCTGGAAGAAGCTCCTGGCTTTGGATCAGCCCAGCTCTGGCCATTGTGGCCATTTGGGGAGTGAGCCAACAGATAGAAGATCTCTCTCTGCCTCTGCCTCTTGGTAACTCTGCCTTTCAGATAAATAAATCTTTTTTTAAATAAAGATTTGAAAGTCAAAGATAACAGATATCTTACATCCACTGGTTCACTCTCCAGATGGCCTCAACAGACAGGGCCAGGCCAAAGCCAGGCTTCTTCCAGGTCTCCCAATGTGGATGCAGGGGCCCAAGCACTTGGGCCATATTCTACTGCTTATCCAGGCCATAGGAGAGAGCTGGATCAGAAGTGGAGCAGCCAGGTCTCGAACCAGTGCCCATATGGGATGCCAATGTTGGAAGCAGTGGCTTAATCCACTACACTATAATACTGGCCCTGTTTTTGATATTGTATTTTCACTTTCTTTTGTTTCAAGATTTTTTTTCTAATCTCTTTTAATTTTTCCTTTGACTCATTGGTTGTTTAGGATCATATTGTTTAATTTCCACATATTTGTGAACTTATCTAAATTCTTCTTCAGGTCTAGCTTCACACCATTATGTCTTCCATGTGGGTGACAGGGACCCAACTTCTTGAGCCGTTCCCTGATACATTTGCAAGAAGCTGGGTTGGAAACAGAGCTGAGATTTGAACCCAGGCACTCCAGTATTAACTGCCGCACTAGATGCTTGTCCCTAATAATTTTCTTATATATATTGGAGACTTAAGTGATATTTCCTGTGATGATGTTAATGCAGGCAAGCTGCAAAAACAATTCAGTGTTCTAAGGCGCTCGAAAGAGGACCATCAGTCACCCATAATTACAGCATCCATCGGCAGTTACTGTTAACGTGTCAGCATGCGTGTATGTTGCTAATCTCCCACCTCTAAGCCTGTGTGTGCTTTTGTTTCCAGAGGGTCGAATGCTGCTCTCTAACCACATACTTGAGCCCCAACTCTCCACACCTTAGTAAGTGACAGAAATCACACCCACCTGGCCATTGCGTTATTCATGCAAGCACCCTAACAGTGATATCTGTCTTGTTTTAAAAACCTCTGCTTTGGGGACCGGTGCCATGGCTTACTTGGTTAATCCTCCGCCTGCAGCGCTGGCATTCCATATGGGTGCTGGGTTCTAGTCCCGGTTGCTCCTCTTCAAGTCCAGCTCTCTGCTGTGGCCCAGGAGGGCAGTGGAGGATGGCCCAAGTGCTTGGGCCCCTGCACCCACGTGGGAGACCAGGAGGAGGCACCTGGCTCCTGGCTTCGGATTGGTGCAGCGCCGGCCTTGGCGTCCATTAAGGGGTGAACCAATGGAAGGAAGACCTTTCTCTCTGTCTCTCTATCTATAACTCTACCTGTCAAATTAAAAAAAAAAAAATTGTTTAAAAAAAAAAAGACCTCTGCCATAGTTACACCTTATAACATTAGAGGTTTAGTACAAAACTAATCCCATGTCAACAAATTATTTTAAAAAGTATCCATTCTGATCTAGATTTTCTCTGATTTTCGTATTACTTTCATACAATAATCACTGATCTAGCACCTTAAAATATGCATTGCACAAGTAATCCAAAATATATGAAAAATTAGTGGGATGGCAGTAATTGAAATTACTCCCATAAATGTCCCATATCACAAAGAATGCGCAGTTCAGCCTCTTGCTAATGTTCTCAACGTGGCAGCTCTCAGATCGAGTTCTTTGAGCGTGATTTCTGATGCAGAATCATGTCCCTGTGCCCCCTGGGTGCTTGTGGGGAGAGAACATTTCCTCCTGGTGTGTCACAGAATCCTTTGTGCTAATATTGCCAAATCGGAGGAATTTCATTCTTAGCCTGGGGCTCTGGAAGGTGCTTTTACTTAGTACTCGTTAAGGAGACAGCTGGTTTGAGATGCATAAACTTTTGTAAAAGAAGGCGATGGCAGACTGGAGTTTCTTTTACAAAAGTGGAGTCCAGGATGTGTGCTGTCGTTGATCTCCAGTCCTAACTGCTGGCAGTGACGGGTACCGCATCGCTGCAGGCGTATGTAGGGTAGCCTGCTTCACAGCAGGGACGGGTGAACTCGTGGCCTTTCCGTCACAGCCTTACCAGTGAGAACACAGGCACTGGGAAGACAGTGACACCAGAGGTCAGGACCCACTCAAAGTCACACTGTAGAGTGGGGATTTGGGGTCTTTTTTTCCAATAAAAGTTGGCAGCAGTCATTCTGCTTTAAATTATTTGTTGATTTATCTTCACTTTACTTGAAAGGCAGAGACACAGAAAGACCCTCCGTCTGCTTGTTTACTCTCAAAGCCTGCAACACCCGGGGCTGGGAACTCCATGCAGGTCTCCCTACATGCGCAGCAGGGACCCGAGTACTTTAGCCTTTAGCCATTCCCTGTTGCCTCCCAGGCTGTACATTAACAGGAAGCTGGTTTGGGAGCAGAGGAGCCTGGACTCTAACCAGCCACTCCAGATGGGACGCTGGTGTCCAAGCTACGCCTCCATTGCTGTGCAACCCCCCACCCAGAGCCTGTATTGTTATTATTTTTTTTTTTTACTTATTTATTTGAAAGGCAGAGGTACAAAGAGAGGAATCTTCCATCTGCTGTTTCACTTTCCAGAGCAGGGCCAATCCAGAGCTGGGAGCCAGGAGCTTCCTCTGGGTCTCCCATGTGGGTGCAGGGGCCCAAGCACCTGGGCCCTCTTCTGCTGCTTTCTCAGGTGGGTGGCCGGGTGTGTGCCCTTGACCCTCCTGTGGGGTGACGAGCATGGGCAGTGACTCCTGTGGATACCTGCGTTTCCACCATCTCTGTGGCCTTCTGACCACACAGTGACTGCATCTGGGGCACTGCTCCCCAGGGCGGACGGGAGAGCCGGCACCCAGCACGGTGTTGACCCACCGGAAGCTGTGCTCCCAGGGTGACTGAGAGCTGAAGTGCTCCCGGGGCCACTTCTGCATGACAGGGCCGCAGGTGGCTGTGCCTTCCCGGGCATCGAGGTGCCCTCGTGATCTCGAGTCCACGCAGCTTAGTCCCTGGTCTGTGAAAGCCTCAGACCCCGGGGGCCATCTTGGCTCTGGCAGGTTTCAGCCGCGACCTGGGGCAGGTGTGTTCAGGGTGTTTCCTCAGGTAGCTGTAGCTGCTCCCCAAAGGCCCTGCTGGCTCTTCTCATTGTGTTCTCCCCTCCCCCAGGCCAGCTGCCCCGCAAGGGTCCCAAGGATGGAGAAGACTTGTTCCACATCTTAACATGCAGGTGCAGGTGAGTTCTGTGTTGGGAGACTGAGGACTCGCTGCTTTCCTTGACCCTGGGCGTCCTCCCTGGGGTCACGAGGGCCATGGGCCTTGCCCCTCCAGCGAGTGGCCTCCTGCCCCTGTGGAAGGCTGTTGGGCTGCCGCTGTGTCTCTGCTTTCCTCCCGTCGAGGAGGCTGGGCTCACCCGGTCTGGCTGGGAAAGGAGGGGATTCATGCTGGGTGGAAGCAGACACCAGGTGACCTTTCCCGTGGCGCTGACTCGCAGAGCAGAGCTAGAAAGAAGATGGTTTGGTTGCTTAGAGTGCGTGAGGAGGTCGCTTCGCGTCAGCAGATGTCCTCACGGGCAGGACGCTTCCGGAACAGCCAGTGCCGCTGACCTGGTGTGCTACCTGGGGCTCGCTTCTTTCCCCTTCGTGTGGACCGGGGGACAGTATGGTGTGGTGTGAGTCCAGCAAGAGCAGGGGCAGGCTGTGTGCACAGCTAGGTCGTGGGTATTTTACACCTCCATGGGCCATGCATGTGGTATTTTCTGCGTTTTTAGGTATTTATTGTTTTGGATTGTTGTACCTGTACTTTTGTTCACATCCTAAACTTTTTTTTTTTATTTGGTTGGTAAGTAACAGATTGTTACATTGTGCAAGGTGATGTTGTGGTTCAGGTATACATCTTCAATGATTAAATCAAGCAGGACAGGGTATGCCTCAGCCCACATGCTACCATCTTTCCCTCAAGAACATGTAAAACGTGCTGTCTGTGCAATGTCCAAGTGCTCTGTGTGTTATGACTCAGTGTAGCCACCATAGTGGACCTAGCTCCTCAGAGCTTAGGCCTCCATGCTAACTAAGTTTTTGTACCCCATTGCCGACCTCCGTCCCAGCCCCTGGTGTCTACCATTCTGCTCTCTGCTTCCATGAATTCAACTTTCTTATTTTTTTTTTAAGATTTATTTATTTACTTGAAAGTCAGAGTTACACAGAGAGAGAAGGAGAGGCAGAGAGAGAGAGGTCTTCCATCTGCTGGTTCACTCCCCAATTGGCCAAACCAGCTGGAGCTGTGCCAACCTGAAGCCAGGAGCCAGGAGCCAGGAGCTTCCTCCAGGTCTCCCATACAGGTTCAGGGGCCCAAGGACTTAGGGCCATATTCTACTGCTTTCCCAGGCCACAACAGAGAGCTGGATCAGAAGTGGAGCATCCAGGACTCAAACTGGCACCCATATGGGATGCGGGCACTGCAGGCGGCGGCTTTACCCGCTACACCACAGCGCCAGCCCCTCAACTTCCTTATAATCCACACTCTGCTGTTACCATGCAGTGTTTGTCTTCCTGTGCCTGATTTATTTCACTTCACGGACGTTCTTCAGGTTCATCTGTTGTTGCAAATGACAGAATCCCCTTCATTTTTGATGATAAACAGGATTTCGTCTGTGTGTATGGCATTTTCTGTGTCCATTTCTCCACTTTGGTGGACACCGAAGTTGCTCCCTTAGCTGTGCTGTTGTGTGTGTGCTGCACTGAGCGTGGCAGGGCAGTGTCATCTTGAGAGTTCATTTCCTCTGGCTATTCAAAGAACTCAAAACATTTCATGAGGAAGTGGAATCAAGGTAGGTTTATTTAGGTGCCAAAAAGTTTTGAAATCCATGCACCATTTTTTAATAATATGCTTTTTCTGTAAATTTTCAAAAACTTTTATTATGTATTTTCATTTTATTTGGAAGGCAGTGAAACATACAGGTCTTTCTTCCACAGGTTGACTGAAATGCCCACAACAGCTGGGAACTGTGAACTCCGTCTGGGTCTTCTACATGGGTGTCAGGGAGCCGAGTACTTGAGCCATCACAGGCTGCCTCCTAGGGTGTGCGTTAGTAGGAAGCTGGAATGGAAGTGGAGGAGCCAGAACTCAAACCAGGCACCTCAGTATAGATACAGGCATCTCAGGTGGTGTCTACCACTGTGCCAGATGCCTGCCCCACAGGAACTTTTTTTTTTTTTTAGGATGTATTTATTGGTTTGAAAAGCAGAGTTACAGAAAAAGAGGAAGAGACACACACAGAGAGAGATTCCACCTGCTGGTTCACTCCCCCAAATGGCTACCGCAGCCAGGGCTGGGCCAGGCTGAAGCCAGGAGCCAGTCTCCCACACGGTGACTTGCTGATTCCCACTCACATCCGCAGTGCGCACCAAAGAGGCACCTTTGTTTGGTGAAAGCCACGCTCGGAGGTATGAGGTGCTGTCTCAGGTGCCTTTAAATTGGATCTTCCTGGGTGTTAGTGATCTTGGGCGTTTTTTAACGTGAAGCATTTGTGTGCCCTTTCAAGAAATACCTGTTCAGATTTTTGGCCTGGCCTTTAACCAGTGCATTTGTTCTATTGCTGTTGGTACTTGAGTTCCTTCTATTTTGGATGTAGAAGGAAACAATCCTTTGCAGTCCTTACCCTGTTTCTTTATGTTGATTATTTTGTTTGCTACACAGAAGATTTTTAGTTTGTTATAGTCCTGTGTGTATTTGCTTTCCTAGCATGAGCTTAACATTCGATCTGAAATATCATCCCTGAAGCCAATGTCAAGAAAGTTGTACCCTGGGGCCAGTACTGTGGCACAGCGGGTTAAAGCCCTGGCCTGAAGCGCCAGCATCCCATATGGGCACCGGTTCTAGTCCCGGCTGCTCCTCTTCCCATCTAGCTCTCTGCTCTGGCCCGGGAAAGCAGTAGGAGATGGCCCTTGGGCCCCTGCAGCCATGTGGGAGACCCAAAAGAAGCTCCTGGCTCCTGGCTTCAGATCGGTGCAGCTCCGGCCATACGGCCATCTGGGGAGTGAGCCAATGGGTGGAAGATCTCTCTCTCTCTGCCTCTGCCTCTCTGTAACTCTGTCTTTCAAATAAATTAAATAAATCTTTAAAATAACAAAAGAAAGAAAGTTGTACCCTAATATTCTGGTGGCATTATACTTTCTGGTCTTAGATTTATTTTGGGTTATTTTTTTTTTCAAGATTCATTTTTTGTTTGAGAGGCAGACTTACAAAGAAAGAGGTCTTCCATCTGCTAGTTCACTCCCCAAGTGGCCGCGACAGCCAGAGCTGGGCCAATCAGGAGCCAGGAGCTTCTTCTGGGTCTCCCACGTAGATGCAGGGGCCCAAGCACTTGGGCCATCTTCCACTGCTATCCCAGGCCATAGCAGAGAGCTGGATCAGAAGAGGAGCAGTTGGGACTAGAACCGGCACCCATATGGGATGCCAGCGCCACAGGCAGAGGCTTACCCTACTATGCCACAGCGCCAGCCTTGGGTTAATTTTTATATAATTGGTAACATAAGAGTCCAATTCCAATCTTCTGTGGATTGATATACAGTTTTCCTAACAGCATTCATTTAAGAGGCTCTCTGTTCTTGTGTGACATTGACACCTATGCCAAAGGTCAGTTGACGATAAATCTGAGCTTCTTTCTCGGCTCTCTGTTCTATCCCATTGTTGGTATTTCTTTTTTATCCCAGTACCATGCTTTTTTATTTTTTTAAAGATTTATTTATTTATTTATTTGAAAGAGTTACACAGAGAGAGAAGGAGAGGCGGAGAGAAAGGGAGGTCATCCATCTGCTGGTTCACTTGAGGAGTGAGCCGCAAAGGCCAGAGCTGGGCTGATCTGAAGCCAAGAGCCAAGAGCTTCTTCTGGGTCTCCCAGGCGAGTGAGGAGTCCAAGGACTTGGCCCATCTTCTGCTGTCCCAGGCCATAGCAGGGAGCTGGATTGGAAGCGGAGCAGCTGGGACTCGAACTGGCACCCATATGGGATGCCAGCACTGCAGGCGGTGGCTTTACCTGCTGCTCCACAGCGTCGACCCCAGTACCATGCATTTTTTAAAAATTTTAATATTTATTTCAGACACAGATGTTCCCTCATTCATTCACTCCCCAAATGCCCACTACACTCAGGGCTAAGCCAGACAGAAGCCAGGAGGCTGGAACACAATGTGGGTCCCTGCATGGGTGGCAGACTCATCAGCTTGAGCCCTCACTGCTGCCTCCCAGGGTGCAAACTGAAAGGAAGCTGGATGTAAGGCTGCGCTTCTGCGTCCTTCAGAATCCCCTAGGATTAAGGGAATGCAATCTCTGAGGGGAGAACGGAGCAGGCAGGCATACAGAATAAAACTGATCAGTTCTGTGAGCTGGAAGACCACGCCTTCACCACTGTGCCCTCTGTGACCTCATTCCCCTATGTGGCCATACCTGTGTGTCCACTGGCCAATCAGGCTAATTAGCCACCTCCCTTTGGAAGTGGATTAAAGGCCTGGGACATGGAGGGCCCAGCCCTTCTCTTTAGCCCTTTGCCAGTGTGGGCCCCTGCCCCAGCTTCCTGGCCTACATGCTCCTTCACGCGGCTGGCTTCTGGTATGGATCTAGATTTCTCTCTCTTTAAATAGGGCCCTCACTCTCCTATGCATTTCTCTCACTGAATAAAAAGCTTAACTTGGAAAAAAAAAAGGGGGGGGGGGGCTAGAATTGGAGACAGAGCTGGGATTCAAACCCAGGCACTCTAAAACAGGCATCCCAAGAGGCATCTTAACTGCAGGGCCAAACTTCTGTCCCATGCTTTTTAATTTGTAGTAGATGTTGCCATTAGATGATATCATGTCTCCCAACTTGGTCTTCTTTATGTCCAGGATGTCTTTAGACATATGGGATCTTTTGTAGTTCCTCGCAACTTTTATAATTGCTTTTTATTTCTGTGAAAAGTGTTGGAACTTTGATTAGTTCTGCACTGAATCTGTAGATGGCTTTAAGGTCATATGGCCGTTGTAACAATATTACTACTTCATTAACATCAGATAACTTTTCATTTATTTGTGTAGTTCAATTTTTTATCGTGTTTTATAGTTTTATGTGTCACACTTTGAATCTTTGAGCTTATTTCTTTTAAGATTTACTTATTTATTTGAAAGGCAGAAAAGCATAGAGAATAAGATCTTCCATCCATTGCTGGTTCACTCCCTAAATGGCCAAACCTCAGGTCTAGGCCAGGCCAAAGTTGGGGACAAGAAACTCCATCGGGGTCTCACGCATGGGTCACAGGGTCCCAAGCACTGGACCACCAGTTGCAGATGTGCCCTCTTAGACAAGCCGTACCTTGGGCTCCCTCATGGTTTCACAAACTCCTACCTGCACCCCTGGACACCCACAAAGCACTGATGTCTGTGGCGGCTGCAGAGTACTGCTGGACACGATGGTATTTTCTAGGATAATACTACTCGAATAGTAGTCATAAAGAGTGATGTGCATGAGGCCGGCGCCGCGGCTCACTAGGCTAATCCTCTGCCTGCGGCGCCGGCACACCGGGTTCTAGTCCCGGTCAGGGCGCCGGATTCTGTCCCGGTTGCCCCTCTTCCAGGCCAGCCCTCTGCTGTGGCCAGGGAGTGCAGTGGAGGATGGCCCCAGTGCTTGGGCCCTGCACCCCATGGGAGACCAGGAAAAGCACCTGGCTCCTGGCTCCTGCCATCGGATCAGCGCGGTGCGCCGGCCACAGCGCGCCGGCCGCGGCAGCCATTGGAGGGTGAACCAACGGCAAAAGGAAGACCTTTCTCTCTGTCTCTCTCTCTCACTGTCTACTCTGCCTGTCAAAAAATAAATAAATAAATAAATAAATAAATAAATAAATAAAAAAGAGTGATGTGCATGACAAACTGAAGTTTTCTAGACTGTCCATTTAATTCACTGTGTAAAGAAGTAGTATGCATTACAAAGTTATATTATCTGGAATGTCCTTTTAATCTGACACCATATAGGTATACAGTGGTACGCACGACAAAGTTAAACTGTCTAGAATTTCCTTTTAATTCGATACTGCATAAGCAGCCTGTACGGTGTAGCGCTGAAATCCTCCGCCCGTGACATGACGCAGAGGAGGGTCCAGGCCGCAGGTCTGAGCACGGAGTCTGGTGGAGGACGCTCCTGCCTGCGTGCTGTGCTCCCTGCCCCGGGGGGCACAAGTGACCTTGCAGCATGCTGTGCCTCGGTCTGATGGGCCTGCTGAGACACAGTGAAGGTGTTGACCCAGGCGGTGACGTCCGTCTCGGTCACACTGTGCTTTCATTATCAGAGCTTGTGTCACATTGTAACCTGTGGCCACAGGAGCACGTGCAGCCACCAGAGACACAGCCCACTCGGAGGACAGCGGTCTGAAGCTGCCACGCCACTTCTCGTCCCCCTGGAGGCCACCAGTGTGACGTGGCTCCTGACCCCTGCTCCCCCTGCAGCACAGCAAACACAGGTCTGACGCACAGAGAGAATTCCTGTGCATGCACGTGTGTGTGTGTGTGTGTGTGTGTGTATAACCTTGCCCTTGCTCCTTGAAGCACCCCGGGGGATTACCCTGCTTACTGGCACCTAAGTGTGAAATCAGTCAGACACCACACTAGACCTGTGTGCCAGTGATATTTGTCTTGTTTTGAAAAACATATGCCATAATTACACTTTATAGGATTAAAGGTACAGGACCAAACTAATCCATTGGCAATAAATTAGTAAAAAAAAAAAAAAAAATACAGCCTTTCAGAAGTAGATTTTCTATGATTGTCATACTAGTTTCGCTGATACCAGTGCCTTAAAATATGCATCATGCAAGTAACAAATCCAAAACATATGAAAATTGAGATGGCAGTAATTGAAATTACTCCCATAAATGTCCCATATCACAAAGAATGCGCAGTTCAGCCTTTTGCTAATGTTCTCAATGTGGCAGCTCTCAGATCGAGTTCTTTGAGCGTGATTTCTGATGCAGAATCATGTCCCTGTGCCCCCTGGGTGCTTGTGGGGAGAGAACATTTCCTCCTGGTGTGTCACAGAATCCTTTGTGCTAATATTGCCAAATCGGAGGAATTTCATTCTTAGCCTGGGGCTCTGGAAGGTGCTTTTACTTAGCACTCGTTAAGGAGACAGCTGGTTTGAGATGCATAAACTTTTGTAAAAGAGGATGGCAGACTGGAGTTTCTTTTACAAAAGTGAGTAAAGATTGCAATGTTGTAGCTCTTTCTCTCTCATATAAAGATTTATGCGTTTAATTATTTATTTATGTATTTATTTCAAAGTCAGAATTACAGAGAGAGAAGAGAGAGGTCTTCCACCTGCTGGTTCACTCCCCAAATGGCCACAATGGCCAAGGCTGGGCCAGGCCAAAGCCAGGAGCCAGGAGCTTTATCCAGGTCTTGGGTGCAGGGGCCCAGGTACTTGGGCCATATTTTGCTGCTTTCCCAGACTCATTAGCAGGGAGCTGGATGTGAAGTGAAGCAGCTGGGACTTGAACTGGCACCCATATGGGATTCCAGAGTTGCAGGCGGCAGCTTTACCTGCTGTGCCACAGTGCTGGCCCCAGCCCATGTGTTCCTAATTCCATCAAACCATCTCTGTCCAAATATATTTACCTTCTAAAACCCATCTTCCTGGGGCTGGCATTGTAGTGTAGCGGGTAGAGTCACCACCTATGACACTGGCATCCTGTATGGGCACCAGGTCGTATCCCAGCTGCTCCACTTCCAATCCAGCTCTCTGTTAATGGCCTGGGAAAAGCAGCAGCACGTGGCCCAAGCGTCTGGGCCCTGGCCCCCATGGGGGAGACCTGAGTAAAGCTCCTGGCTCTTGGCATTGAGGCCATCTTGGGAGTGAACCAGCAGATGGAACAGATGGAAGATCTCCCTGTGTCTCTTCCTTTCTCTCTCTGACTTTCAAATAAATAGATAAATCTTAAAAAAAAAAACCTTCCTTGGTAATTCATCAAAAATTCCTTCTCAATTAATATGAATGAGTGTCATTTTCAGAATGCATCCTATGCCTTTATACAGCAGACCATAATTTATGTATCCTTAGCTGTGAGATCCTTATTTTTTTTACTTTTAAATATTAGTCCTTTTTTAAAGATTTTATTTAATTATTCATTTGAAAGGTAAAGTTGCAGACAGAGAGAAGGAGTGATAGAGAGTAAGGTCTTCCATCTGCTAGTTCACTTCTCAAATGGCCACAGTGGCCAGAGCTAGGCTGATCAGGAGCCAGGAGCTTCTTCCAGTCTCCCAAGTGAGTAGCAGGGGCCCAAACACTGCTTTCCCAGGCCACAGCAGAGAGCTGGATCAGAAGAGGGGCAGCCAGGACATGAACTGGTGCTCATATGAGATGCCAGCACCGCAGGTGGAGGCTTAGCCTACTACTCCACAGCCACAGCCCAAAGTCTTAATTTTTTTTTAATTTATTTGAGAGTTACACAGAGGAGAAGAGACAGAGACATCTTCCATCCGCTGGTTCACTCCCCAGTTGGCCGCAACAGCCAGAGCTGAGCCGATCCAAAGCCAGGAGCCAGGAGCTTCTTCCTGGTCTCCCATGTGGGTGCAGGGGCCCAAGGACTTGGGCCATCTTCTACTGCTTTCCCAGGCCATAGCAGAGAGGTGGATTGGAAGTGGAGCAGCCGGGTCTCGAACCAGAGCCCATATGGGATACTGGCCCTGCAGGCAGCAGCTTTACCAGCTATGCCACAGTGCATCCCCTAATTATATATTTAGTATAAAATTTACAGGGTCTGGGAAAGCAGTGGAAGATGGCCCAAGTCCTTGGGCCCCTGCACACTTGTGGGAGACCCAGAAGAAGCTCCTGGCTCCTGGCTTCAGATAGGCCCAGCTCCAGCCATTGTCGCCATTTGGGGAGTGAACCAGCGGATGGAAGACCTCTCTCTCTCTCTCTCTGCCTTTCCTTCTCTGTGTAACTCTGACTTTCAAATTAAATCTTTAAAAAAATATATATATATATATTTATAAATGGATCATATCAGTGTTAATGTCCTGGATGTGATACTTTACTGTAATACAGTCACCAGTTGGCATAACCTGGTGAACTTACACAGGGTCTCCCAGTGCTATTTCTTATAGCTACATATATGACCCTACAATTGTAAGACTTGTTCACTTATGCATTTGAAAGGCAGAGTGAGAGAGATCTTCCATCAGCTGGTTCACCTCCAAATGTCCTCAATAGCCAGGGGTAGGCCAGGCTGAAGCCTAAAGTCAAGAACTCCATCCAGGTCTCTTGTGGGTAGCAGAGGCCCAAGTACTTGGACCTTCTCCCAGTGCTCTCTGAAATCATAGCAGGGAGCTGGATCCGAGTAGAGTAGCCAGGACTCCTTTCTAGGCACTCTAACATGGGGTGCCAGTGTCGCTGCACCATAAGGCAGCTGTGATTCTCTTAATTCAAAAAGAAAAAATGTATTCTCTGGATGTACATAAGCATACGTTTCTAACCTACTGCAGTCACTTCCTTGTGAATATTTTCCAACAACAGACACTTGAGTGGGAATCCGGCTTGGTAGGTGTGCCTGCGATACACCAGCTGCAGTGGTCGTGCTGGGCGGAGAGTGACTGGTGGCAGGGAGCTGCCGCCTCCAGGTGTCTGTGTTCCCGCAGGGAGATAAAGCTCCAAACAGAAGCAGCTCGGGCCACCCGAGGTCAGGGCCTATGGCAAATTCCCAGTGACCACCCTGAGTGCTGGAAGGAGACATCCTTTGGAGGACGTCAGGTCTTGACCAAACCATTCCAGATGCATGAACTCTGTGTGTGATACATGGAACCGATTTTCTGAAGTTTATTTTTCTAACGCATTTGATATAAAGCAAAGACCAATGGGGCAAGGTGACGAGCACTTGTATGGGTGGAAAGTGAAATTCACGCTCTGTCAGGACACAGAGGAAAGCTGAGACAGCTGTCAGAATCGGAGCCATTTTGCTTGCTGGTCAGGGCTTCCGCATCTGGGCCTCAAAGTTGGTTTAGGAGTTGCTGAGTGACAGGGAACGAAGGTGGCTATTCCGTAAAAATCATCCAAAATCAATTCAGGGGCACTTCAAAAAGTTTGTGGAAAGAAATTAAAACACCAATTTATTTTGGTTCAAAAAACTGTGAAATCCATGCTTAACCGCCAACATAAAACGTTCGTGGAAAATGCACATTATGAAAAAAGTATGCCTGAATTTCAAAATATTTTGCCCGAAAATATACTTTTGGTTTTTTTCCCACGAAGTTTTTAAGCCCCCTTGTGTATGTGTCACTTTTTTTTCTGCAAGTCTGAGTGGAATCTGGAAACAGGAACAGGAAGGGGCTCTGTCCACAGAGCGCGCACGCACAGGCCCAGCCGGCCCACAGGCGCGCGGGGCTTCGGCCCCTGGGCCACCGTTACCCGTTGGGCAGCAGGGAGAACATTCTGGAGCCTCGGCCCCTGCAGCTAGGACGTCCAGACCCGTTAAGTTGGTTATTGTGCACAGGGACTACTGTAACCTCACAGATGGTTTTCTGTTCTGGTTTACCTGTGTCTCAACATTGGTGTCTCTAGCTTCGTCCGGGCTGTCTCTCTGTGTTTCGTGTGTTTCGGACATGGCTGTGCACATCTGCGCCCGCTCACACAGCCACGCACTAGTGGCCGAACCTCGGAGGCACTGCCTGGGGCGCGCACTAAACTACATTTCCCAGAAGTCTCTGGGCCGGCCCTGCGGCCTGCTGGGACACGCGGGGGCTGGCGGGCTCCGGTTTCCATGGACACTGGCCTGCGTGCTCCTCTGCCATGGCGGCCCCCCCCATAGAGGGGGCGACCGGGTCCCCGTGGGAAGTTCATGGCTTCGCAGGAGAACCCGGCGTGGAAGCGGCGGGCATGGCGGTGGGGGTTCGCCCAGAACGACCGCGCTGCCCGGCCTCGCGTGGCAGCTCCGGCAGAGTCCAGCACGCGTGTGCGCGCGTACGTGTCTGAGCGTGACCGCGCACCGTGCTGCCGGATGGGGTCGGACCCGGCCTCCGGAACTGAGCTCTGTGCGCATGCGCACGGTGGTGGCCCACGGCGTGCCCGCAGGCGTGTATGGTGGCATGTATGCTCGCTCACATGTATGTACACACGTGTGACGCACCTGCGTGGGAGGGCGCGAGTGACGCGCGGGGATCTGCCCGGGGGGCGGTGACGCACGTGCGCGTGCGTGTGCGGGCGCCGCTGTTGCCAGGGCCGCGCAGAGGACGGCGCGTGTGTGGCCGTGACGCGTCCGCTGGCGCGGGAGAGGCGCCTGCCGGCCGGTGTGCACCCACTCCAGCAGGTACACGCGCAGGCTCGCGTGGCCGTGGCCGGTGCGGGTGGCCGTCTGCTGGGGGAGTAACCGCGTGAGTGGCCGGAGCGGAGTGCGGTGGCCGCGGGCGGCGTCCGAGGAACAAAGACGCGGTCTTGGGGTGACAGCGGCAGGTAGGCGGTGGGCCAGGTGTGCACCCCACTTCCTGCATGCCGAGGGGGATGGGCGGCACGCGTGGCGGCGTGGCGTGACAGTTTCCGCAGACGCGGACTCCGCGAGCTTCGGTTGCGGAGTGGGAGCTGTGGTGAGGGTGGCACCCATGGACCCCGCACCGGGGGCCGTCCCGCCGCGTGCCCGCGGGCTCCTGAGCGGGCCACGCCCCGGGCCCTTCCGTGGACCCCGGGTAGGATTTCCCGCGGGGCGCCTGTCCACGCGTGCGGTTCCGTTCCTGAGGAGCTGCGCTGTGCCCCTCGGAGGTTGTGGACGCAGAGTGCCGTGGCGCGGCGTTCAGTGGCGCCGGCCAGCTTAGAAAGTGCAGTGGCTGCTCACGCCACGCTGATTCCTGGAAAGCCACGGCGTGCGCGTGGTACGCCCGGTTGCGGTGCACGTGCGGGAGCCTCCTGAGCAGGACGCGGGCGGGACTCCTCCTAGAATCACCTCCAGCCGCCCGGCCTCCCTGACCGCTCCCCGGCTTGTGCCCGCCTTGGCACGGGCTGGCCAAGGCTGCCCCAACAAGGGCTGTCCCGCAGACCTGGCCACCATCACAGCGGCTCCGGGCTGGGGCGGCAGCACTGCCCCCTGAGTGCCCCCTTGCTTTGTCCTCAGAAGGCGGGAGGAAGACAGAGCTCTGGGGGGGGGTCTTTTTCATAAGGACTGTAACCCCATTCCTGAAGCCCCTCACGACCCCGCTGGGGACAGGCATTGGGCCAGGACACCACATTGCATCCCCTGGGAGTCTGCAGCCGCCCGGCTCCTGTCACACCCAGGCCTGCTGCTGAGACAGTGGGGGACACCCCAGGGCAGGGAGGTGTGGTGGCTTCAGACCCAGAGCTCGTGTCCCAGCCCCCCAGGCTTGTCAGCGTGCCACAGGCTGGCTGGCACGAGGTGCTCCTGCGTGGCTGTTTTCAGTTTCTAGAAGCTTCCAGTGTCCACGGCTCCTGACTTCTTTCCACCGTCTTCACGTGGCAGAGTCGAGTCCTTGCCCCTCACGTCGCCCAGACCCTGCTTCCGTGGTCCCCGCTTCCTCTCTGTCCCCCCTCTTCTGACTTGAAGGACCGTCACAGTTACCCCAGGCTGCTGGATAGCTGAGAATAATCTTCCCCGTGTCAACAACTCCGTGCTGTCTGCAGGCTTAGTTCCCCGTCTCCAGGAAGCTCAGGGCCACGGTGCGGGGACTCCCCACGGACATCTCAGCGGGATAGGAGTGCTGCCTGCCACAGGGCTCAGGCCTCCCTGCGTGATGACCAGAGCCGGTCAGCTCCCGCACCGCTAAGGCCCCTTTGTCCCTGGGAGTGGTGTTTAATTTGGTCCTCTCTTCTAACACGCAGTCTCTGCGGGCCTCGTGAGGGAGAGGTCAGAGTTGCCCGCCCCTGGCTGTGCCACCCCGAGGGGGTCACTGCCAGCACTGTGGCCTCCGCTCCCCCTCTCAGTGCCTGTGTGTGTGTTTCTGCAAAATTCAATGCTGCTGCTGAGACCCTGCAGCCATGACCCGGTCATCCCTGGAGCGCGGGAAGGGGGGCGGGGGCGGACTCCTGTCGTCCTCTGACGCTGGCGTCTCCCGCGCTAGCGGATTAGAGGTACAGCACTTGACAGGGATCCATGGCAACGAACAGTTACGGGAGGCAGCCTTGCAGAATTAGGTTTCCTAGTTTTGCGCACTGCAGGAATCACTGGGTGCCTTCCAGATGTGGAGTGCTGATCCCAGGTGCAGGGTGACAGGCCAAAAAGACAAACCGCACAGGTAACCCACACAGGTAACGTGTCATAAAAACCAGCAGGGTGGCGGTCGTTTGCCAGTGCACGCTAGCCCCCATCACACAGAACACACGAAGCAGCCTCCGGGTAATCCCCTCAGACTGCCGCCTCCTCAGAGGAGGGTCTTTGAGCCACATTTCTGTCCCCCTCGTCGCTGGTGAAGAGGGGACTTTTCCTCCTTAGTGTCTTAGAATCTGTTTTTGCAAATGTGACTGGGTGGACAGAATTCATCTCTAAGGTTAGGCTTTTGAGAGCTTTCACCTAGCAGTAATTGTATGCGGGAAGCATCGGCCTTAGCATAAGAGAAAAGGGGGAAGGGCAGGCTTGAGTTTCTTGTGTAGGAAGGGACTGAGGGACAGGGACGCGTGAAGCTGTGGAGCGTCAGCGACAGCGGCTCGTGTGTGTTAGGAATCATTACACATCGCTGCCTCTTTGTACAGATCATCTTCATAGCTGGACAGGTGCTGACCCAGCTCAGATCCACCTCCTGACACAGCCTGTGCTTTGCTGTTGTGTTTGTTTTGAGATAGCACGTTAATTGACATTCTAGTCAAAGGCTTGATGTTCACTGAACAAAGTTCAACAAGTGGAAAGCAGAGAGGCCACAGTTCAGCAGGAGCTGAGAAAAGGAAAGACCATAAACTAATCAAACGAGAAGATGTGGTTTTTTTGTTTTGTTCTGTTTTGTTTTGTTTTGACAGGCAGAGTGGACAGTGAGAGAGAGAGACAGAGAGAAAGGTCTTCCTTTGCCGTTGGTTCACCCTCCAATGGCCGCCACGGCCGGCGCACTGTGGCCGGCGCACCGCGCTGATCCGAAGCCAGGAGCCAGGTGCTTTTTTCCTGGTCTCCCATGGGGTGCAGGGCCCAAGCACTTGGGCCATCCTCCACTGCACTCCCGGGCCACAGCAGAGAGCTGGCCTGGAAGAGGGGCAACCGGGACAGAATCCGGCGCCCCCACCGGGACTAGAACCCGGTGTGCTGGCGCCACAAGGCAGAGGATTAGCCTATGGAGCCACGGCGCCGGCTAGATGTTTTCACTCGTGTATAGATTTTACAGATTTACACATCATTAAAACTGTAGTGGCATATCTTTCTTTAACATTTTACTGATTGATTGATTTGAAAGGCGGAGTAAAGAGCGGTGTTCCATCCACTGTTCACTCCCCAAATGGCCACAACTGCCGGAACGGGGCTGATCCAAAGCCAAGAGCTGCTTCTGGGTCTCCCACGTGGGTGCAGGGGTCCAAACACTCGAGCCATCCTCCAGCTTTCCCAGGTGCATTAGCAGGGAGCTGGATAAGAAATAGAGCAGCCGGGATCAAACCAGCACCCATTTAGGATGCTGGCATTGCAGGCGGTGGCGTAACCTGCTATGCCACAGCACCGGCCCCAGCGTATTGTTCTTAATGATTTGTTTGACAAAGATTTAAAACAGCGTTTGAGAAAACACTATATTTGCAGCAAAGACGACACCCACAGGCACATCTTTTTTGTGTGTGTTTTTTTTTTTTTAATGTAGCTCCTACACATAAGGGAGAACCTGCAGAATCTGTCTTTCTGTGCCCGTCTTATTTCACTCAGTATGATGTCCTCAGAGCTTGTATTCTCAATTTCACCAAAACACCTCTGCCCAAATTACCTGTCATTCCATAGACCTACCTTCTTCACTTGGTAATTCACTTTTTTTTTTTTTTTTTTTTTTTTTTTTTTTTTTTGACAGGCAGAGTGGACAGTGAGAGAGAGAGACAGAGAGAAAGGTCTTCCTTTGCCGTTGGTTCACCCTCCAATGGCCGCCGCGGCCGGCGCGCTGCGGCCGGCGCACCGCGCTGATCCGATGGCAGGAGCCAGGAGCCAGGTGCTTTTTTCCTGGTCTCCCATGGGGTGCAGGGCCCAAGCACCTGGGCCATCCTCCACTGCACTCCCTAGCCACAGCAGAGGGCTGGCCTGGAAGAGGGGCAACCGGGACAGACTCCGGCGCCCCGACCGGGACTAGAACCCGGTGTGCCGGCGCCGCTAGGCGGAGGATTAGCCTAGTGAGCCGCGGCGCCGGCCCGGTAATTCACTTTTTAACGTCAACACTCTTTGCTCCTTTTTTTAAGATTTATTTTTTAGAAAGTCAGAGAAAAAGAGACAAAGAGGAGAGAGGTCTTCTATCTACTGGTTCACTGCCCAAATGGCCAAAACGGCTGGAGCTGAGCTGATCCGAAGCCAGGAGCCAGGAGCCTCCTCCAGGTCTCCCATGTGGGTGCAGGGGCCCAAGGACTTGGGCCATCTCCCACTGCTGTCTCAGGTGCATTAGCAGGGAGCTGGATTGGAAGTGGAGCATCCGGGACTCAAACCGGTGCTCATGTGGGATGCCGGCACTGCAGCCCGGGACTTTAACTCGCTGTGCCACAGCGCCGGCCCCCGTCATCAGTGTCAGTGTCATGATTAGTGAATCTGTCTTACACCATTACATAACAGACTGTCATGTATCTGTACACCGAGAAATGTCTGTCCCAGATGTCCTCATTTCTGACGAGGCACTGGGTGACATCAGGGGGTTGCGGCAGTTAGCATCCAGGCAGTGGCAGGTGCCCTGGCACACATTTCTAAACTACTGCAGACGCTTCCTTCTGACTGTTTTCCAGAAGTGGACACTGAGTGGATCTCGGGCTTCGGAAGTGCCTGCAGTTCACCAGCCCCTGCGGCGGTGGTGCTGGGAGGGAGAGAGTGACCAGCACCACACTGTGTTCCAGCAGGGGGTCGCTCACAGAAGCAGTTACCACCCCAGGGGTGCTGGGAGGGACATCCTTCTGGGACACCCGCTGATGTCAGGGCTCGAGCAGACAGTTCTGAATGCAAGCTGTGTGTGACAGAACGGATCCTCTGAGTTTGATCATAGTCCTCCCCCGCCCCGCCAGAGTCAGCCGACCCAGGTGGTCCAGGGGCACAGCCTCCACACACACCACCTCACCCCCAGTGCCAGCTGCGGGTGTGGGTGCAGCAGTCTGCCACAAGCACTCTCAGCCGGGGGCCGTCAGACTCAGGGCCTACAGGGGGAAGGCGCCCAGTGGCCTTAGCCACACGAGAGGCACACACATGAGCCCTGCCCCGGGGACTTGGCAGGTTACCTGCTGGCGTGCTTGTGTGACAGCAGGCACTGCCTGTGGCCACCTGGGGACCAAGCCTCGGTGCCCAGGCTCCTTACAGGGCTTCAGCACGTAGGCATGGTTGACTGATTCTGTCATTCTCAGTCTGCAGGTTGGCCGGCACCGGGCGACCCGAAGCCCCCGCCCTGAGTCACCGGATTGGTCTTCCCGGCGAGGTCGTTCCCACCAGAACAAAAGCATTCCTGTCAGGTACGACCCGGGTGGCCCCTCAGAACCCAAGGCAGAGACCAGCCCTCTCTCTCTCGGGTCAAAGGCAGAATCTTTCCTACACCCTGTCCCCTCCCTCCCAGTAAAGAACCTTCCTGCTTCAGCGCCTGGGTTTGTCTCCCAGGCAAAAAAAAAAAAATAGAAACGCTGCTCTGCTCGGCTCTGCGCAGTGGTGTCCTGGGGTTTCATCCAGAACCTTCTTCCTCTTTCCCAGGTTGCGTTCGTGTGTGTGTGTTGGGAAGCACAGATGGAGGGGAGGGGCTGGGAGGTCACCTCGGGGACCCGGAGCGCACCTGGTCCGAATGGCTCTTTCCCCACTCCCAGGTCTGACCCTCGGAGCCCGCGTGTCTGTGGAAGGAACTGCGAGATGGCCAGCCACGCCTCGACATCTGAGAGCGCGGCTCACGTAAGTGCGCCCTTCTTCCTTCTCGGCTTGCGGAGGTTGTAGGCCCCGTCTGATGGCGGACCCACAGGTGCCCCTGTCCAGTGAGCAGTGACCCCACCCGGCCTCGCAGCTGCCGTCCTGCCTGACGCCCGCTTCGTTATTGAGTGCCCGATTCAGGAGTGACGTGGAAGCAGTGGAGGAGCCCAGCTCCTTGGGGGAGGGGCCAGCCACGCATTCTCCCCCGGCCTGTTGTCGGGGTGGAGGGGGAGTGTACAGGAGCGCTGGTCTCTGTGCGGGGCTGTAGGAGGAGTTAGAAGGCTCTAGAACCAGACGGCGCTGTAATCAGGGCCAGGGAGAGGGGCTGAGGGGTACATTTTGTCATCATCGACTGGGCACTGCCCTGATTCTCAATCTTTTCCTTTTTCCCAAGATTTATTTATTTGAAAGTCAAAGCTTCCGTCCACAGGTCCACCCCTAGACGGCCAGCATGGCCAGGGCGGGACCAGGCTGAAGCCAGGAACTTCGTCTGGGTCTCCCACGCTGGTGCAAGACCCCATTTTATGTTGCTTTCCCAGGCCATTAACAGGGAGCTGGATCAGAAGTGGAGCACTCGGGACACAAACCAGCGCCCATACAGGCTGCTGGCGTGGCAGGCGGCAGCTTTACCCCACGTGATCCCGAATCATTTCCCGCTGTCCTCTAACTCAGGAGCCAGGGTGCGGTGGGAGTGGAGGAGGCGGCGGGCACAGACTGGTCCTGGGGAGAAGCGGCCAGTGCACCCAGAAAGTGCACTCAAGAGGCCCAGAAAAGTGGCCTTAGTGGGAAGCCAGGCATGGATTCTAGAATCGCTTTGTGCCACAATCAAGTTAGCTTTGAATTCTATTTTGCATGAACCTTTACGTGTGCCATCTTTACCCCAAGAAGCAGAGAAACCTCAGGGGCGGGTCCCCAGCTGCAGTCTCAGGATTGCTTTCTTTTCCCTTTAAGAAAAAAATACTCAGAGGCTGCGCTAGAAGCCCCACCTTCTGGGGAGGCAGGAGGCAGGCAGGGCTCGCAGACCCTGCTCCTGCAGGAGGAGGCAGCTCGCACTGCCACTGCGCTGTGCGGGGTCGCTGACAGGTCTGAGTGATGGCGAGCCCCGCGGCGCACAGGTGAGGGCCCCTTGACTGCAGGGCCCGCCGGTGCTGCGCTCTGGGGGCCTTGCCGCAGACCCAGCTGGGAGCTCCCTGCCTGCCGTCCCCTCCCCCTCCTGACGCTGTCGCCTTTGCAGGGCTCCGTGACGTTCTCGGATGTGGCCATCGACTTCTCCCAGGAGGAGTGGGCCTGCCTGACGTCCGCCCAGAGGGACCTGTACTGGGATGTGATGCTGGAGAACTACAGCAACCTGGTGGCCCTGAGTGAGTCCTGTCCCCGGAACCCCTTCGCTGCGCGCTTCTGAAAACAGGCTGTTTGTTTCCAAGCCGCCGGGGCTTCTGGGGCGGGGCGAGCCTTGGTGACTGGGGGACAGGCAAGAAGAACGGGGGCGGGGGTGGCAGGCTCCCTGCAGAGGCTCGGGCCCCCTGGCGTCCCCGTGCCGTGGGCTGTGCCCCGTTGGTCTCGCACTGTGTTCTGTCTCCTGAGCCAGCGCTGCTGACGCTGCCGCTGCTGTCGGGCCAGGCTGGAGCGGTGGAGGTAGAGATGACCAAGCCCCTGCCCTCTGTGGCTCCTGGGAGGCGGCGGCAGCCCTCGCTGTCAGGGCTTTTTCCTTTTCTGTGGTCTGCGGCGTTCTGCGTTTGGCTGCCTGGGTGTGTGTGTGCTTCCCTCCGAAGGCACCGTGCCTGGCTGTGGCTCCTCTAGGCTCTCCACGCATCCTTCCCGGGGGGTCTGCCGTGGTAGGGCTCTGTTGCTTCTTCATTTATCTGCCATGTTCCTTGATAGATTTCTATTTATTTGTTTGTTTTTGGGAGACAGAGATCTCCCAGCTGCTACTTCACTCCCCAGATGCCCGTGACAGCCAGGGCTGAACTGGGCCAAAGCACACATTTGAAGAGTGAACTAGTGAGTGAGAGATTCTCATTCTCCCTCTCTTTCTCTTTCTGCGTGTCTCTCTGCCTTTCAAATAAATGAAAATAAATAAACCCATACTCTTTTTTTTTTAAGATTTTTTTTTTTTCTGAAAGGCAGTTAGGAGAGACTCAGGGGCACTCCCCAAATGGCCATAACAGCCAGGGGTGGGCCAAGCCAAAACCAGGAGCCTGGAGCTCCATCCGGGTCTCCCTTGGGGGTGGCAGGGGCCAGCGTTGTAACATAATGGGTAAGGCTGCCACCTGCCACACCGTCCTATGTGGGCACCAGTTCAAGTCCCAGCTGCTCCACTTCCAGTCCAGGTCTCTGTTCATGTGGTGGGAAAGCAGTAGACGATGGCTCAAGTCCTTGGGCCCTTGGACCTGCGTGGGAGACCCGGAAGAAGCTCCTAGTTCCTGGCTTCAGACCAGCCAAGCTCCAGCCATTGCAGCCAACTGGGGAGTTAAACAGCGGATGGAAGAGATCTCTCTGTCTGTCCTTCTCGCTTTCTGAAACTCTGCCTTTCAAATAAATCCTTAAAAAAAATATTAAAGAGGTGGAGCAGCCAGAACTCAAACCGGAACCCATACAGGATGCCATTAGAGGCAGCAGCTTAACCTGCTGTGCCACAGCACCAGCCCTAACCCCGACTTTTCCAAGTACTCTCATGTCAATTTCAGAATAGTGTCTTCTTTGCTAATTTCATTTATAAGGACACACTGTAATGCTACATATTATGGGGTACAGTACAATATTGGATGCATGTATGTGTATGATGATTAAATTGGGTTGTCCTCTTTGTTATGTGGACACTAAACAGCCTCTCTTGCAGCTGTTTGAAATCCAGTCATGACTTGTGAGCCTTGGTCATCCTGTTGTGCTGTACACACTAGAGGCTACCTCTCCTCCCGTGTAGCTTCAACATGGAATCCGTTAGCCAGCCTCACTCTGCCCCTCGCCCACCACCACCCTTTTTTTTTTTAGTATTTTATTTATTTATTTGTGAAGTAGAGTTACAGACAGTGAGCAGAAGAGACAGAGAGAGGTCTTCTGTCCACTGCCCAAATGGCCACAACAGCCAGAGCTGTGCCAGTCTGAAGCCAGGAGCTTCTTCCTGGTCTCCCACATGGGTGCAGGGACCCAAGGACTTGGGCCATCTTCTACTGCTTTCCCAGGCCATAGCAGAGAGCTGGATTGGAAAAGGAGTAGCTGGGACTAGAACCGGTGCCCATATGGGATGCCGGCACCACAGGCAGAGGATTAACCCACTGTATCATGGCGCTGTCCCCCCCCCCCATAAGATTATTTGAAGGCAGAGTTAGAGAGAGAGAGAGGGAGAAGCAGAAAGAGAGATGTCCAGTCGGCCAGGGTCTCCCATATCTGTACAGGAGCCCAAAGACTGGGGCCATCTTTCACTGTTTTCCCCAGTGCGTTAGCAGGGAGCTGGATGGGAAGTAGAGCAGCTAGGACTCAAACCAGCACCCATATGGGATGCCTGCAGCAGTTTAACCCACGGAGCCACAGCACCAGCCACCGCCCTTGCTGGTGTCCGGTAACCACTGCTCTACCTTCTGCTTCCGTGACGTCAGCTCTGGTCTTCCACATAAGCACGAGAACAGGCAGTGCTGGCTGATTTCAGCCAACACTGAGTCCTCCCGCCACCCCCCCACCCCCCACCCCCCGCCATGCCACTGCTAACAACAGGGGTTCATGCCTCCTCGTGAGTGAGAACTTTATACAGTTAGCCAGCTGTGCGTCCTTACTGTTTACAGTAGTTTTGTATTTGACTTTCTGGGGTTTCCCAGTATGTGATTATCTCCAGAATGCACAGGTCTCTGAGGCCTGCCCAGTGGACAGTGGCGGGACGAGGCGTGCGCTTTCCTGGTGCCTCGGCAGGAGTGCCTCCGGCGTGTCTTCATTGACCGTGTGGGGCCGTGAGTGGAGTCCACAGCTTTACCACAAGCCCCGGGGGCTCCTGGTTCGTTGCGGCAGAGGCTTTGTGTTGCTACTAGAGAAGCATTTGGCTTGTGCTTATGTTTGTTTTTCTTTTTCTTTTAAAGGAAACAAAAATGTTTGTTTATTTTTCAGATCTAGAGTCAACATACGAGACAAAGAGTTTAACCATTGACAATACTGTTTACGAAATAAATTTTCCCAAAGTGAATTCAGGCATAAAAACGAAATCCTTCGGCCCTAAAGCGGTACCTAAATTACCGCGGGTCTCTCGAGAGCGAGACATCCATCCGGGGAGCATGGGCCACAAGAAGCGGCCGGCCAGCGCGGAGGGCACGGAGCCTCAGCCGCGCCAGAGGCCGCGCCAGAGGGAGAGCTCCTACGCATGCAAGGAGTGTGGGAAGGCCTTCAGCCGCAGCTACCAGCTCACTCAGCACCAGAAAATCCACACTGGCGAGAAGCCCTACGAGTGCAAGGACTGCAAGAAGGCCTTTCGCTGGGGCAACCAGCTCACTCAGCACCAGAAGATCCACACGGGCGAGAAGCCCTACGAGTGCAAGGACTGCGGCAAGGCCTTTCGCTGGGGCTCCAGCCTCGTCATTCACAAGAGGATCCACACGGGCGAGAAGCCCTACGAGTGCAAGGACTGCGGCAAGGCCTTCCGGCGTGGGGATGAGCTCACGCAGCACCAGAGGTTTCACACGGGGGAGAAGGACTACGAGTGCAAAGACTGCGGGAAGACCTTCAGCCGCGTGTACAAGCTCATCCAGCATAAGCGGATCCACAGCGGCGAGAAGCCCTACGAGTGCAAAGACTGTGGGAAGGCCTTCATCTGTGGTTCCAGCCTCATCCAGCATAAGCGGGTCCACACCGGCGAGAAGCCCTACGAGTGTCAGGAGTGCGGCAAGGCCTTCACGCGAGTTAATTACCTCACTCAGCACCAGAAGATCCACACGGGCGAGAAGCCGCATGAGTGCAAGGAGTGCGGGAAGGCCTTCCGCTGGGGCTCCAGCCTCGTGAAGCACGAGCGGATCCACACCGGCGAGAAGCCGTACAGGTGTGCCGAGTGCGGGAAGGGCTTCAACTGTGGCTACCACCTCACGCAGCACGAGAGAATCCACACTGGGGAAACGCCCTACAAGTGTAAGGAGTGTGGGAAGGCCTTCATTTATGGGTCGAGCCTGGTTAAACATGAGAGAATTCACACAGGGGAGAAGCCCTATGAATGCAAAGAATGTGGAAAGGCCTTTAGTCATGGCCATCAGCTCACACAGCACCAGAAAACTCACGCTGCAAAATCTTACACTTGCAAGGCGTGTGGGGAGGTATTTAATCACATAAGCCTTCTTAGAGAACACCAGAGAACTCACAGCAGTTGAAAAGCCTTTGAATACGCAGAGCGTCCAGAAGCCTCTATAGCACATTCACTCCTTCCTCTGCACGAGGAGGACTCATGGTGTCATTTCACGTTATGTCATCATTTGCCTTCACTGGTCATTGTCATGTCTGCTTACAAAACATCAGAAGTCGTACTAGAGGCAGACTGGGAGAGGAGAGGTCACTTTTCTTAATACTCAGAGCATACCCAGTGTAGATGTTACACTGGGCAGTTGGCTTACTGAGCACACACAAGCCTACCGCTACCATTCCATCCTTACCACACCTCAGGCTCGCTCTGGGAGTAACCCTGCGGCCGTTCTCACCAGGAAAGCCTTCAGTCGTGGCCCATGCCCTGCCAGTCATCACCCCTGGCCCACCTCTGCCCCCGTGAGACACTCAGCAGACCGCTTGTCACCCTGTGCGTTACAGATGTTCCTCGGCACCTGATGATGGGTTTTGTCCTGAAAAACCCATCGTAAGATAAAAATATCAAAATTCAGAAATAATGTCTAATACACCTAACCTACCAAGCAACACAGCTCAGCCTGGCCTGACCTAACCGTTTAACACCAGCCTAAGTTGGGCAGAATCATCGAATACAAAGTCTATTCGATAAAAAATTTTGAGTATCTTGTGTAATTTATTGAACACTGCACTACAAGTGCAAGTCAGTGGTTGTACAGGTACGCTTTTGCAGCTCGTAAAGTTGAAAACCAGTGGTTGTGTAGGTCAGCTTTTGCAGCTCGTAAAATTGAAAACTCAGTGGTTATAGGATTTACTTTTGCAGCATCGCAAAGTTGAAAACCAGTGGTTGTGTAGGTCAGCTTTTGCAGCCCGTAAAATTGAAAACTCAGTGGTTGTAGGATCTGCTTTTACAGCATCGCGAAGTTGAAAACCAGTGGTTGTGTAGGTCAGCTTTCGCAGCATCGTAAAGTAAACTCAGTGGTTGTAGGGCCCGCTTTCGCAGCATCGTAAAGTTGAAAAAGCAGTGGTTGTACAGAAACACTTCTGCACTGTCGTGAAGTTGAAAACTCAGTGATTATAGGATACGCTTTTGCAGCACCGTGAACTAAGTGGTTATAGGATCTGCTGTCGCAGCATCGTAAAGTTGAAATATCAGTGGTTTTATAGGTACGCTTCTGCAGCATCGTAAAGTTGAAAACTCAGTGGCTGTGTGGGTAGAACTTGTACCACCGTAAAGCTGAAAAATCGTAAGTTGAACCATCGTAATTCGGAACCATCTGTATTTGTGAAATGTACGTTATGTGCATTGTTTGTACATAGGGATGATCACTTCTGCTTAAGACTGCCCTCGTGGAAATTAAATGTTTGGTACATGTAGAAATTACATGTTAAACTAAATGTTCGGTACACTTCTCGAAAGTCCATCCGGAGTATTGTGTAAGTTCCGTTCACATTACCTGTTCTCTTGCTCATCACCATTAGTGTTGACACTGGTGAGGTATTACAAGACACCCGTGGCCCCAATGGGTGCAGCGAGTTTAGGGAAGGTCAGACCTCTAGAAGAAAAGGTAGATTCCTGTACCACAACCTTGGGTTAGACAGTTTCTTGGTACACAGAAGAACCCAAACATGATGAAAACCTGGGTTCATCAGGTGACACCATTAAGACAGGAAAAAGGCAGGAAGCAGACTTGGAGAAGATATTCTACATGTACCTGACGAAGGACTCACATAGAAAATAAACGTTAATGAATCCGTGAATGGAAGATTAGGCACTTGGCAGAGATCACCAAGTGACCAGCGAGCAAGCGAGAGAACAAAGCAGAACCAGTGTGACGTCGCTAGGCAGTCACTAGAATGGCCAAAGGTAAAGTCGCAGTGGCTTAGAAAGGGAAGTCGAATGTCTCGACAGAACACAAAGCGAGCGAGGTGACGGGTATGTTCATTGACTTCACTCGAGCGTCCCGCGTTGTATGCGTGTGTTAAAATACCTCCTTGTACTTGATAAATGTAATACATTTATATTTGTCTATTAAAGATATTAATAAAGAAGCTTTTAAAATCACAAGTGAGCAGGGGCCTGAGTAGACTTTGCATGGAATTGGGGGTCGGGGCCCAGGCCTTGTGTAGCCTCCTGAGGGAAAGCTGGGGCTCAGGAGCTGGGGGAGGGGGCAGGGCTGAAGCAGTGGCCAGAGAGCCTTTCCATGGGGACTGTCGTGGGAGGTCAGCAAAGGGCCGCGAGGGACCTCGGGCTATGGTCATGTCGGGTGGGTCCTAAGCCTTCATGTCTGCCTGAGGATGTGGATCCAATAGGGAGCGTTTTTGGGTGGGGCGGGGGTGGTGCCCGATGCAACTTTCAGAGCTGAGCGTCTTTGTGCCCTGGGCTTTGGGGCCCTTCAGCAGTCATCCTCACGGGCGTGGTGACCCATTCTGTGGGCACAGTGCCAACGTTCTCCAGAGGAGCCCCAGAGCCACCACTCCATCTCGGTTTGTTTTACCAAGATGATACCCGGGCTGGGTACTACAGCTCTGGTGGCCCAAGGGTACCACCCGTGCCGGTGAGGTCATAATGCAGATGGCACGGAGGGGGGGTGCATGTGGCAGAGAGGGCCCTCTTAAAGTCCCCACGAGAGCTACATGGATCCCAGGGCAGTGACCCAGCACCAGGCCCTGCCACCTCATCACAGTGGGGACCAGGCTTCCAACACATACCTCAGGGGACACATGGGAACCACAGCAGGTAGGCACTGCCCTTCCAGGCTTTGTGCACGAACCTGGGAGACGGGTGGGGCAGGCAGGGATGGAGGGTGAGGTGGGAAATGGGTGATGGGAGGGAGCAAGGGCCCTGAGAAGCAGGCCTTGTCCAGAGGCCTCAGGTGAACACAGCCCAGCCGGGGTGGACAGCGCCCACTGCCTGGAGGAAATGTGAGAAATTCAAACAGCAAAACCCTAACCCACAGTAGCCTAAGGGGTTACTGTGGGTGGTGACCACAAAAGGCCCCGAGGCCTCACTGGCTTCTGCCTCAGGTGCCCGGGGCTGCTCAAAACCTGAGGACACGGCCTGGGGTTCTGACTGCTTTTGTGAGGGGCTTGGGTGCTGAGACAGAGAGCCTGACCTCAACAGGACCCCCTCAGAGTGTGCAGTGCAGCTGCGGTGAGAAAAGCGGGTGTCTCAGGCACCTGCACAGATCTGACAGACGAGGCCTCACCAACGACCATCTCCCAAGCCAGAGCCAGCCCAGAAAACCAAAGCACGGGGCCTGGGGTTTTGTTTTTCCAACTGCTGATTCCCCAAATGACAATGGCTGAGGCTGGTTCAGACCAAAGCCGGGGGCCCGGCACTCCATCCAAGTCTCCGACATGGGTGGAGGGGGTCCAAGCACGTGGGCCACCTCCTACTGCTTTCCCAGGTACATCAGCAGGGTCAGAAGTGGAGTAGCTGAGACTCCAGTATGGGACGCTGGCTTTGCAAGTGGCAGCCTAACCCTATTTGATGCCACATATGCAGTTATCCCAGGATATCTATAGGGAGCGGGGTCGGGGGGTGTCCAGAGCCCCCTGCAAGATACCAAAATGCATGGCCACTTAAGGCCACCTGTAAGTGAGCGTGTCTGCACACAGCCTAGGTGCATCTTCTTCCGCACTCGGCATTGCCTCCACGCGCTGGGACACCAGCTGTGGCGCTGCTGTCACCACAGAAGCAGTGCCTATTTATTTATTTATTTATTTATTTTTTGACAGGCAGAGTTAGAGACAGAAAGATCTTCCTTCCATTGGTTCACCCCCCCCCCCCAAATGGCTGCTACGGCCAGCGTGCTGCATCAATCCAAAGCCAGGAGCCAGGTGCTTCTTCCTGGTCTCCCATGCAGGTGCAGGGCCCAAGCACTGGGGCCATCCTCCACTGCACTCCCGGGCCACAGCAGAGAGCTGGCCTGGAAGAGGAGCAACTGGGACAGAATCCGGCGCCCCTACCTGGACTAGAACCTGGGGTGCCGGCGCCACAGGCAGAGGATTAGCCAGTGAGCCGCAGTGCCGGCCAGCAGTACCCTTTCTCCACACTTCTCCAACCTACAGCGGCTGGGTCTGTGGCGGCAGAGCCCACTGCAATCTGAGCCCACTGACCCTCGGGTTCGATGACGTCTGAGAAACAAACCCGCGTGGAAGGACTCTTCTCCACCGCGGCACCTCATCAAAGTCTCCAGCAAAGCCGCAGTCGGCTTCCTGTCTTCTCAGCACCTGTGCGGTCCACGGTGCGTGCACACATCAAAATATCACACTGGACATCATAAATATAGATTTTTATTTGTCAACTTAAAAAAATAACTTAGTCTCTGAAAAATAAAAAAAAGTAAACACACTCTGCTCACAGACCGCCCAGAGCCGCCGGCCCGGGATCCCGCTTCTTGGCTCAAACGACCTCAGTATCAGGAGAGCTTTCGCCCGGAGCCTGGGGGCTGGAGTCTGGCGGCTGCCGATCATTCTTCTCCTCCAAGCTGTGTCGGATCCCATATCCAAAATAGATGGCAAATCCTAGCGGGGAAATGAGTCGGTGAGGTGGGAGCGAGGCAGGGGTCTCTCCTCCGACGAGGCCCAAGGGGACCTATCGTCTCAGCCTGTCACGGAGAGGTGGTGGGAAGAGGCACCCAAGAGGCCTCTTTTCTCCGGACAGCCACTCACCAATCGCCATCCAGACTGCAAACTGGGCCCAGGTCCTGCCGGCCATCTGCATCATCAGGTAGAGGTTCACAAAGATGCTCACCAGCGGGAGGACGGGCAGGGCAGGCGCCTGCGGGCAGACGGGAGCCCGTGCACAACATTAATTACGTAAATAATCCCTCCCCTCGACCGGTTCTGTCATGCAGACTAAACGCTAATCTGGTGGATGTACTTGGTTTAATTACCAGAGGGGGTGGCACTGTGGCACAGCAGGTGAAGCTGCCGCCCACATCACCAACAGCCCATTCAGGTGCTGGTTTGAGTCCCAGCTGCTCCACTTCCTATCCAGCTCCCTGCTGGGGCACCTGGGAAAGCAGCAGAAGTTGGCCCAAGTACTTGGGCTTCTGACGCCCCGGTGGGCAAGCTGGATGGAGTTCCAGGCTACCGGCTTCAGCCCGGCCCACCCCTAACTGTTGTGACCATTTGGGAATAAACTAGCAGATGGAAGGTATCTCTCCCCAACTCTGCCTTTCACAATACAGGAATCTTTATATTATTAAAATGTATTCTCAGCTGTTTTCCATTTTTAATTTGTATTCACTGGTGTAAAAGGCACAGTGACAGACAGTGAGACAGAAATAGATGCCCCACGCGTCCCAGATGCCTGCAGCACCCGGGGCTGGAGTGAACCCAGGTCACAGGACATCCCAGAGGGATGGGCAACGGGCTTAGCCACAGGGCATCGCATGGGGCGGGGAATTCAGGGAATGGGCCTGATCTTAGCAGCCCCGCTCCACCTTCCTGGGCCGGGTGAGTTTTGGACCAAGGTAGGCAGAGTTTGGTGACTCAGGCTGGGTTGTGGAGGAGCACGGGGTCACTCACCTTGAAGTAGAGAGGGGTGGCATTCTGGGGCTGTCTCCAGACAACGAGAGTGAGCCCCAAAACCAGCAGCAGCAGCAGCACAGCCACGGAGGTGCAAACGGGGTCTCCAGAGAACAAGCGCCCAGGCCACTGGGCCAGCATCAGGCTGAAGGCAGCTAGGAGGAGAACTGCAAGGGCCACGCCGGGGGCTCGGGCCAATTCCACTCCCGCAATGGCCCGCTCCCAGAAGGGCCCTCTCCCCAGCATCCCTCCCCAGCCCTGACCGTGTCCGGCACGGGGCACCCCGGAGACACACACACACACCCCCTCCCCACCGCTCACCAAGCACTGAGGCACAGCCATAGACGGCCTGGCCAGACTTCAGGCTGGGGCCTGGGTCTCCGGGGCTACACTGACTACTGAGAGTCTTCCAGGAGCCTGCGTCAGAGGTGCCCTCCGGGGCCAGTGCTTCTGGCTGGCCAGGCTTCATCTCAAGCTCTTGCCCGCCTGTCTTCTCACTCTCGCGTATATTCTGGTCTGGTTGGTACCTGAATGGGAGGTATTCTGATACTGAGGGGCCAGCTTCGTGGCGCACCTGCATCCCTCGAGAATCAGTCAGAGTCCAGGCTGCTCTGCTTCCCATGCCGCTCCCTGCTAATGCGCCTGGGAAGGCAGCAGTCAATGGCCCCGGGGGGAGACCCATGGGGCCAGTGTTGTGGCATAAAAGGCTAAGCCTGCGCCTGTAGTGTGGGCATGCTAGTTCGAGTCCCGGCTGCTCCACTTCCGGTCCCGCTCCCTGCAAATGCACTTGGGAAAGCCACAGAGGAAGGCCCAAGTGCTTGAGCCCCTGCCACTCACGTGGGAGACCCGGAAGAAGCTCCTGGTGCCTGGCTTTGGCCTGGTCCAGCCAAGTGGTTGCAGCCATTTGGGGAGTGAACCAGTGGATGGAAGAGATCTCTCTCTCTCTCTCCCTCCCTCCCTCTCTCCCGGCCCCCTGGTGGAGTCTCACCTGAGGACAAGAACAGAGAAGGCCACCAAGGAGTAGGACAGCAGGGTCCCAATGGACGTGAGGTCCACAAGATCGCCAAGCTCGAACAGGAACGCCATGACCGCTGGCGTGGGGACAAAAACACAAGAACATGAGGGCCGGCGGGGAGGAGCCGGGAGGCAGCGCGCCTGCCAGGCTTGCAGGCCCTCACCTGCGACCACTCCGGACACGGCCGTGGCCAGCGCGGGCATGCGCGTGCGCGGGTGGATCCTGGCCAGACTGCGGAAAAGCAGCCCGTCCTCCGCCATGGCGTAGATGACCCGCGGCATGGGGAACATGGCGCCCAGGAGGCTGGAGGGGAGGAGATGGACGTGAGGGGCCGCGGAGGGCCGCGGCGCAGCCCCCAGGGCCAGGAGAGGAGCTCCGCACCGACCTGGAGGACAGGGCGCACAGGGTGCCCACGGCCACGGCGTATCTGACCGGGGCCCACCCGACGTGCACGAAGGCCTCGGGCAGGGGGCTCTCGACGTGGATCTGGTAGTAGGGCACCATGAGGGTGAGCGCCGCGGACACGCCGAAGTAGGCCAAGAAGCAGATGAAGAGCGAGATGGCGATGCCCAGAGGCGTCGAGCGTTGCGGATTGCGCGCTTCCTCCCCTGCGGGGTCAAGGCTGGGTCAGCGCAGGCGCAGCAGGGTCACGTGACGCCTCTGCGCGTCCACCGCGCCTGCGCGGGAAGCCCGCGGGTCCAGTGGCGGCACCGGGGCTCGAGCCCGCGCGTCCCTGAGGTGGCCGCCCCTGGGGCCCTTTCCGCGTTACCCGTGGTGGCGATGCAGTCAAAGCCGATGAAGGCAAAGAAACACGTGGCCGCCCCCCGGAGAATCCCGTCGAAGCCGAAAGGCACGAAGCCCCCGGCGCCCAGAGGGCCCAGGCTGTGGAGACAGGGGGGGAGGGGGAGGGGTGTTCTTCAGCCAGAGCCGCAGGTCCTGGCTCCCTGTGGCCCAGGAGGGCCGCTGCTAATGTGGTCAGCTCCGCCCGCCCCTGCCCCGCTAACCTGGAGCTGTTGTGGCCGGAGCTGTTGAGGGCCGTGGCCACGGCGCGGCTGTAGTCCAGCTCCGTGAGCCTCCAGTTGTGCAGCTCCCCCTTGATGAAGCCGGAGACGGTGACGCCGCCCAGCACCAGAAGGTTCACGCCGGTGAACGCCTTGGTGACCAGGGCCGACTCGCGAGCGCCCAGAGCCAGCAGTCCTGCAGAGACGCCGGAAAACAGTGACCCCAGGGACAAGGCGGCCGCGCGGGCTGGCCGGGACTGCTTCGCAGGTACGGTGGATGGAAAGGGCCCCGACCCAGGCGGGGGCAGTCGGGGACACAGCACCCTGAAGGCACTGAATGCCAGTGCATCGTATACTTGGAAAGGGTTAAACCTCGCTCTAGGGCATCGTTCGACTCTCCAAGAAATGTGCACAAGATACATTGATCAGATCAGGGGAACACTTCCCTCTGCTTGTCAAAAGCGTTTAAATTTCAAGTATGTTTTATGTTAACATTTAATAAAAGGGGGGGAGGTGTGGCCATTTGGTGCAGTGGCTAAGATGCCATGTGGGCCGCCCACACCCCATGTCAGACGGTTCAAATCCCAGGTACTCTCCCTCCACTCCAGTTTCCCGTTAATGCACCCCTGGGGAGGCAGCAGTGGGCATCTGCCACCCACGTTGGAGTTGGATACTGAGTGCCAGCCTCTTGCCTTCATCATCGCCCAACGCTAGCTGTTTCGGGTGTTTGGGGAGTGAAACAGCAGACAGGGAGCCTGTCTTACAGAATGAGAATAAATCCTTAAATCTTTTAAAAACAAATTTTGGTCTCGGTAGAAAGGAAACTGAGTGTTTCTCAGCGGAGGAGTGATTTTGACTCCCAGGAGACCTCCTCGTTGGCAGAGTCTGGGCGGGTGTCCCTGGCACTGTGTCTAAGGCCAGGACACTGCTCGGCATCGTGCGATGCCCAGGCTGCCCCGGGAGCAGAACCAGCCCTGGAGCCTGGCCTTCCTGCATCCCTGCCTCCCCCCTCCAGGCCCCACTGCTCCCAGCTCATCCCTGCCCCTGCCTTACCTGTGAGGAGCAGCACCAGCCCCAGCGCAAAGAAGTCTGGGTAGGAGGCCAGGACGTGGGGCACGTGCAGGGGGAAAGTGCCCTGCAGGGCCCTGGCCATGTGGCCCCCGATGAGGTTATCGAAGGAGGTGCTCCAGGCCCGGGCCACGCTGGCTGCGCCTGTGGGAGGATGGACATTCTTTGTGAACAAAAGAGACAGAGAGAAACCTCGTTTCTCAAAGAGACTTTTACGGAAAAAAGACGAAATAGCCAATCTCCAAGTTTCTTTACATGGGGTGGGGACAAGCAGAGACAAACATTAGAAAAATGGGTACACTAGTGCTGCCATCAGTGGTACAGCAGATTAAGCCACTGGCTTCTATGCTGGCATCCCCTGAGCCTCAGGTTCAAGTCCTGGCTGCTGCACTTAAGATCCAGTTCACACAACTGGGAAAGCAGTAGATTATGGCCCAAGTACTTGGGTCCCTGCCCCCATGTGGGATACTGGAATGGAGTTCCTGATTGCTGGCATCACCCTGGCCCAGCCCCAGCCCCAGTCATGGCCTTTAGGAAGTGAACCAGAGGATGGAAGATCAATCTCAATCTCTCTCTCTCTCTCTCTCTCTCTCTCTCTCTGACTTTCAAATAAAGAAACTTTAAGATGCAGAGGGGCTGGCATTGTGGCATAGCAGGTAAAGCTGCCGCCTGCAATGCCAGCTGTATCCCTGCTGTTGGCCTAAGAAAGCAGCAGAAGATGGCCCAAGTGTCTGGAGCCCTGCCAGGTGGGGAGACCCATGGGAGACCCTGATGGAGCTCTTGGCTCCTGGCTTGAGCCTGGCTCAGCACTAGCCACTGCAGCCATTTAGGGAGTAAACCAGCAGATGGAAGATCTGTCTCTCCCTCTCTCTCTCTCTAACTCTGACTTTCAAATAAATAAATCTTAGAAAAAGAAAAATAAACAGATGTTAGGCGATACACGCTACACAAGAAAAGAAGCTGGCCAGCCGGTGGGGCCAGCTGGGAGATGAGAGTGGCAGTTTTCTTAAATGAGCATCAGGGAGAATCTCCCGAAGGTGACAACTGAGCGGAGACATCAAAATGACGAGAAACGAGCCTCGTGGAACACGGCCCCTCATCGACAAGTGCCCCTCCCTACCTCCTCCTGCACGCTCACCCCGCAAGTAGATGACAGTAGTGTGAGAGGAAGGCTCCAGGCACCCCACTGTCCATGTCCCAAACCTCCCATCCTAAGTCCTGTGTCCCCACACCATCCACCCGTCCCATCCTCTCACCAATGACATAGGAGAGTATGAGGTTCCAGCCGGTGACGAACGCTAAGAGCTGGCCCACTGTGACATAGCTGTAGAGATACGCAGATCCAGAACAGGGAACCCGGGCCCCAAACTCGGCGTAGCACAGTCCAGACAACACAGACGTCAGGGCTGCCACCAAGAAGCAGATGACGATGGCCGGTCCAGCTTTCTCTTTGGCCACCTCCCCAGCAAGGACATACACACCGGCCCCCAGGGTGCTTCCCACACCCAAGGCCACCAGATCCAGGGTACTCAGACACCGAGACAAGCGGCTCTCGGCCTGCTCGCTTGGCTCCAGGGGCCGCCTGCGTACCAGCTTCTGACCAAACCGCCAAAGGTGCTGGCACAGCATCCTGCACGGAGTTGAAGGGCTGAGACCTGCTGTGAAAACAAGGCAGGAAGACATCAGCAACATCCACCCAATCTGGGCCTCTCTCAGCACAAGACCACCTCCACAGGGACCTTCGGGAGCCTCATTCATCTCCAGTCCTCGGCTTCAGGCATCAGTTAGACTTTCAATTCTTGGGGTTGGGCACTGTGGCACAGTGGGTAAAGCCACTGCAAAGCCACTCCATCCCATACAGATGCCAGTTTAAGTCCAGGCTGCTCTACTGCAGATCCAACTCCCTGCTAATGTGCCTAGGAAGGCAGCAGAAGATGGCCCAAGTGCTTAGGTTCCTGCCACCCACATAGGCGACCTGGATGGAGTTCCAGACTCCTGGCTTTGGCCTGGCCCAGCCCTGGCCATTGCAGTAACTTGGAGAGAGAACCAGGGCATGGAAGACCTGTCACTATGCCTTTCAAATAAATAAATGTTTTTAAAAAGATCAAAATCCTTTTCAAAGTTCTTGGAAGGTCTACCTGAGGAGACAGAAGCTTCCAGAACAATGCCTGGCACACAGTGACTTCTGGATAAGAATGGGTAAGAGATATTTTTTGCAGGCCCCTGACACTCCTCAGCTGGCTGGTTTTGCACCAGCTCCTTACTTGATCTTCCTTCCCTATAAAGCAGGGGACATCATTGTCATCATGCCCTCTCTGTGACATGTGTGCAGTGATAGTCACTCTGCCTCTCTCTGTGACCCTGCATTTCCAATAAATAAATTTCCTTAAGAATTGGATTTTTGTGGGGGCTGGTATTGTGGTGTAGTAGGCACCTATGGTGCCGGCATCCCATATAGGCACCAGTTCCTATCCCAGCTGCTCCTCTTCCGATCCAGCTCTCTGCTATGGCCTGAGAAAGCAGTGGAAGATGGCCCAAGTGCTTGGGCCCACCACCTGCATGGGACAGTGGGAAGAAGCACCTGGCTCCTGGCTTCAGATCGGCCCAGCTCCAGCTGTTGTGGCCATTTGGGGAGTGAACCAGCAGATGGAAGTCCTTTCTCTCTGTCTCTCCCTCTCTGTAACTCAACCTCTTAAATAAATAAATAAAATCTTTAAAAAAAAAAAAAATTGGGTTTTTGAACAGGGAAGAAAGGATATGGTGTTTGTTGGGTAGAAAAGAGTCCAGCACAGCCCCAGTCAAGATCCATTGTTTTCAGCCCCAGGGCATAAAAACAAAGGACCTGGCTCCTGCATAGAGGAAGGTAGGACTGACTTTCACTAGGTAGCAAATCTCTCCCTGATCCTTTGTGGTGTGCAGCACAGGCTGAGTATCCCGCATCCAAGACTTGGGGCCAGAGTGTTTCTGATTTGGAGGAGGCGGGTTTTAGGGTATATAGATGAGATCATATAGATGAGATTATCTGGGGTAAAGAATCCAAGCCCAAATACAAAACCTACTGTCTTGTATACTCCTCCTACACAGACCCTGGAGGTAAATTAACATGATATTTTTATTGCTCCTGCTTTGTTTATTTACTCATTTTTATTTATTTGAAGGGCAGAAAGATCATTCTGCTGGTTCAATCCCCAAATTCTTCAAAATCTGAGGTTGAGCCAAGCTGAAGCCAGGAGCCAGGAACTCCATCCATGTTTCCCATATCAGAGAGTAACTTACAATACCTTATGCAACATAAGTGCTGTATAAATAGTCATGCTGCACTGTTTAGGGAATAAAGACAAGAAAATGTAGATGTTCGGGTCAGGCACAACCTTTTTTAAATAGTTTTGATCCAGGGTTGGTCAAACCCAGGGGTCCAGAGTGCTGACTGTAGAGACAGATGGATGACGCACATGCTGTAAGTTCTGTGCAGGGCTTGACCCTGGTAACACTACCTACCCCTGAGTCCCAAAGGGAGTCACAGCCTCCAGACACCCCTGCAGCCCCACCAACTCAGACAATCCCTCTGGCTGTGTACTCAGCACACAGGTCATGAAGAGTTAAAATTGTATATGTGCAGGTGTAAAAAGTTAAGCTTACAGGTTATACCTTCCTGGTACAGCTGTAAAAATAAGAGTGAAGTAGCACCTTGACAGTAGGGACTTCATTTTGGAACACCTGAGACTCCATTCTGAGAAAGCACCCCCCAACTGTGAGACTCTGGTCTGAAACTATGATCTCAAATAATCAGACAATAGCAATACACTACATCACCCTTGGCAATGCACAAAAACCCCCTAGCATGATTGCTCAAGCTTAAAAAATAAAAAGGTTACACCTGTGTTACCTGAGCTAATAATGAAAATGTAATTTGTCTATGTCTTAAGATCATAATTGCTGATTGTAAGATATTAGCAACCACTTAGCAACCGTGTATTCTCTTCCCCCTCCTGATTTTGCGGGTTTTGCCTTTATAAACCCTAACCTTTGGTTATTCGGGGCTGCTCTGCTCATGATGATCAGACAGCCCCAGCATGCTGGATAATCAATAAAACTTCCCCGTGCTGTTTGCATAAGAGACGTGTCTCTTGGTGACGTTTTTCGGGAGGTCGACTCTAACTGTCACAAGTGTGTCCCCACCCTGCTTCCAGAGCTTCTGACCCACTGGGTAGAAGCTAAGAATCCTACAACCCCCTCGCCATAGCCCCAGGTTCAAATAATCAGCAGGAGCTCACAGGCCTGGGCAGGGGGGCGGGGGGCACTGCCCATACATCTACCAGTTTATGATAGAGGGCATGTCAGCTCAAGTAAGCAGCCTGATGAGAGACATTGGGGGAGGTCTGGAGGGGTGCAGAGCACAGGAGCGGCTTTTATTCCCGCGGACCTGAGATGCCTCCCATCCCCCACATCTCCACCTGGAGGGCTCCCCAGACCCTGCCCCAGTGAGTTTTTATGGAATGTTCATTACACAGGCATGATTAACACGTGGACAACCACATAGGGAGATGATTGTACGAGAATAGTGTGAGCTGATCACACAGACCAGTGGGGAAACCCAGCCTGGCCTGTCTGTCCAGATTCTTCCTGGCCTCTCCCAGCAGCATTCCTGATTCCCAGGTGTGGAGCAGGACCTCTTCTCAAATGGGCAACTTGGGACCAACTACCAGACCAGGCACGTGATAATTGCTTCATGGCCAGCTCCAGGACAGAAAGGCAAGGGAAGGCTGCTCTGTCTGTGGCCCACGTTGGGGAACAGAAACCCCAGTTCCTAAGACCTGTCTTGAAGGGGACACTGGACAGAAACATCCATTACACCAGTGTCAACCCTTTCTCCCAGACCCAGCTCCACACCCCCTAGCTTCCATCCAGAAACAGGTCCTTCCACCCGAGCACGGGGCCATGCTGATGTAAGCAGCATGCCGCATTGCAGTCGTCAGAGTGCCTGAGCCCACATGCCCCGTGCCCCATGTCCTGCTGCGAGCTTGCCCAGGACTTACCGAACTCCTAGAGTCCCTGAAGCAGTCCCTGGAGTGCTGGGGAGGCCGACAGGGGTGTCTGTGCACTGAGACAGTCTGGAGCTGACGGATCAGCAGCAAAGGCTCCCACCTGAGGCTCAAATTAACTCCTGGGAGGTGCCTGGTGGAGAAGGTGGGGAAGGGCGGGGCAGAGCGTGTAGGTGATGCCATCAGACGTCGACACTCTGTGATTCCAGCAGAGGGATGGTTCTACAGTTTTTTAAAAAAATAAATAAATGATTCTTTTATTTATTTGATAGGCAAAGGGACAGGGAGAAAGGGAAAGGAAGAGAAAGAGCTTCTACCTGCTGGTTCACTCTCCAAACGGCTGCAACAGCCAGGATTGATCCAGGCTGAACCCAGGAGCCAGGAACTTTATCTGGGTCTCCCATATGGGTGGCAGAGGCCCAAGTACTTGCATCATCTTCTGCTGCCTTCCCAGACACATTAGCCAGGAGCTGGATTAGAAGTGCAGCAGTTGGGACTCAAACCAATGCTTATACGGGATGCTGGAACCACTGTGAATGCTGTAGCTTTTCAGGAGGAAAAGGCTTCACTCCATCCAGAAAATATGCAGGTTATCACAATCCACAATATCACAATATGCAGATATTCACAATCCAAAATATTTGAAGATGCTCGGACGGTCCTTATAGCGTGGTTGCGTCCCATGCCCCATCTTCAAGATTTTCTGGGATGTTGTAAGGGAGAAAATGAGAAATGGTCCCCTCCTCTCCTATCACAGAGATTTCCATCTCCTGTGTCTTTGTTATATGGTTAATGTCCAGCTGTGATGGGTCATCTCGTGGGGGCAGTTTGGAACGTGTCCTATGAAGTCATGTGGCGCCCCTACTGGCCATCGTGACTCTGCCTCACATGTGTATTCTCCCTAGGAATCTACCACCTGTTTCCACTATTCACATTCAAAAATCCCATCACAGAATTATACTGTGATAGAATTCTCAAACTTCTCATCGATTTATCTTTTCTGTTCCGTAAGAAGTCTGCATGATGACTTTAATCAGAGGCCTGATTAGCATAATGATCCATTTAAAGGGTGCTTCTCAAGCTTCTGTAGCTCTTAAAAAAAATATTTATTTACCTGAAAGGCAGAGTTACAGAGAGAGAGAGGGAGAGACAGAGCCATCTGCTAGTTCACTTCCCAAATTGCCACAAGGGATGGAACCGGGCTAGTCCAAAGCCAGGCACCAGGAGCTTCTTCGGGTCTCCCACATGGATGCAGGGGCTCAACCATTTGGGCCATCTTCTACTGCTTTCCCAGGCCACAGCAGAGAGCTGGATCAAAAGTGGAACAGGACCCACATGTGATGCCAGCACTGCAGGCGGCATCGTACCTGCTGTGCCACAGTGCCAGCTGCCATCTTTTGTATTTATTTACTTATTTATTTTAGAGGCAGAGAGAGACTAAAAGAACTCTCATACATTGATTCATGCCCCAAATGCCCACAACAGCCAGGGGTAGGCTAGGCTGAAGCCAACTGGGAACTCAGAAGTTAACCTGCTACACTACAACACTGGCCTCTATCTACCATTAAAAAAAAAAAAAAAAGGCAAAAAAACACCTTGAGATGCTGTATCAAAAACCAGAAGTTCAACACCTGAGCTGATATTGACTATCACCATAAGTCATCAGTAAACAGTGCTGTCAGATTTGATATGGGAAGATCCGGAAGATGTGCTGTGCAGATGGATCATTCGCAAACCACAGCAACAGGATTACAGGACACTCCTTCACTGGTTAAGGAAAACGAAGTCAGCTGAGAGCATCGCAGCCTCGGACTGAAAAACAAGGAGGGAAAGATCAAGATGTCATGATTAAGCAGCTAGCAGGAAAAATGTTTCCAGAAATCAAGAGAGACTGATGCAGGGTCAGGTGTGTGTGACTCGGGGTGAAGCCACTGTTTGTGATGCCCATATCCCATACAGGAATGCTGATCTCAATCCTGGCCACTCTGCTGCTGATCCAGATCCAGCTTCCTGCTGATGTACCTGGGAAGGAGCATTGGATGGCTCAAATGCTTGATACAGATGGAATTCCACGCTCCTGGCTCTGACCTGGCCCAGCCCTGGCTGTTGTGGGCATTTGGGGAGTAAACCAGCAAAAGGAAGCTCTCCCTCTCTCTCCTTGTCTGTCCTCTCTGTTTCTGTCTCTTTTTGTCACTCTTTCAAGTAGATGAAAATAAATAGACATTAAAAATGAAAGCCATTGGTCTGTTTCTGGTGACACAGGTATACCGATGACCCCACAGGTGATCTGGTGATGCTTCAATGCATGCTGTGAAAAAAAACACAGGCACTCTGTCAAGGGATGGGCTCCAATAAGCCTTTCTTCTGTGCCATGCCATTAAGATCACACACCAGCATGGCCAAGTTGTTCATCCATACATTTTTTTTTTTTTTTGACAGGCAGAGTGCACAGTGAGAGAGAGAGACAGAGAGAAAGGTCTCCCTTTGCCATTGGTTCACCCTCCAATGGCCGCCACGGCCGGCACGCTGCGGCCGGCGCACAGCGCTGATCCAAAGCCAGGAGCCAGGTACTTCTTCTGGTCTCCCATGGGGTGCAGGGCCCAAGCACTTGGGCCATCCTCCACTGCACTCCCTGGCCACAGCAGAGAGCTGGCCTGGAAGAGGGGCAACCGGGACAGAATCTGGTGCCCCGACCGGGACTAGAACCCAGGGTGCCGGTGCCACAAGGTGGAGGATTAGCCTATTGAGCCGCAGCGCCAGCCATTCATCCATACAAACAAAGGCTTATGATCTGGGTTGAAGAGATATTTTAAGATCCCTGAAGTTTGGGTGTGACAAGACGAGAAATAAACACGAAGCCCTTCTACTGCAGACCTCAGCATGAAGGTTGCTCAAAAAAAAGCACCTGCGTGGTTGAGTTGTTTGCTGAACCCTGTGGATTTCAAGGAAAAGCATGTTGACTTACAGAAATAACTAGTAGACTAATCACTGTGACTCAGACTTGACATTTGGCAAACACTCTTAAAAATGAAAGTGGCTTTTCAAAGAAGTGCCAATATGTGTTGCTAACAATAACATTTGAGCTTTCACATGAAAATCAGAATGTTGGAAAAACCTTTAACCCTTTTCAAGAACATGATAGCTTCCCAATATTTAAAGACCATAGTGATGTTTATGGGACAATTAATGAATGCACTGTTGTTCATATTTCATCATGAAATGCATCAATGCTTAGAAACTATAACTCAGAATACAGTAGTTTCCAAAGGACAAAATAAGCAGTGGGTAAAAGATTTATTCAAACCACAAACAAACCAATGGATTTTTTTAAAGATTATTTATTTGAAATGCAGAGTTACAGAGAGATTGAGACAGAGAGAGATCTTCCATCTGCTGGTTCACTCTCAGATGGCCACAACAGCCGGAGCTGAGCCAGGCTAAGCCAGGAGCCAGGAGCTTCTTCCAGGTATCCCACGCAGGTGCAGGGGCCCAAGCATTTGGGCCATTTTCCACTGCTTTTCCAAGCCATAGCAGAGCTGCATTAGAACAGGGGCAAATGGGACTCGAACCAGCGCCCAAACGGAATGACAGCGCCACAGGCAGAGGATTAACCTGCACCACAGTGCTGACCCCAGCAGGAAGCTTTAATAGGGAGAGGAGCAAGGACTGTACCCAGGCAATCTGATGTAGGACCCAGGTGTGGTTAACAGTGTCTTAATTCCCAGGCCAAATGCCAGCCCCACTTATTTTCAGTTAGAACCTGAATCATCAAGGAGGGTGGGAGGGAGAGAGGTGGAGGGAGGACTGGAAAATTATTGTATTTTTAGAATTGTATCCACAATCACCTTGACTCTGTTACAAACTAAAATAATGCATAAAAAAGAAATGCCCCTTCCTGGATTGACCTGCGGATGGATGTGGAGACTTAGGGTTGCTGGAGACCTTTTGCTGTTGAGGTCTCATCTTCACATACACATTGATCGACAGACTTTTAAGGTCTGTTTGTTTATTTATTATTTGTTTGAAAGGCAGAACAAGAGAGTGAGAGGTATCTTCCATCGCTGGTTCATTCCCCAAATGTCTACAACAGCTGTGACTGGGCCAGGCCAAAGCCGTAGCTTGGAACTCCATCCAGATTTCCCACATGAGTGGCAGGGGCTCAGGTACCTAGGCCATCTTCCACTGCTTCCTCAGGCGTATCAGCAAGGAGCTGGATCAGAAGTGAAGCAGGCCGGCGCCGCGGCTCACTAGGCTAATCCTCCGCCTGTGGCACTGGCACCCCAGGTTCTAGTCCCGGTTGGGGCGCCGGATTCTGTTCTGGCACCCACATGGGAAACCAGGAGAGGCACCTGGCTCCTGGCTTCGGATCGGCTCAGCACGCCAGCCGTAGCGGCCACTTGGAGGTTGAACCAACAGAAGGAAGACCTTTCTCTCTGTCTCTCTCTCTCACTGTCTAACTCTGCCTGTCAAAAAATAAATAGAATTACACAGAGAGGAGAGGCAGAGAGAGAGAGAGGTCTTCCATCCGATGGTTCACTCCCCAATTGGCCACAACTGCTGGAGCTGTGCCGATCTGAAGCCAGGAGCCAGGAGCTTCTTCCAGTTCTCCCAAGTGGGCATGGGGGCCCGGGGACTTGGGCCATCCTCCACTGCCTTCTCAGCCACATCAGCAGGGGGCATGCAGTTCTCGAACTGGTGCCCATATGGCATTCCAGCATATCATGTGGAGGCTTCACTTGCTACACCACAACACCAGCCCCTCTGCTGCTTTCATCCACTAGGCTGGAAGCCATTTATGCTTTTAAGTGAGTTGTGGCTGCCACGGGTCTCCATCAGACAAGAATAGGTCATCAAGATGAAGACAGAGAACCTCAATACATAAGGGCAGGCACCTACCCAGCTTCCGCCCACAAGTGTCAGCAGCACCCCCACCCCACTGAGATAAACAAAACCATCTCCAGACCAAAACTATTGAGGGACAGAATGTCCCAGGCTAGGAGCCACTTGGCTGGGTCTAAAACAGCACATACTGTCATCTAGTCGGGGAAAGTTCTCAAATGTTCTGCATTTGTTTCAGGACAAGGAGTCAGACATTCAGACTTCAGCAGGGAAACACAAGGTAGACCCACATCCCACCCACCAGTGGGGGCGTGGTCAGATGCAGAGGGAAAACCATAGCCTAAGGCATAGACTTGGAGACATCACAACACACGAACCATTCCTTCCAGCAGGAATGGGCAAATGGATTATAGGCTAGGATTAGAGCTGTCATGACCAGGCCCTGAGACAGTTAATCCAGTGACATTCTGGGAGTAGTGGTCAATCTCCTTCTCCAGACGGCCCCTCTAGGTCCACCGAGAGCACTGCTGTCACAGCTTGCCCCAAGCAGCCTACCTCCAAGGTCAAGAACACCCTGGAACACCAACTTAATCCTCTCGAAGGTGATTAGCTAGGAGACTATGCAGGGAGCGTGGCTTACAAATCCTTATCCTTGGGTCCCACCCACAGAGATTCAAGTTGATGGGCCCTGGGGTGAGCCCCAGGCATCTTGTTTCAACTTCCCAGGCAATGAGAATACACTCCCGTGATTGAAATCCCCACCAAGACTTGTAAATACCATTCATTGGGTCTTCTGCCCCTTAAGATGCAGGTTCACCTTTGAGACGCACTTTTCCAGACTCAGGTGAGCATTTCTGAGAACATCTCATTGCAATACTGAAGAATCCCAGTATCTTATCTCAAAAGGGAAAGGAGTGAGCTACCTGGAACAGGATTTGGAATACAGAGACTTTTTTTTAACAAAGTTTTCAATGCACATGGGACAATCTAAGGTCAACCTGTAGTCCCTGGTCATATCTTCAACCCCAGGAAAAAGGGAAAATTTCTACCTGTGGCTTCAACAGTCAATGGTAGTAGCTTGAGGGAAAGCAAATCTTTGGACCTCTAATAACTGAACTTCATTTGCGACCTCTTAGTGACTTTAACTGAAATTCACATAACCTACTCAAATCATTTATTTTATTTATTTGAAAGGCAGAGTTACAGAGACAGAGATCTTCCATTGGCTGGTTCACTCCCCAAACAGCTGCAATGGCCGGGGCTGGGCCAGGCCAAAGTCAGGAGACTAGTGCAACATCCGGGTCTCCTACGTGGATGGTAGGGGCTCAAGGACATGGACCATCTTCCACTTCTCTCCCAGGCACATTGGCAGGGAGCTGGGCAGGAAGTGGAGCAGCCAGGACTGCTCCAGCACCCAAACACACTACATCAGCTTCCAGAGAGAACTTAAGGGCATTTACTATGTTCACAACATCCTACAACTACTTCTATATAATTACAGTATAAATCCCCATTAACTTGTTACCCTCACTCTGTCCATCAACAATGAATAAGCAAACCTTGTCCATCCATTCCCCAGGATTCGTCCAACCACAGAAAGGCATGAAGTGCTGGAGACACATGCAGCCATGATGAATAAACTTGAAGCAGCGTGCTCAGGACACCAGAGGCCACGTGTGCAGTAGGGATTCCATTCACATGAAGTAGTCAGTCAGCAGGAAGCAAATTTCACACTGGTTTCCCACACTATCAGAGGACAAAAATACAGCTTCTAAATTGTTGCCTGGTGTCTGATTTGCCTCTGATCGAATACCTGAGGAACATATTCCCTAGGATGCTTGGAAAGGAAGCTCAGGACTGTCGCAGAATGAATGCAGCAGTGGGATGGAAAGAGAGCCGAGGGCAAGAATGGCAAGAAAAGCTGGTGGGGGGCCGGTGTCGTGGGATAAGCCACCAGCTGTGATGCTGCATCCCCTATCAGAGCGCTGGTTCTGATCAGGCACCCTGCTAGTAATGCACCTGGCAGAACAGCAGTGACTATGTGGGCCCCTGCCACCTGGAGACCCAGATGGAGCTCCAGGCTGCTGGCTTCAGCCTGGCCCAGCCACAGCCATTGCAGCCATTTGGGGAGTGAACCAGCAGATGGAAGATCTCTCTCTCTCTCTCTCTCTCTCTCTCTGTCACTCTGCCTATCCAATAAATCATTTATGTCTGATAAAGATATTTTCCTCAGAAACCTTTTTCTTTTTAAGATTTAATTTATTTATTTGAAAGGCAGAGTTACAAAGAGGCAGAGGCAGAGAGAGAGAGGTCTTCCATTTGTTGGTTCACTCCCCTGATGGCAGCAATGGCAAGAGCTGCACCAGTCTGAAGCCAGGAGCTTCTTCTGGGTCTCCCACGTGGGAGCAGGGGCTCAAGCACTTGGGCCATCTTCTACTGCTTTCCCAGGCCATAGCAGAGCTGGGTCAGAAGTGGAGCAGTTGGGAATTGAACCAGTGCTCATACAGGTTGCCGGCGCTGCAGGCAGCGGCTTTACCAGCTATGCCATAGTGCCACCTCCCCCCCAAACCTTTCATTTAAGGAATACAAACTTAGGAATATAGTGATTCTTCCCACTGTACCCACCCTCCCACCTACACGCTCACCCCTTTTCCTCCTCCTCCTCTCCCATTACCATTCTTATTTTTTACTAAGATCTATTTCCAGTTGATTTTATACATGTTATCACAGATCAAGGAGAACATAATGGTATTTGTCCTTTTGGGACTGGCTTATTTCACTAAGCATGATGTTTTCCAGTTTCATCCATTTTATTGCAAATGACAGGATTCATTTTTTTCCACTGTATAGTATTCCATGGTATATATATCCTATTTCTTTATCCAGTCTTCAGTTGATGGGCATTTGGGTTGATTCCATATATTCCATATATTCTATGTATTACCTATTATAAATTGAGCTGGAAAGTTTTTTTTTTAAATAAACTAAAAAAAAAAGCTGGCTACCTCCATGCACCTGCAGAGGCCACTGGCCTCTGTGCCCAGGATCAGAGGTGTGAGTGGTGTGAATTCACTGGGGTTGCCAGTTTACCACCAACACCAGGTCTTTAGTGGAACCTGCAGTAAACTCAACAAGGCTTCAGATCCCATGCTGGGTTCCATGGGTCCACATCTCACAAGGGCACCCCTGCCTGAATCAGTATATAAACTGACAGGTGACACTTTGCTTGTATTTCTGCTGGAGGAGATGCACTATTCCAGCAACCAATGACTTCCTTCAGCCTAGACAAGATCTGCTCCGCCAGAAGGAATGAAGAAAAGGACCACCCACTGCAGAAATGCTGGCAGCCAGGCTGGACTGAGGGGTCCACTGTAGTCATTCCTGTAGCATGGACTAAGGTATCTTCCATAATTATCCTTTAAATGTGGGTTAAAGAGTCTACTGTATTATTTTTTTTTTATTTATTTGACAGATAAACAGAGAGAAAGGTCTTCCTTTCCATTGGTTCACCTCCCAAATGGCCACTATGTCCGGCGCTGCGCCAATCTGAAGCCAGGAGCCAGGTGCTTCCTCCTGGTCTCCCATGCGAGTGCAGGGCCCAAGCACTTGGGCCATCCTCCACTGCCTTCCCAGGCCACAGCAAAGAGCTGGACTGGAAGAGGAGCAACCGGATTAGAACCCGGCGCCCATATGGGATGCCGGCGCCGCAGGCGGAGGATTAACCAAGAGAGCCACAGCGCCGGCCCCTACCGTATTATTCTTATAATCTGGTCAGATAAGAAATAGGATCTGCTCTCCAAACTAAACTGTGAACGAGTACTGAAAGTCACACCACTCTTCATTAACATGTTCATCTGCCATGTGCTGATTAAACAAATATTAAGTTTTGTTGGCTTTCTCTTCCTTAAAATGAGACCATGCTAAGTGGATTAAATAAATTAAAATATGCTGGTGCTGAGAATCATGCCAGGCTCACTGGGGCCACTAAAGAAAATAAGAATCGCCTGAAGTCCTGATGGTTAACACTCCCAGGCCTCCTCACTGAGGGTCAACACCTGGGAGCTTTGGGTATAAAATCTCCAAGCCTCACCTGCTGAATCCGAGGCACTGCCGGAGGGAGGTGTTCCTGCCATGTGAGTTTAGAAACAACTGCTCCAGGTGAGTCTGCAGGCCCCCACCTTGGAGACCCGCTCCACTCAGCTGGGTGCAGACCCCGACACTGCATTCCACAAGGACCCAGGAGATGCCAGCGGGGCCAGGTTTGTGGGCTACACTTTGAGAGTCTGTGCTCAGTTAATGCAGACTGAACCCAGCCTACCTGGAAACTTCAAAAAAATGTGTGTGTGAGCGGGGGAGGAATTAAATCTCTTTCGGAGCCAAATATTTTGAAAGCCATTCATAATCTTTTCAAAGTATGTCTTCTCCGAGACCTTCTGGGAGCCTCCTTCCTTCTGGAAGGTTCCGCGTAGGTTAGTTCCTCTTCGTGACTGTGCCAGAAAGTGATCTGAGTACGAACCATAGCTCAACTTCTAAATTTTTATCCCCCCCCCCCCCAAGCTTGCAACAGTGGTGGGAGACAGGGGATTGTACTATCACCATGTATAAAATGGGCTTTGTGTGAGGTGACCGTGCCCAGCTGTAGGAAAGGGTTCCATAAACAGGAGAGGCAGCTGAGCCGAGTGAGTGTTGGCCATCTTGGGTGTGTCAGATACATCTTCCACGGGTGATGTTCTCAAGTGAGCAAAGGTTTAATCCAGGTGTGATCTCACTGGAAATGAAAAAAATCTGCACTTTAGACAAAACTGGGTGAAATCGGGGGGGGGGGGTGCTTTGTGGAGGATTCAGCGACAAGACTGGCAGATGGGGAAGACAGAGGTGGAGGAGGTGGGACTAAGGACTAAGGGCGGGGCTGACAGGACGGGGATCTATTTAAATGCGGGTGTGATGTTTGCCAGTCCTCATCTCTGGAGCAGAACACGGGAACGGGTCGAAGTACAAAGATGTCCGGCTCAGAGGACTTCCTTCAAGGTAAGTCTCGGGCTGAGGTGAGGGCTGGGGAAAGATGCTGCACTCGGGACAGACGCTGCATCGCCCGCATCCTCCCTGCCTCTGTAAGCCACATGGATGTTTGCTGGCCCTGTAACTGTGTCCTCAGTGTCACCACTGATGTTCTCCGGGCAGCCACGGGGGCTCCTCTCCACCAGGAGGATCAGTCACAGAACACTAGGTCCTCAGCAGTCTGGAAATGGAACGAAAAGATCTGTTTAATTCAGGAAACAAACGTTGAATTCCACATCTATACCAGGTCTTCATCCAGACTCAGGATGGAAAATGCGTATTGCAAAACAGCCATGTGGATTTCAAATCATTTTTTGCACCAAAATGGACTTTTCCACATTTCCACAAACTACTTAAAGTCCTCCAATTCCAAGATCTCATCCTTTTTTTTTTTTCTTTTTTTTTTTTTAAGATTCATTTATTTTTTGAAAGGCTGAGTTAGAGAGAGACAGGGAGGCACAGAGAGTTCTTCCATTCACTGGTTCATTCCCCAAATGGCCCTATTGGCCAGGGCTGGGCCAAGCCAAAGCCAGGAGGGATCATGTCTTATTTTGCGTCCTGTCCTTTTGGCTATTTTCTCAAAGATGTCCCAAGATTTCCCTTAACTCAGCCCAATATCTGTCATTTGCATCATCTACTTTGTATAACTTTTTAGGTGTTTACTCTAATGGGGTCAGAAGCTGAACTCCCCCATGTATTTCTAACAGCCTTACGGTGGACGTAAACTATACATGTGGTCCGGGGCAGGCCTAAATCGCTGCCCATGTCCCATAGCGGAGTGCCTGGCTGCAGCCACACCACTGCTCCGCTTCCGATCCACCTTCCTGCTCATGCACACCTGGGAGGCAGCCGACAATGGCCCAAGTGCTTGGGTCCCTGCCACCCACATTAGAGACCCAAATGGAGTTCCTGGCTCCTGTTTGTAGTACTCAAAAAGCTGGTTTCTGAGCCAGGATTTGAGAGCCTCTGTCCCCCATCACACTGTCTACCTGGCTTACTCCCTCACCTCTTCCAGGCTGGCCCGAGAGACTCAAGGGTTAAGAGCCAATCTCCCAGGGCCAGCGCTGTGGTGATGTGGCATAATGGGTTCCCTTCCAGCCCTGGCTGCTCCACTTCCCATCCAGCTCAGCTCCCTGCTACTGCACCTGGGGAAGCAGCGAGAGATGGCCCAAGTGCTTGGGCCCTTGCACCCATGTGGGAAACCCGGCCCGGAGGAAGCTCCTGGTTCCTGTCTCTGGCCTGGCCCAGCCCTGACCATTGCAGCCATTTTTTAAGATTTATTTATTCGAAAGTCAGAATTACACAGAGAGGGGAGAGAGAGAAAGAGTTTTCCAATCACTGGTTCACTCCCCAATTGGCTGCAGAGGCTGGAGCTGCGCCGATCCGAAGCCAAGAGTTTCCTCCAGGTCTCTTACGTAGGTGTTGAGGCCCAAGGACTTGAGCCATCTTCTAATGCTTTCCCAGGCCATAGCAGAGAGCTGGATGGGAAATGGAGCAGCTGGGTCTCAAATTGGTGCCCATTTGGGATGCCGGCACTGCAGGTGGCAGCTTTACCCACTATGCCACAGTGCCAGCCCCCAAATAAAGTCAAAATCTTTCATTTTTCCCACATTTTTTTCTCTATACAGCTACTTAATGTTATCTGCTTTGTGTGTCTTCTGACATCTTAGTTTCTGCATGCGCCTTCACTAAAATGTGATACGACATTTATCATATATAATATATATGTATGATAGCAGTGCCTTTATTTTCATTTCCTTGTTATATTCCTAAAAAAAAAAAAAAAAACTTGTATTCCATAGAAACTGATTGAATGATAAAGTTAAAGCTGTGTCTAGTTCAACTTGGGTTGAGTTGCCTATTTTCTATGAAAAAGAAAAGAGAAGAGGTGTTGCCATTGTGGCCAGCGGGTTAAGCTGCTGCCTGCAGTACCGGCATCTCACGTATATGACCCAGATGGAATTCTTGACTTCTGGTTTTGGCCTGGCCCAGCCCTGGCCATTGTGTATGTGTGGTGCACGTCTCTCTCTGTTTTTCTGTAACTCTGCCTTTCAAATAAAAATAGCATTCAAGCATTGAGGCACAGGAACCAAGGGGAACCCGAACTCGGCTTTCCTATGGTGGGTGCTCCCAGTAGTGACAGAAAGACAAAGCTTTGGAGAAGGAGCGGAACAGGCACTGAGTCAGCAGCCGAGAGCCTCCAGCCAGGCCTGAACCTCTGAGCAGGATGGGGAGCCCAGGGCAGCTTCCCGATGGAACTGATACCACTTCCCATCCATATTTTTTTTCTCTCTTTGCCAGGCAAATATAACAAGACATCACAGAGGAAAAGAACCGTATTCACTGATGAACAGCTTGAAGACTTGAACATCTTGTTCAGTAAGAACCCGTACCCAGACCGTGACCTTCAGGTAGAAGTAGCCTCCAAAATGAACATAGACCCCACGGTGGTGCAGGTAGGAAAGTGACCCCCACCATGCCAAGCTCCCTCCCTGGGCCCAGATTCCTGAGGGTTGTCCCCCAGGCCCAGCCTGCGGCCCCACACCCTGTAATACCCTCCAACAGCCCCTGGAGCACGGACAGAGAAGCTTTGGAAAGGATCAACAGAACGAAAAGATAAGTTTACTGGGACTGGCACTGCAGTGCAGGTCAAGCCACTGCCTGCCACATCGCCATCCCATGAGCACCAGTTCAAGTCCTGGCTGCTCCATTTCCAATCTCCAGCTCCCTGCTAATGTCCCTCTCTAATACTGCCTTTCAAATCAAATTTTTTTAAAAAATCATGGATATTATAAACAAAAGGTAAATTTATTTTGGAATCCATGAATTTTTTTTTGAAGACTAATTTATTTGAAAGTCAGAGAGAGAGGAGAGATTTTCCATCCACTGGTCACTCAAATGGTTGCAATGGCCATGGTTAGGCCAGACGAAACCCAGAGCCAGTAGTTTCATCCAGGTCTCCCCCATGTGTGGCAGGGGCCCAAGCATTTGGGCCATCTTCCTCTGGCTTTCCTAGGCCATTAACAGGGAGTTGGATCGGAAGTAAAGCAACTAGGACAGGAACGGGCACCCATATGGGGTGCTAGCATCACAGGTGGCAGCTTTTACCTGCTCTGTCTACTGCTCCCTGAAGTCTTTTCTTTTTTCTTCTTAAGATTTATTTTATTGGGGCCGGCGCTGTGGAGTAGCGGGTAAAGCTGCCGCCTGCAGTGCCAGCATCCATATGGGTGCCGGCTGCTCCACTTTTAATCCAGCTCTCTGCTGTGGCCTGGGAAAGCAGTGGGAGATGGCCCAAGTCATTAGGCCCCTGCCATCCATGTAGGAGACTTGGAAGAAGCTCCTGGCTCCTGGCTTCGGATTGGCACAGCTCCAGCCATTAGCGGCCAACCAGGGAGTGAATAAGCAGATGGAAGACCTCTCTCTCTCTGTCTCTCTCTCTCTGCCTCTCCTTCTCTCTATGTAACTCTTGACTTTCAAGTAAATAAATCTTTAAAAAAATAAATCTTATAAATAAATAAACATAAATAGAAAAGATAGATACTAAATAGATAAATAAATCTTTTAAAAAAAAAGATTTATTTATTTGAGAGACAGAAAAGGAGAGAAAGAGGAGAAAAAGAGTCTTCCATCTGCTTGTCTACTTCCCAAATGGCCCAGTCCCAGTCACTGTGTCCAGGCCAAAAGCAGGAGCCAGGAGCCTCCTCCAGGTCTCCCACATGGATGGCAGGGGCCTAACGACTTGGGCCACCTTCCACTGCTTTCCCAGGCACATTAGCAGGGAGCTGGATTGAATGAAAGTAGAACAGCTGGGACTTGAACCAGCGCCCATGTGGGATACTAATGTTGGCAGGCAGCAGCTGCCACAGTGCTAGCTCCTGAAATTTTGTTCGATTAGCTGTTTCCTGTGATCCTTTTGAAGACCCCACACCCTTTAAGCTTTGTGGCTTGTGCTGTCTGCCATGGCTGTGTCTAGCACGGGGCAGCCATGATACGTAAGATGAGGGGCACATCTGGATGCACATTTGAAGCTGACGCAGTTTCCAGAGTCACACAGTATGCTGCGTTTTGTTCTGAACCATGTACGAAGGTGAAATCCATTCTTAGCTCATGCCTGCCTCTGGCCCCACAAAACCAGGTGGAGCAGCCGAGCTGGCGCAGGTGGACACCGCTGCTGACGTTCTCATTTCTGCTCCTTCCTGGGAGGGCGCTGGGAGGGGTCCACGACTGGATGGAGGTGGCAGAGAGGCCGGGTTAGCCGTCCTCACCTGGACGTTCCCACCTCACTCTGGCTGTTCTCTTATCCCCTCAGGTCTGGTTCAAGAACCACAGAGCAAAACTCAAGAGAGCAAAATCCACTCAAGTTCCACCCCCGCAGGAAGCTCAGCACCAGACACCCCTGGAGGACCCAGTCACGCCCGACTCCTTCCAGGCGCCAGTGGAAGCACCAGCCAGATACCCTGAAGACGCCTACCCCCAGGGCCTCACTTACCCGCACCTCAGCATCTACCCCAGGCTCAAAGTCCCCAGGAACCCCTCTGGAGGACACCAAATCATCCACTTCGGCTGCTGCGAAGACACCACCATATACAACCTCTACCCGCTCTGGGACCCCACAGTGCAGCCAGGACCCGGCTCTGCCGCTGCCTCTTTCTTTGCACAAAGCAGACAGAACCAGAACGATTTCCAGACACAGAAATAACTTCCAGCCATAAAGAACAAACAACGATATGGTGGCTGGGTTTCAAAAACACCCCGGGGCCGGTGCTGGGGCTCAGTGTGTTAAAGCCCTGGCTTGCTCCAGTTCCAGTCCTGGCTGCTCCACTTCCATCCAACTCCCTGCTAATACACCTGGGAAGGCAGCAGAGGACGGCCCAAATCCTGAGGCCCCACATCCATGTGGAGACCTGGAGGAGGCATCTGATTCCTGGCTTCAGCCTGGCCCAGTCCCAGTCATTGTGTCCAATTGGGAAGTAGACCAGCAGATGGAAGACTCTCTCTCCTTTTCTCTTTCAAATAAATAAAATGAATCTTTAAAAAAAAAAAAAAAAAGGCACCTGCGCAGGCCTGCCACAGCAGTGTCCTTGATCCTGCCCCCATCCCAGAGTCCTTTAGATCTGTACGCCCCAGGCCACTGGTCTTCAAACGCCCTGAGCCATCCCTAAGGATCACCTACCCTCCCACCCGGACAGGCAAAGAGCTCTGTTTCCGAACTGTGCTGAGCTAGTTGGATTCACACACTCGTACAATTCTGCACATAAACAGATAGCTCTGTCTCCTAGTCCACTCTTCACTGGAATCCAGTAAGAAGGGACTTCAGAAAGAGAGGATTAGGAGAAATTCGGAGCTGGGAGTTTGGCTTGGTGGTGAGGCCTGGGTTAGAAGGCCTGTGACTCCTGTCAGCATCTGGGTTCCAGTCCCAGCTCCACTGCTGACTCCTGCTCATGCACACCATGGGAGGCAGCAGGGGATGGCTCGGGTGCTGGGGTCCCTGTCACCTTGTGGGAGACATGGATGGAGCTCCTGGCTCCTGCCCTGGGGCTGTGGTGGGCAGGGAGCCAGGGTCAGAGCACTCACTCACTCTCTGCCTTTCAAATTAAACTGTGAGGGGCTATGACACAGCAGGTTAAGCCACCACCTGCAACACCAGCATCCCATATGAGTGCTGGTTCACGTCCCCGCTGCCCCACTTCCAATCCAGCTCCCAAGGAAGATGGCCCAAGTGCAAGCTCCTGCCACCCACCTGGGAGACCCAGCTGAATCTCTGGGCTCCTGGCTTCAAGCTCGGCCACTGTGGCCATCTTGGGAGTGAACTATCAGATGGAAGATGTGTCTGTCTCTCCTTTTCTGTGACTGCTTAAAAAAAAAAAAAAAATGAGGGGCCAGCTCTGTGGCATAGCAGATTAAGTCGCCACCTGCAGTGCCCGCGTCCCATATAGGCGCCGGTTCTAGTCCCGGCTGCTCCACTTCCGATCCAGCTCTCTGCTATGGCCTGGGATAGCAGTAGAAGATGGCCCAAGTGCTTGGGCCCCTGCACCTGCGTGGGAGACCTGGAAGAAGTTCCTGGCTCCTGGCTTCTGATCGGCACAGCTCTGGTTGTTGCAGCCAACTGGGAAGTAAACCAGTGGATGGAAGACCTCTCTCTGTCTCTGCCTCTCTCTATGTGTAACTTTGACCTTCAAATAAATAAATCTTTAAAAAATAAGAAAATAGTACAATGAAGCTCTACCTACCTGTCATTGTTATTGCATGATTATCAGAATTGTAGGAAGTCAATTTTGTCATTTTCACTTTTTTTTTAAGTATCTCTGAAGTCAATCACCAGGCGTAGCATTTCAATTCTACATATTCCAGTATGTTCCTCTAAAATGAAAGAATCATTTTTTAATACCAGCAAGGTCATTGACACGAAGGTGGCTCAGGCGCGGGTGACTCCTCTGCATCATGTAGCTTCCAGACCACGTGCAGGTTTCCCTGATGGCTCCCCAGGTTCTGCCTCAGCCCTTCAGCCGCCACGCTCGGCAGCTGGCTGGCAGGGCCTGCATTTCTCGCCGCACTTTCTCAGCTGTGTTCTGTTTCTGGAACAGCCCACTTTCAGGCCTGGCCTCGCCTCCCAGAGCTAGCATGTCACATCTTCCCCACCATGTTTCTTCTGCAAGGCTGAGCTGTTGTGCAGTGAACCTGCTCCCCCGAATCACAAGGGGGCCCCTGCTCTCTGAGACCCACCGCTAGGAACTCTGATTTAACTGGCTGTGGACGTGGCCTGGCATGGGCACACTTGAAACATCACCACATGAGTACAACACGCACCGGACAGGAGAGCTGTGGAGCCTCCAGCCGCCAGTAACCATGAACAAGTTAACTCCAATCTAATTAAAAATAGAAAACAATGCTGGGCTTGTGGCTCACAATGCACGTATGTGACCAGGTGTTGCTGCACTGGACAGCACGGGCGTGGAAGTTTCCCATCACACCAGAAGTTTCTGTTGGGCTAAGGGTCCATCAGATTGGAAGCCAAATTTCCTGGTGTGCTCAAGTCAGCCTTCTGTATCCTCCCCCCATCTGCAGATTCAACCAACCACAAGTTAAAAATATGAAAAAGGGGCCAGCATTGTGGCAAAGCAGGTAAAGCCACCACCCAGGTCACGGGCATCCCATATGGGCCGAGCACTTGGGTCATCTGCTGCTGCTTTTCCCAGGCCATGAGCAGGGAGCTGGACTGGAAGTAGAGCAGCCAGGACACAAACCAGTGCCCATATGGGATGCCAGTGTCGCAGGCAGTGGCTTTACCCGCACAGTGCCAGCCCCCCACCCCCAACCCAAGTTGCAGATTAGCAAGTGCCCAGGAAGACGAAGGCCAGAACTTACCTAATCTGGTGGGCATGGGGGGCGCTGTGCCCAACAGGGTTCTTCAATGCACAGACTGAGAGGATGGGAACTGGGAGAGAATTCTGGCCAGGGCAGGACCAGGGCCAGGGTGGGACAAGTCTCGCCCTCGGTAAAACAAGGTGGCACGGCCACAATCCCCCAAATGCCTTCCCGCTCACCTGCTCCTTCTGCAACGAAGCTGTGCAGTGGACTTTGTGAAGAGCAAGTCTCACGATGAGCAGACTGGGGAGTCGGGGCGGGGGGCGGGTGCAGGACCCAGTGTTGCAACGAATGCCCTGCCCTCCATGCAGTGGGGCTGCGGATGGAGCTGACAGCAAGGCAAACAGCGGCTGGCCGCTGAGGTCTGAGGTGACAAACGGGGTAAGCGCCTTTGATATGCTGTCGGCATACAAATCCAGGAATTTCAAAGGGTTTTTAAGTTTGTGTTTTTAAAGATTTATTTATCCATTTGAAAAGCAGAGAGGAGAGAGGGATATCTCTGGCTAGGACGCTCCCCAAAAGACTACAACGGCCAGGGCTGAGCCAAGGAGCCTGGAACCCCACTGGGACTCTCACCGGGGCGGTAGGGGCCCAGCACTGGGCGTCTTCTGCTGCTTTCTCAGGTGCATTAGCATTAGTAGCAGGGGGCTTGTGTGGAAATGCTGCAGCCGGCCTGGGACCAGCACTGATAGGATGCTGGCCTTGGCTTAGCCTGCTGTGTCTCAAGGGAGTTGAAAGGAAGATAAACTCCCTTGTTAGCAGCAGAGTGAAGGAGGGCGCTAACTACTTTCTAATCGGGTGCTCCGGTCAACAATGGAACAATTACTTGATGACCATTTGAATGGAAGGAACCACAGCCATGCTGGCACTCAGCATCTGAGGCAGAGGGCCTGGGCCTCGGGCAGCAGCGTGGGGCTGTCCCAGTGTCCAGGAGTCGGCCCCCGGATCCTCACAGGCAGCACACACACACACACACACACACACCCACAGCATTGTATACGACTTGCACACGGGGCAGTGGGTTCAGCCCCCCCTGCACTAGCCGCATCTCATACAGGTTCCAGTCCCGGCTGCTCCACTTCCTATCCAGCTCTCTGCTATGGCCTGGGGAAGCAGAAGATGCCCCGAGCGCTTGGGCCCCTGCACCCACGTGGGAGACCCGGAAGAAGCTCCTGGCTCCTGGCTTCAGCCTGGCCCAGTCCCCGCCTTTGTAGTCATTCTCTGTATCTCTCGTTCACTTTCAGATAAATAAATGAATCTTTAAAAAAAAATCTGCAACTTGGCACCGACAAGAGGCTGAAAGTATTTTAAGAGCTTTCCAATAATGAGTCCTGTGTACCACATCAGACTGAGTGGGGGGCTCGGGGACACCCAGATGAGGAAGGCAGAGAAGAGTGGGGGCGGGGGGGGGGCAGAGGGAGTGTCTGGGCCTGGGAGTTTATCTGCACACAGAACCAAGGTCAAGGCTAAAGCAGCCAGAAAGGCACTCAGTCAACGTAGGTGAGCAGGAAGAGGGAGAGGTATGGTGAGGACCAGACCGTGAGCCTGAGGCTGGGGAACTCTGCCAGCACCCGGCCCACGGGGATGGGATCACTGGAGACTGCGAAGCCAGACTGGCCTCCTGCCTCCTCCCAAACTGTGGACTGCAGCCCCTCCGCCTCCCTCTCCTCCCAGCATGAATGGGGATCGGGAATTCCAGCAGCCAGTGTTACGATAATCCCCTCCCACAGAAGAGGGAGGAGACCTTCACAAACTCCCCCAGCTCCGCCTTCATCAATCTTGCAGCCCCAGGGGTCGCTCAGTGCACCTGCCACAGCCCCACCGCCTGGAGACATCAATTCAGCTAAGGACACGCCCCCTGCTCACCCTCCCCAACCCCAGAGAGGCCCAAACACCACAGCTGCGCTGGCCCTGCCCTCCCCACCCTGGCTCTGCCCCTCCTGCTCCCCTCCCAGGGGCTGTTAACACCACAATGCCTTAAGCTTGTTATCTAGGAGAAGGGAACCTTGCTTGTTTAGGCTTCCTAGAAGCTCTTACCCTACCTTTGGACCTGACCCACAAAGCAGCAGTTATCAGCAGAGGGCCTTGGGCCCCAAGCTTTCCGGGCACAGGTCCCGGCCTTTGGCCTTCGGCCTTCGGAGCCAGCTCACGTTCGCTCGCAAGGCCTCCAGCTCAGCCACCCAGAAACATACCCTCCCCTCCAACGGGGTCCCACTCCCCAGTCCTAAATCCCTCCACGTTCCAGAGTAGGCTGTGTAGACGCCCCAGCGACAGAGCGACAAGCCTGCCTCACGACGTGGCGTGAGGGGCAAGAAGAGTGGATGGGCAGTTGGAAAAGGCTCCTGCGGGAACAAGGAACCTGACACCAGTTGATTGGTCGCTGCCCCAAGAAAACAGACAGGCTCAGAGTTAGGGAGCACAGGAGGAACTAGGCGCTGGCCCAGGTGCTTAGCGAGGGGTCAGCTCGGCGCCACCTGCCCTCACTGGTCAGGGCTCCTGACCCCTCCACTGTCACAGCCCATCTCCCAGGTGGCCCACACAGTAATGCCGGTTACCCGGTCAGGACCACGACATAGCACAAGAGACGGGGGGCGGGGGCAGACCGCAGATGTATGGACATGATCGATGGGCACGCCCTGCATAAGCTCCCCACACCCAGACCTGCATGGACCCCTCCCGTGGGGACCCCTCCTGGGAAGCAGGAGACTCTGGTTCTCAGTACAATCCACGTCCCGTCATAGCAGGGTGGGGTACTGCTCCCGCCGCGGGGAATTGTGGGGCGTCTCAGTTGCACAAGAACCCAGGCACATTTCAGACAGGGCCTAAGGAACGGCGCGGGAAAAGCGGGGCAGCTCCAATGACCGGGGGAACCCCACTGCCTCTTATCTACCGGATCACAAGCGTGGGGACAACGCTGGAATGAGTGAAGACGCTGGCAGCCGTCGCCATTCAGCCAAGGGGGCGTGTTTGGGGTGCAGGGGATCCCCCCAGGATGAGACCTTAGGGAACAGGAAGATGTCACCTCTCAGCACACTCTGGCTGAACTGGAGCAGGTTCACAGGAGGAGCTGGGGTCCAGGAGTGGCTCAGAGCATTTACATCCATAAGGGAAATCGAGGCACCGACACCGCAGGGCGGCAGGCTGGGCCGCCACTGGGGCGCCCACACCCCTCATCACAGGGCCCAGCTATGGCCTGGGAGAGCCGTGGAGGACGGCCCAAGTGCTTGGGCCCCTGCACCCAGATGGAGTTCCAGGCTCCTGGCTTCAGCCTGGCCCCATCCTGGCTGCTGCAGCCATCTGGGGAGTGAACCAGGGGATGGAAGCTCGCTCGCGCACTCTCTCTCCTCTCTCTCTCACCTCTCAAATAAATAAAAACAAATCTTTGAGAAGACTAAACTCTTTCCTTCCTGACCCGGGTGAAGAACCAGGCCTGGCCGATGCTGCCATGGCACCGAGGCGGGAAGCTCTGGGGTGCTTTAGGGGGAAGTCCCGGATGTCGTGGAGTTTTCCGTGGATCCCCGGATTGCCTGGAACCTCACTCCCACCTGCCGGCACCACAGTTCCCAGACTCACAAGGATGAGAAGCACCTGTTAATGCCCAGGGGAGGCCACTGGAGAGAGGGAGGCTGGCTCCCAGCGCCGGGCCTGCCTTTAACCCGGATGTACTCAACAGAGGTCAACGGCTCTCGGCCTTCAGATCCTAGGAGAGCAGGGGGAGCCTAGGAGACGCAGAGGCAGAGGTGACTCGGCCGCACGGAAGAGGGCCTGGGTGAGCCAGGGCAGGCGGAGGGCGGGGGCCAGGCTCCATGAGCCAGAGGCCGCATCCCGGGGTGCTGGGGACCTCAGCCCCTCACCTTGGTCTGGACTAGGAAGGGGGTCACTGTGCCGAGGAGAAGTGGAACTGAACTTGTGAGCTTATCTTGGGGCACTTTGGAAATCCAAGCCATTGTTCTGGCGTTCTCCATGCTCTAGGGCATAAAAACAATCAGGCAGCAAAACCAGCTCCTCTACCTCTAATTCCACTTTCCCTCCGGCCTCACAGGTCGCACCTGCTCGCTGGCTTCGTCTGCGCCTCCCCCTCCCCCGCCCAGGGCTCCCCCAATGAGTTCTGCCTGCTGGAGAACTCCACGGAATCCAGTCTCTGCCTGTGACCGATGGGAGTCGCTGAGTTAAAGTGAGTACATGAGTTAAAGTGAGTACCCAAAGTCGTTTAAAGTCCTCGGAATAACCCAGCGCCAGACGCTTCTCCGATTTCTCTGCCAGCCCCCACAACACCGGCTTCGTTAGTTGCTCAAGTCAAATCCACGCAGTGGCATCACACGGGGGCCAGGTCCCTAGCCCCGCTGTGAGAACCTACCCTCGCCTGCCACCTTGACCACGTGCACATCTCAGAAGGCCTGGGCAAGTGGGAAAAGCACGAGCTGCTCTGGGTGCAAAAATTTCCAAAATCCATGCAGTCGGTTTCATAACACACATTCTGCATGGACGTTCTGGAAACCCCTCGTGCAAGAAATACGAAAGAAAACAGAAAAAGATAGAAAGCAACTTTATAAAAGGGCTGGCAATGTGGTACAGTGGGTGAAGCCGCTGCTTACAACGCTGGCATCCCAGAGCAGGAGCATGGGTTCAGTCCTGGCTGTTCCGATTCCCAATCAGCTCCCAGCTGATGTATCTGGGAAGGCAGCACACGCTGATGGCCAAGTTCTTGGGCCACTGCCATGAACACGGTAGACCAAGATGTGAGTTCTGGGATCCTGGCTTCAGCCTGGCCCAGCATGGGCTACTGCAGCCACTCAGTGAGTGACCCAGCAGACAGAAGGTCTCTCTCTCTGTCACTCTACCTTTCAAATAAATCTATCTTTTTTTAAAAAGAAGACAGAGGGGCCAGTATTACGGCGTGGCAGGTCAAGCCGTGGTCTGCAATGCCAGCATTCCATACAAGCCACAGTAGGAGTCCTAGCTACTTCTGATGCAGCTCCCTGGGAAACCACGTGGACGATGGCCCAAGCACTAGGGCCCCGCCACCCATGCAGGAGATCCGGTTGGAGCACCACATTCCAGGCTTGGGTCATGGCCCAGGTTGCAGCCATGTGCGGAACTGAACCAGGGAACACAGGATCTCTGTCTCTCCTCTCCCACCCTGCCTTTCAAAAAAAAATAAACAGGTCTCTTAAAAATAATAATAATCACATTTAAAAGGAGGAGAGGGAGGAAAGACAGCAGGAAGGGCTTTCTAATGCCTGTGCTCCCACGGCCAGCCAATCCTGCCTCCCTCTCCCTCTGCGGCTCTGCCTTTCAAATACATAAGCAACAAAATCCTGCCCGCACCTCCCACCACCTCCTAATCACCGTGAGTCAGCTGGGGAGCGGGCCTCACACCAGACCCTCAGCCTGTTCCCCGCAGGGGGATCCCCAGCCTGGGGGTGCGCAGTGCGCATGCGCACCACAGCTGCACCTGCCCCAGCTGGGCCCCCAGCTTCTCCCCTCTCAGCCCCCTGCCCTAACTTCCCTTCTGAGGCCACCGTGGCCCTCGGGAGCCGCTGGCCCTGAGTTCTGTCTGGTCGGAGGACATAAGTGTGGCGACCGTGAGGGGACGTGCTGCGGGCGGTATTAAAACGCAGCCGAGGGCCTCCGGATGGGGTTCTTGGAGCAGGCGCTAGGGCCACAGCCCTGGACGAAAGTCCTGGGGTGAGCAGGAGGGAGGACCTGCCTCCTGCCCCTACTGTCCCGCCAACTGAATGGGCATGATGACCCCTGCTGGGGAGACTTGGTTACTGCCGGCTTCCTCAGCCCTCCCTCGGAGCCTGGAAACTTCCAGCGCCTTAGCTCTGCAGGGGCTGGGCGACCCCGGGCTAGCCCGCGGCCACAGATGGCCCTGGCCTTCGCCCTTCCCGCCCACGCGGGGACCCAGGCCCACCGCCGCTCCTGGTTGAGACCCGGATGCAGCTCCTGGCTTCGCTGGGGACATTTGGTTGTGAACCAGTGGATGGAAAATCTGTCCCTCTGTGTAACTCTGCCTTTCAAATGAATACACCTTTTTTTAAAGATTTATTTTATTCATTTGAAAGGCGGAGATATGGAGGCAGATCTCCCATCCGCTGGTTCACTCCACAATGGCCAGAACTGAGCTAATCTGAAGCCAGGAGCTTCTGCTAGGTCTCCCACGTGGGTGCAGGGGCCCAAGCACTTGTGCCGCCCTCCGCTGCCCTCCCTGGCACACCAGCAAGGAGCTGGCACAGCTACAGCTGAACCAGCAGATGGAAGACCTCTCTCTCTGTGACTCTGCCTTTCAAATAAATAAGTAAATCTTTAAAAAGCCAGGGGCCAGCAGCTCCAGCCTTGTCTCCCACGTGGGTGGCTGGGGCCCTGGTACTTGGGTCTTCTTCCACTGCCTTCCCAGGTGCGTTGGCAGGAACTGGATCGGAACCTGAGTAGCGGACGAGAAGCCGCAATCCCACACGGGCCACAAGTGGCGGCTTAACCAGCTGGAACAATACCAGCCCTCATTTTTTTTTTCTTTTTTCTTTTTTTTAAGGTTTATTATTTATTTGAACAGCAGAGTGATGAAGAGATCTTCTATCTATTGGTTCACTCCCCAAAGAGCGGCCTCAGCCAGGCTTGGGCCAGGACAAAGCCAAGAACCAGGAATTCGCCATCTCCCACGTGGGTGCAGGGCCACAAGCACTTGGACTTCCACAGCTCTCCCAGGTACATTAGCAGGAACCTGGACTGTTAGTGGAGCCGCCAGGACTTAGGCTGATACCCCAAGATGGCAGGCCGGCGGGGCAAGCAGCAACTTCACCCACGTCGCCAACACCGGCCCCACACCCATCTTTTAGCTCCATTTTCCAGGCAGAGAGAAAGAGAGAGGAGGAGTGTAACCAACTAGCAAAATAACTCCCATCACCCCTTGTTCTACTCACCAGCGCCCACCATGCTTGGGGCTGGGCCAGGCCTGTGCCAGGAGCCAGGAACTCCATCCATGTCTCCCACGTGGGTGGCAGAGCGGAGCACTGAGCCACCTCCCACAGCCCACCGCTGCCTCCCACGGTCCACACGAACCGGAAGTGGAATCAGGACCTGGCAGTCAGACCCGGGAACTGCAGCTGTAACCCACCCTAAGAACCTGGGTACGTCCCCTCTTGGAACAGGCTTGTTAGATGGTTTTGCCTAACTGTAGGCCGAGGCAAGCGTCCTGAGCTATGCTGGGTGAGCTGGCGACAGTCAATGAACCTTCAGTTTGCCGCCTTTGCAATTTACATGGAGTTTATCAAGACTGAGCCCCATCGTAGGCCGCCCAGCACCCCGTACACTCCGGGTGGTAGGACCTCCTCCTCCACTACCATGCCCCGGTCACCACCCACCGACCCCCACATCTCCCCCAAGGCTCCAGGAGCAAGTTGGGACCCACGGGCCCTAAGCTGCCAGCCTTTGGTTTAGAACGTGGGCTACTGCCCCCGTCCCTGGAGGCCGGGACGGTGTGGTCTTGCCAACAAGTGGAGATGGGGCGCGCTCCGGGGCCCCCACACTCAGCCCCTACAAGGCGGGTCCCCTCTCCTGGATGTTCAGCATCCAGTCTTGGCCCTCCCACGCCCGGACTCCCCGGGTCGCGGAGGGCTCCCCGGGTGGGGGGGGGGGGGGACTCACAGCGGGGCGTTCCCTGCGCCGGCTTGGGCACAACCCACAGGGCGCGTCTTCTGCGCACTGCGTCAGTTTCCACGCCCCCGCGACGCCCCTTGGACCATCCCACCGCCCAGATATAAGGCTTCCCCTCATTCCAGCCCCCAGAAGCTGTCCAGCGCCTGCCCAGCGCCCACGCACCTCCGCGCACTCTTGCGCCCGCCGCCCCTGTGGCTGGACGCGGGCTCCGCTCCGCGGGCCTGCAAACCTGGTCTCGCAACGAGACCCCAGCGAAACCTTTTCCTGGCCCTGGATCCAGATTCCAATCTGGAATCCGCTTCTCCTGCTCGGGCAGGGTTTGGGGCAGGGTGGCTTGGCTCGGCACCACGCCAGGCCGCAGGTGCAGGGGTTCGCGCCCCGCAGCCTTCGGCCCGGGGTTCCAAGCCCATCAGGCGCTCTAGGCCCCCACAACGATGGGATCAGATTCCCAGGACGAGAATCCAGAGGTCTTCCCCGCACCCCCCAGACGGTGAGTACCTGAAGGCAGCCTGGCGGGGTGCCTGGCTTCCTGCGGTGTTGGGTGGGGCACTTCCACGAGGTCTGTAGCGGGGCGCTAAGACAGCGCATACTAGTCCAGGTATCTATTACTTTCTTGTAAAGATTTATTTAATTGAAAATAACGGCCAGGAGCCGAGGCGCTGTGGCATAGTGGCCTAAGCCTCTGCCTGCAGTGTGGGCATGCCGAGTGGGCGCAGGTTCGAGTCCCGGCCGCTCCACTTGTGATCCGGCTCCCTGTTAATGCACCGGGGACGGCAGCACAAGATGGCCGATGCCCTTGGGGCCCTGCGCCTACGTGGGGGACCGGAAGAAGCTCCTGGCTTCCCCCCTGGCTCTGGTGGCCACTTAAAAGATTTATTGTTGGGGCCCGTGACTGACTCATAGTAGGCTAAGCCTCTGCCTGCAGTGCCAGCTTCACTTACGGGCGCAGGTTCGAGTCCCGGCCGCGCCACTTGTGATCGGGCTCCCTGTTAATGCACGGGGGACAGCACCACAAGATGGCCGATGTCCTTGGGCCCTGCGTCCACGTGGGGGGCCGGAAGAAGCTCCTGGCTACTGATCGGCCCAGATCTGGCCATTGCCGCCATGTGCAGAGTGAGCCAGTGGATGGAAGATCTCTCTCTAACTCTACCTCTCAACTAAAAGGACAGAAGACCTCTCTCGCTCTCCCGCTTCCCTCTTTTCTCTCTGTAACTCTTTGAATAATGCAGATCTTCCATCCGGCCAGAAGCCAGGAGCCCCGTCTCCCTCTGCACCCTAAATTGCAGGCGGCACCTTAAGGCTGTGGCTGAGTCAGTAGGCTAAGCCTCTGCCTGTGGTGCTGGCTTTCCACTTGAGATCCGGCTCTCTGCCAATGCACCTGCAGCAGTAGCACAAGATGGCCGATGTCCTTGGGTCCCCGCGTCCACGTGGGAGACCTGAAAGGGCGCCAGGCTTCTGCCTGGCTTTGGCGGCCATTTTGAGAACCCATGGTGGGAAAACCCATCCCTCCCCCTCTATCACTTTGCCTTCCAAATAAATAATTAAAAAAAAATTTATTGTTGGGTCCTCTGGCTATGGCTGTGGCATAGCAGGCTAAGCCTGTGTCTGCAGTGTGGGCATCCCGAATGGGCACAGGTTCGAGTCCCAGCTCTTCCACTTGAGATCTGGCTCTTTGCCGATGCACCTGCTGGAGCAGCACAAGATGGCCGATGTCCTTGGGCCCCTGTGTCCACGAGGGAGACCAGACAGGGCACCAGGCTTCTTCCTGCCTCTAGCGGCCATTTTGAGAACTCATGGCGGGAAAATCTATCCCTCCCCCTCTATCACTCTGCCTTCCAAATAAATAATTAAAAAAAATGTATTGTTGGGGGCTCTGGCTGAGTCACAGTAGGCTAAGCCTGTGTCTGCAGTGTGGGCATCCCGAGTGGGCACAGGTTCTAGTCCCGGCTCTTCCACTTGAGATCCGGCTCTCTGCCAGTGCACCTGCTGGAGCAGCACAAGATGGCCGATGTCCTTGGGCCCCTGTGTCCACGTGGGAGACCAGAAAGGGCGCCAGGCTTCTTCCTGGCTCTAGCGGCCATTTTGAGAACTCATGGCGGGAAAATCTATCCCTCCCCCCATATCACTCTGCCTTCCAAATAAATAATTTTTTTTTTTTAATTTATTGTTGGGGGCTCTGGCTGAGTCATAGTAGGCTAAGCCTGTGTCTGCAGGGTGGGCATCCCGAATGGGCACAGGTTCGAGTCCCGGCTTTTCCACTTGAGATCCGGCTCTCTGCCAATGCACCTGCAGCAGCAGCACAAGATGGCCGATGTCCTTGGGCCCCTGTGTCGACGTGGGAGACCAGAAAGGGCGCCAGGCTTCTTCCTGCCTCTAGCGGCCATTTTGAGAACCCATGGCGGGAAAACCCATCCTTCCCCCTCTATCACTTTGCCTTCCAAATAATTTTTTTAAAAAATATTTATTGTTGGGGGCTCTGGCTGTGGCATAGTAGGCTAAGCCTGTGTCTGCAGTATGGGCATCCCAAGTGGGCACAGGTTCGAGCCCCGGCTTTTCCACTTGAGATCCGGCTCTCTGCCAATGCACCTGCTGCAGCAGCACAAGATGGCCGACGTCCTTGGGTCCCTGCGTCCACGAGGGAGACCTGGCTTCCGCCTTGCTTCAGCGGCCATTTTGAGAACTGGTGGCGGGAAAATCTATCCCTCCCCCTCTATCACTCTGCCTTCCAAATGAATAATTAAAAAAAAATTTATTGTTGGGGCCTCTGGCTGAGTCATCTATTTATTTATTTATTTATTTGAAAGTCTGAGTTATGCAGAGAGGCAGAGAGAGAAGTCTTCCATCTGAGGTTCACTCCCCTATTGCTGCAACAGCCAGAGCTACGCCAACCTGAAGCTGGGAGCCAGGAGTTTATTCCCAGTCTCCAGTGTGGGTGCAGGGGCCCAAGCACTTGGGCCATCTTCCACCACTTTTCCAGGCCATAGCATAGAGCTGGATCAGAGATGGATCAGCCAGGACTTGAACCGGCACCCCAGGCTGTGGCTTTACCCACTGGGCCATCTACTGTTTTTCCAGTCCATAGCAGAGAGCAGAATCAGAAGTGCAGCAGCCGGAAATTGAACTGGTGCCCATAAAGATTTACTTTCAGGGCTATGCCTGTGGGTGTGACACAGTAGGCCTCTGCATGCAGTGCCGGCCTCCCATATGGGTGCCTTTTCGAGTCCCAGCGGCTCCACTTCCAATCCAGCTCTCTGCTAATGCACTTGGGACAGCAGCACAAGATGGCCGATGTCTTTGGGCCCCTGCGCCGACATGGGAGACGGGAAGAAGCACCTGGCTCCTGGCTTCTGATTGTCCAATTCTGGCCATTGGCACCATTTGCAGAGTGAGGCAGCAGATGGAAGATCTCTCTCTGTTTTTCCCTCTCCATCTGTAACTCAGCTTCACAAATAAGAAGATGGAAGATCTCTCTCTCCCTCTCTCTCTCTGTCTCTCTCTCGCTTCCCTCTTCTCTCTGTAACTCTGCCTCTCAATAACACCTGGGACAGCAGCACAAGATGGCCGATGTCTTGGGCCCCTGCACTCACGTGATCTTCCATCCGGCCGGAAGCCAGGAGCCTGGTTTGCTTCAGCCTGGCTCTAGCGGCCATTTTGAAAACTTGCGGCGGGAAAATGTGTCCCTCCCTCTCTAGCACTCTGCCTTTCAAGTAAATAATTTTTTCTAGAGATATATTGTTGGGGGCTATTGCTGAGTCATAGTAGGCTAAGCCTCTGCCTGCAGTGTGGGCGTCCCGAGTGGGCGCAGGTTCGAGTCCCAGCCGCTCCACTTGTGATCCAGCTCCCTGCTAAAGCACATGGGGCATCAGCACAAGATGGCCGATGTCCTCAGGGCCCTGCGCCCACATGGGAGACTGGAAGAAGCTTGAGAACTCGTCAGAAAAGATCTGTCAATCCCTCTTCATTCTGTCTTTTATTTATTTGAAAGTCTGAGTTACACACAGAGAGAAGGAGAGGCAGAGAGAAGTCTTCCATCTGCTGGTTCACTCCCTGAATGGCTGTATGTTCGGTTCTGTGCCAACCCGAAGCCAGGAGCTGCTTCTGGGTCTCCTGAGTGGGTGCAGGGGCCCAAGAACTTGGGCCATATTCTACTGCCTTCCCAGGCCGTAGCAGAGAGCTGGATCAGAAGTGGAGCAGCTGGGACTTGAAGAACCAGCGCCGGTGTGGGATGCCTGCACCGCAGGCCGTGGCTTTACCCCTTATGCCACAGTGCCAGCCCTATAAATAAATTTTATTTATAAGATATATTTTGGGGGCCTGTGGATGTGACACAGTAGGCAAAGCCTCTGCCTGCAATGCTGGCTTACCATATGGGTGCCAGTTCAAGTCCCAGCGGCTCCACTTCCAATCCAGCTCTCTGCTAATGCACTTGGGACAGCAGCACAAGATGGCCGATGTCCTTGGGCCCCTGTGCCCATGTGGGAGACCAGAGGAAGCACCTGGCTCCTGGCTTCTGATTGTCAAATTCTGGCCATTGCCGCCATTTGCAGAGTGAGCCAGCAGATGGAAGACTCTCACCCTCAGTCTCTCGCTCTCTCGCTTCCCTCTTCTCTCTGTGACTCTGCCTTTCAATAACGCAGACCTTCCATCCGACTGGAAGCCAGGAGCCTGGTTTGCTTCCGCCTGGCTCTAGCAGCCATTTTGAGAAGTTGTGGCGGGAAAATGTGTCCCTCCCCCTCTAGCACTCTGCCTTCCAAATAATATATATATCGTTGGATGCTGTTGCTGAGTTGTAGTTGGCTAAGCCTTTGCCTGAAGTGTGGGCATGCTGAGTGGGCGCAGGTTTGAGTCCCAGCTGCTCCACTTGTGATCCAGCTCCCTGCTAAACCACCTGGGGCATCAGCACAAGATGGCTGATTTCCTTGGGGCCCTGCACCCACGTGGGAGACCGGAAAGGGCTCTTGGCTTCCGCCCGGATCCAGCGGCCATTTTGAGAACTCATGGCGGGAAAATATGTCTCTCCCTCTATCACTGCCATTTAAATAAATAAATTTTTTTTAAAGATTTATTTGGGGGCTATTGCTGTGGTTGTGGTGTAGTAGACTAAGCCTCTGCCTGCAGTGCCGGCCACCCATGTGGGTACAGGTTCGAGTCCCGGCTGCTCCACTTGTGATCCAGCTCCCTGCTGTCCCTGGGACAGCAGCACAAGATGGCCGATATCCTTGGGCCCCTGCGGCCACGTGGGAGACCGGAAGAAGTCCCCAGCTCCTGGCTTCTGATCAGCCCAGCTCTGGCCATTGCTGCCATTTGCAAAGTGAGCCAGCAGATGGAAGATTTCTCTCTCCCTCTCCTCTGTCTCTCGCTCTCTTCTCCCTCTCTCTTCTCCCTCTCTCTTCTCTCTCACTGTCTCTCTGTAACTGGTTGTGATCAATTAGTTGTAAACACCACTGCACTTGGACCAGCCTCTCCCTCTCTCTAACTCTACCTCTCAAATAAAAAGACGGAGGATCTCTCTCACTCTCTTCCCTCCTCTCTTTAACTCTGACTTTGAATAACACAGATCTTCCATCCGGCCAGAAGCTGGTGGCCCCTCTCCCTCTGCACCCTACGTTGCAGGCGGCACCTTAACCCGCTGTACCCCAAGAGCAGCCCCAGGCTTTGCTTTCAGAGGCTCAGCCACGGCCTTAGCAGATCAGAGCTGGGTTTCTGCTCAGTGCAAAAGCACCGCTGACTCAGGACGCCACGAAACGTGGAAAACAGACTTCCTGCTGTAGGCACCTCATAGACCTTTGGGCTCTAGGCATCTGCAGGGACCCTTGAGTGCGCCTGGGTCTCGGTGCAGCCAGCAGCTGGCCCGGCCCAGGTGGTCAGACAGGAGCCCTGGACCTGGGCGAGGGGCCGGCATTGTGGCCTGGTGAGCTAAGCCACTGCCTGCAGGGCCGGCAGCCCACGCTGGAGCTCTGGGGCTGCGCCAGTGCGAGTCCTGGCCATTCTGGTTCCATCCGGCTCCCTGGTGGCGGAAGATGACCGAGTGCCTGGGCCCATGCATCCATGTGGGAGATCAGAAAGGGCTCCTGGCTTCCTGCTGGCTCTAGCGGCCATTTTGATAACTCATGGCAGAAAAAATCAGTCCCTCCTCCCTCTCACTTTGCCTTATAAATAATTTTTTGTAAAGATTTATTGTTGGTGGCTGTGGCTGTGGCATAGTAGGCTGAGCCTCTGCCGCAGTGCTGGCCTCACGTGGGTGCTGGTTCGAGTTCGGCTGCTCCACTTGTGATCCAGAACTCTGCTAATGCACTTGGGTCAGCAACACGAGATGGCCAATGTCCTTGGGGCCCTGCGCCCACGTGGCAGATCAGAAAAAGCTCCTGGCTTCTGCCATTTGCATAGTGAGCCCGCAGATGGAAACTATCTGTCTCTCCCTCTGTAACTCTGCACAAATAAGAAGATGGAAGATCTCTCTCACACTCACTTCCCGCTTCTCTCTGTGACTCTGCCTTTCAATAACGCAGACCTTCCATCCAGCCGGAAGCCAGGAGCCTGGTTTGCTTCCACCCGGCACTAGCGGCCATTTTGAGAACTTGTGGCGGGAAAATCTGTCCCTCCCCCTCTAGCACTCTGCCTTCCAAGTAAATAATTTTTTTCTAAGGATTTAATGTTTGTGGCTGTTGCTGAGTCATGGTAGGCTAAGCCTCTGCCTGCAGTGTGGGTGTCCCAAGTGGGTGCAGGTTTGAGTCCCAGCCGCTCCACTTGTGATCCAGCTCCCGGCTAAAGCACGTGGGGCATCAGCACAAGATGGCCGATGTCCTCAGGGCCCTGCGCCCACGTGGGAGACCGGAAAGGGCTCCTGGCTTCCGTCTGGCTCTAGCGGCCATTTTGAGAATTCACAGCGGGGAAAAAAATCTCTCCCTGTCACTCTTTCAAATAAATAATTTTTAAAAAGATTTATTTATTTATTTGAAAGTCTGAGTTACACACAGAGAGGAGAGAGAGAGGGAGAGGTCTTCCATCCGCTGGTTCACTCCCTGAATGGCTGTAATGGCTGGAGCTGTGCCGACCTAAAGCCAGGAGCTTTTGGGTCTTCCACGCAGGTGCAGGGACCCAAGGACATGGGCCATCTTCTGCTGCTTTCCCAGGCCTTAGCAGAGAGCTGATCAGAAGTGGAGCATCCAGGACTGGAACCGGCGCCTATGTGGGATGCCTGCACTGCAGGCAGTAGCTTTTCCAGCTATGCTACAGTGTCAGCCCCATAAATAAAAGATTTATATTGTGGGTCTGTGGATGTGGCATAGTAGGCTAAGCCTCTGCGTGCAATGCCGGCCTGCCATATGGGCGTAGGTTCAAGTCCTGGCCACTCCACTTCCAATCCAACTCTCTGCTAATGCACCCGGGATAGCAGCACAAGATGGCCAATGTCCTTGGGCCCCTGCACTCACGTGATCTTCCATCCGGCTGGAAGCCAGGAGCCTGGTTTGCTTCCGCCCGGCACTAGCGGCCATTTTGAGAAGTTGTGGCGGGAAAATCTGTCCCTCCCCCTCTAGCACTCTGCCTTCCAAGTAAATAATTTTTTCTAAGGATTTAATGTTTGTGGCTGTTGCTGAGTCATGGTAGGCTAAGCCTCTGCCTGCAGTGTGGGCGTCCCGAGTGGGCACAGGTTTGAGTCCCAGCCGCTCCACTTGTGATCCAGCTCTCTGCTATTGCACTGGGGACGGCAGCACAAGATGGCTGATGGCCTCAGGGCCCTTTGCCCACGTGGGAGACCGGAAAGGGCTCCTGGCTTCCGCCTGGCTCTAGCGGCTATTTTGAGAACTGGTGGAGGGAGTCTGTCTCTGTATCACTCTGCCTTTCAATGAATTGATTTTTTAAAAGATTTATGTATTTGAAAGTCTGAATTACACACAGAAGGAGAGGCAGAGAGAGAGGGGGGTGGTCTTCCATCTGCTAGTACAGAAAGCCAAGAGAAGTTCCAGAACTCTGGCTGGCTGGGCTGGAAGCCTGGGCCTTCTGTAGGCAGGGGCTCCCATTGCTCAGGGACTCCACCCCACCGGGCGGGCGGCACCGGAACAGGTCGGCTTCCAAACGCATGCAGGTGGGCATTGCCGGCCGCGTGGCCAGCACCAGAATCGGGTGTCTTGTGGCTGAGGCCCAGATGGCTGATTGCCACAGGGTATTTCCAGCGGCCGGTGGCTCTGGGACGTGTGCACAGGCACCTGCACTTGTGTTTCGGGAAATCCCAATCCCTGGCAGGTTCTCTCTGCCAGTCAGGGGTGGCTGCTTAGCACTGGCTTCAGGGTGGATCCGGGAATCCAGGAAGCTTGGAGCGCAGAGCAGCCTGTCCCTGCGGGTCAGACACTGGCACGCTGCAGGCGCCAGCCAGTCTCTCTACTTTTAGTTTTTATTCGTTTGAAAGGCAGAGTGACAGGGAGGGAGGAGAGAGAGATGGATATTTCATTTGCTCACCCCAACTATAACACCCAACTCACCCCCACAACCACCACCCAAAAAAAAAGGCCCCGTTAGCAGCATTTGATCAGAACTGTTGAGAGTGGGCACATGAATTAGAAGAATCAGCTACCCGTGTGAAACTTTTATATATTTACATATATATATTCATTTTACATATATTTTAATTTATAGCTCCCCAAATATTCAGATTGCTCCCAAGTGAATGGTTAATGTTTTTTTAAAGATTTATTTACCCATTTGAAAGACAGAGTTGCAGAGAGAGAGGTCTTCAACCTGCTGGTTCACTACCTGTGGCTGGGCCAGGCCAAAGCCAGAGCCAAGTTTTCCTCTGGGCCTCCCACCCGGGTGCAGGGGCCCAAGCACTTGGGCCATCTTCTACTGCTTTCCCAGGCCACAGTAGAGAGCTGGATGGGAAGTGGAGCAGCCGGGACTAGAACTGGCACCCACTGGGATGCCGGCACTGCATGGCGGTGCTTTACCCACTACGCCACAGCGCCGGCCCCCGCTCTAGTTCTGATCCACCCTCTGCTGATGCCCCTGGGAGGCAGTGGGGAATGGCCCAAGTACCTGGGCCCCTGCCGCCCGTGTGTGGGAGACTCGGGAGGAGTTCTAGACTCCTGGCCTTGGCCTGGCCCAGCCCTGGCTGTGGTGGCCATTTGGGGAATGAATCAGCAGGTGGAAGATTCTCTCTGTCTCTTCCTCTCTAACTCCACCTTTCAAATAAATCTTAAAGTTTTTTTTCTTTCATTAAAAAGTCCTGTGTATCATAATATCGCTCCTGTGTGCGGCGAACAGTGAAGTTCCCTCCCTCACGGGCTGAAGACCAGGTATTCAACCACGCGCACTCCTCACCCATCATCGTCATCATTATTAAAGTGTCCTCTGGTTCATTTCTCACGATCGCTTCATCCTCCATTACAGCCCGGGCCCCCGCCAGGAGCCGTGTCTCAGGCTTGAACTCCCCTAATAAAAATTCTAGCCGTTGTCATGGCAACCTGTGCAGCCGGTCAGGAAGTGGGGGCTGGGGTGGGGCTGGCGGCGGGAAAGACAGGTTGAGAAACGGCAGAAGGAAATGAAGGGCCCAGTGAAGAAGCAGGGGAGGACCAGGGTTCAATACCCGGCTCCGGCTCCTGACCCCAGCGTCCTGCTGATGCCGGCTCCGGGAGGCAGAGTGACAGCTCAAGTGGTGGGGTGAACCAATGAGTGGGAGCCCCCTCTGTTCCTCTGCAATAAATATTGTAAAGCATATTTTTATTCCTGGCACACCTCACCTCTGATCCCCACAACATTCGTGCTAGAGGTATGTGGCTTGCCGGTAGGGACTAAGAATGAGGGAGGTGGTCGCTGGTCACGGGACCCAATTCTGTGAGGGGAAACTGGCTGCCTCCTCGGAAGCTGGAAGCTGGCTCCTCCTCCTACGGACTTGTGCCTTGTACGTGGATGGGATGCAGGGAGCTGTGGCAGCCATCTTGCACCCATGAGGTGTGAGTATGACAATCAAAGAATCTGTCCATCTGCATCTCCTGGACCCACCACGGGGAAGCTGACCCGGTGAGTCTGTGCCTAGAGAGAGGCAGCCCACAGTGTGGGTGGATGTTAGACCTGCAAGATCGTCACAAATGCAGGCCTTTCTGTGTCTCCAAAGCTACACGTCATAAAGGCTGGATATATGGATGATAAAGGGACAATGGACCTTTCTCACACTGTTAGAACACATTTTTAAAGATTTATTTATTTATTTGAAAGTCAGAGTTACACAGAGAGAGAGGTCTTCCATCCGCTGGTTCACTCCCAAGATGGCTGCGAAGCCCAGAGCTGTGCCGATCCGAACCCAGGAGCTTCTTCCGGGTGTCTTTATTTTTCTTACTTAAATAAAATTTCCCTTATGTCACCATCGTGTCCATGGACACTGTAAGGCCGCCACAAAAACACCAAACACCAGAGCATGGAAAGGGTTTATTGGGGGGAACCCAACAGACCGGAGGGAAGGGGCGAAGGCAAAGAACGAGGAGAGAGCAAGCCACGTGCTCAGGAACAGGTCCTCTTAAACCTTCAGGGTGGGGGGCAGGAGGGAAGTAGGAGCAGCGAATCCCATTAGGATGGCGGTGGTTGGGCCATGTGGTCACAGGAACCCAGCTTTCCTGCGACAGTGGCAAGCGAAGGCACATCACAGCACAACCACCCGCACCACCCAGCTGTGTCAACTTCCTTCGCCCCACGCTGGTCTCCACCGCTCGCACTCAGCCACTGCACAGGCACCATCATCCCAGTAGGTCCCAGCAGCTCCACTTCCACTCGGCTCCCTGCTGGCAACACCTGGGGGAGCAGCAGGTGACAGCCCCAGTGCTTGGGCCCCTGCCACCCACGTGGGAGACCCGGAAGCAGCTCCTGGCTTCTGGCTGTGGCCTGGCCCAGCCCTGGCTGTTGGGGAGTGAACCAGCAGATGGAAGACCTCTCAGTCTTACAAATAAATGGGAAAATAAAATCTTTTTTTTTTTTTTTTTAAGATAAAAAGGAAGGTGGCTTTGAGAAAACACATTAAGAGAAGAGTCTGCACAGGCCAGTTGTGGTATCTTAAACACACACACACAGGACAGGGTCAGGACGCAACACTCCTCAGGAGTGGAATTCTAGGTGTGGAACGAAAATCTCCAAAACCATAACATTCTACACCTCTCCTCCTGGCCAGAGATTTTCAATTCTTAAAGTTCCGTAGCCCGCAGACCCCCAGAGCCTGCATAAGAGACCATGGAAAGAATGAAGCGATTAGCAGAGACTAGGGAGGGCCCATGCATAAGAAAGACTGAGACGGGAGGATCTCACCGAAACTCCTGCGGGCCCTACCTGAGGCAAAGGAGGGCCCGGCCCTGTTGTGCTGGTACCTGACTCCAGTTCCAGCCCGAGCCCCGCCACACCCTGGTACACGTGTCTCTTCCTCCACCCGTGATTTCCAGCCGCCATTCTGTTTTCCCAAGTGTTAGGTGGGGCTGGCAGTGGACAAGGAGTGAATGGGGGCCCCGCACCGTGGCGCTGTGGGTTACGCCGCCGCCTGCGACATCAGCATTCTACAAAGGCGCCGGTTCAAGTCCCGGCTGCCCTACTTTCGATCCAGCTCCCTGCGAATGCACCTGGGAAGGCAGCAGTGCTTGGGCATCCAGTGTGGGACACCGGTGTCCCAGGCAGCGGCCTAACCCCCAACCCCAGCCCCAAGTGAAGCCATCTTGATCCTGACACCTGCCCTATCCCTTTCACCGTGCAGCTTGACCTGTCAGTGGACCAGAAGAACTCAAGTCACACCGGCACACCAGCGGTTCTTTTCCAGTTAAAAAGCAAAGCGTTAGGTGTTAATTACGTCCCTGGGCTGTATACCTTCCCTTTTGTGTAGGCTCCGGGTTAAACCAAGTACATAGTTTTGAGAGCAAAACTTGATCACTGCTAAGCATTAGAGCCAGGAAGGAGGGGTCCTACAGTTCCCCGAGGTGGAGGGAGCTGGTTCCAGGAGGCCTCCCCCCCCCCCCAGCTACCAGCACCCACCGAGGCTCCAGTCCCTTTGCAGAGTGGGGCTGTGTCCCTCAACAGGGAACAATGGACCGGAACCGCTCAGGCTTTTTGCAGACATTTTTGACCCATAGGCGACTGAATTCCAGGGTGCAGCATCTGAATGATGGGGGAGGAATTTAATTTTAATGGAGAAGCAAAGCTTTGGAAAGTCAATGACCTTTTTTAAAAGTCAATAGGGTTGGAACACAAGCCTAGCCCCCACTCTTCTGCAGCCCGGTTGGCCCCTGCAGGCGTCTAAGTGTGTGTAATCTGACATTTCCTGGTGACTTCAAAAGAAGCTTAAACATTTCTGACGACCCCTAAAGCCACAGCAGGCCCTCAACAGAGTGCCCTTGGGGCCTGGATGTGCATACAACCGTAGTTCTACACGGGGGTGCACTCTGGCCTCTGAAGAGGGAGCTAAATTGACACCGAGGGTTCCCGTCCTTAGCTCCTCACCTACCAGGCTGGCCCTGCCCCATCCCCTGCCTTTGATGAGCCTTGTGTGCTGGCCGTCTTTGTCCCCGGGAGCTTGGCAAGGGTGCAGACTTGGTGGGCCCGGCTCCCTTCGGTGCCCAAGCTCCTGTGTTCACCCCTGGCATAGCCACTCCACCCTGGGTGTCTGCAGGAGGCGATGGGACACTCCTCCCCACCCTTAGCTTGGTTTTCACATAAGGATTGAGAGGAAGCACAGGTGGCCAGCTGCAGGGTGGGGTGGGTGGAGCTGGGAGGAATCCCTCTGGGCTGGTGCTGGGGCCGCCCTGGGCCCTGAGTGTATAAATGAGCTGGCGGGGCCCTAACCGTCCTCTTTGCCCCTGCGTCGGGCATTGGCGCTCGTCGGAAGCTTGGTGGTGAGTATCTGCCTTCTGCAGACTTCTCCCTGTGCCCTTCTGCCCTATGCCAGCTCCTTCATATGCCTGCATCTTTTCTTGGGACATTTGAGGGCAGAAGGGTCTTCCATCTGCTGGTTCACTCCCTGAATGGCTACAGTGGCCCGAGCTGTGCCGGTCTGGAGCCAGGAGCTTCAGGGTCTCCCACGCGGGTGCAGGGGCCCAAGCACTCGGGCCGTCTTCTGTTGCTTTCCCAGGTGGCATTAGCAGGGAGCCACATCAGAAGTGGAGCAGCCGGGACTCAAACCGGTCAGTGCCCATATGGGATGCCCTGTGAGTTCTTTGCCTCCAATATCCTGGCAACCTCCAGCTCACAAGGCCCTGGTCTGTGCTCCACCATGGCTCTGCCCGCACTAGCACAGGGTGGGGGTGGCCGCCTGCTCCCGCTATGTGGCTGTGGCATCTCTGGATTTTTCCCTATCTTGCTCTTCACCAGGGCTCATTCTGCTGTCGGGCGCTTAGGCTAACGCGTGGACTCCCTATGCTATGTGCTGGGGGCTGGAAACCCGGGTCTTGGTGCCTGACCGCTAATCATTTCTAGATCCCTTGAGCGCTGTCTAAAGACTGGTTTATGACATGCAGAGTGATAAAGGGGTTTCCCATTGGCCAGTTCACTCCCCGAATTGCTAGGACAGGGTAAAGCCAGGAGCATCGAATTCCATCCAGGTCTCCCACATAGGATAGCAAGGGCCAAGCACCTGGGCCGTCCTCTGAAGCCTGTCCAGGCACATTAGCATGGAGCAGCTCAAAGATGGGACCCTTGTGGCGCTGTGGCGTAGTGGGTGAATCCGTCACCCGCAGTGCCAGCTGGTTCAAAGTCCCGGCTGCTCACTTCCAATCCAGCTCTCTGCTAATGTGCCTAGAAAGTAGTGGAAGACGGTCCCAGTGTTTGGGCCTCTGCACAGGAGACCCAGAAAAAGGTCCTGGCTCCTGGCTTCAGATCAGCTCAGGCCATCTGGGGAGTGAACCAGCGATGGAAGACCTCACTCTGCTTCCGTAACTTAAGTCTTAAAGGGTTTTTAAAAATTTAGTATTCTATTTTTCTTAACCAAAGTTAATATTAAATGTTTTTATATAGATATTATACATTAACAGTTTTTTTCTTAAACAGGTATACTGGTCACAATGAATCTTGAAAAATGTGTAAGGTAGGCGAAGAAGGGTACATTGTCATTTACATGGTAAAATTCAGTGAAGGAATCATCCCAAGTATGCCCACGCGGCTTTGGTCGTCTATACATTTCCGTGATAAATAAGAGGAAGCATGGGATATTTTCAGGTCGGACTTAATTCATTTGCATAATGAGTTCCAGATGGTGTCAGTTTCATTAACGCTAATTTCTTTACTACTTAAAGCAATCTGGACCTAAATAAACCCAAATTTCCTTTCCTGGGAAGTCAAGCATATGATCCCTTGCACTGGAGACGGCACAGGCATTGTGTTAGAGGCGGATGTGGGGGAGCAGGGTTGACTTCAGGGAGTGGTGGTGGGCACGGCCAGGTGGGCTGGGTTCTGCAGGCTCCCTGTGAGGAACTCACGGGGCTGGGCCCTCACCCGGCAACGCTCAGAATCACTACTGTATGGACATCCTGCAGCTTCTAGGTGGCCGGACCACGAGGAGGAAGGGGAGCCCGATCCGCGGGACTCAGCCCTGGGGGCACTTCCTGTTGTCAGGCCTGGAAGTGCCGTCAAGGTTGAGCTTCGCTGACCGAGGAGGACGTCAGGGTCAGTTAAGGTCACCTCCAGGTCACCTCTTGCCTGGTGAAGTGTCCCCAGCCGTTACTGCAGGTGGTGAGACTACACTAGGTGATTGGTGGCCCTGGGCAATGCTTCAAGTCCACTCTGTGCGGCCAGGTCCTCACTCAGGGGATGAGGAGCCACCTCTCAAGGTTGCCTCATGGATTTTATCCAGGTCTTTGTATACTTTGTGGTTGTAATAGCTGTTGGCTTCAGTGCTGTGTCTGTTGCTATATATGTGTATATATATATTTTTTTAAAGAAGATGTATTTATTGAGGTCAGTCAAGGTCACCTCCAGGTCACCTCTTGCCTGGTGAAGTGTCCCCAGCCGTCACTGCAGGTGGTGAGACTACACTAGGTGATTGGTGGCCCTGGGCAATGCTTCAAGTTCCAGAGCGCGTGCACTGTGCAAGCTGGGGGCTCCGGCTTCGTCTTTGGGCTGTAGCTGATTGAAGTGCTGGGAGAGAAAGGACACGAGATGGGACGGACTTGCTAGCGGTTCTGTTCCTAGACCCTGGGAGGTTTAGCTGTGTTTAGCCAATAAATTCCCAGCAGCTCCAGCATAAAATGTATTAAAGGCAGACATAGAGTGAGATTTTCCATGTGCCGGCTCAGTCCCCAGTTGGCCCCAGTAGAAGTGGGAAAGAGATGGCAGCTTTAGCACCTCCCCTAAGAAGCATTCTTTATGCAGAAATGGTTGAAAGTCGAGAGACAGATCCTCCAACTGATGGTTTGCACCCCCAGATAGCCACAAGAACCAGCACTGGCCCAGACCAGAGCCAGGAGTTTCCGGGGTATCCCATGTGCGGAGCAGGTTTTCCCAGCCACCAGCAGGGAGCTGTGTTGGAAGTGGAGCAGCCAGGACACAAACCTCTGGCTATGCGGGATGCCGGTGCCGCACCACACTGCCATCCTTTTGTAAAGGCTTACCGGCTTTACAAGGATGCCCTAGGTCCCCTCCCTTGTCTTCAGCCGTGTTTCTGGGTGCACCTCCCTGACGGATAGCCGTCCTTCAGCCATACTCAGCTTTGCCAGTCCTAATTCTTAGTCTGTTCCAGGTGTGGGCAGGGCTGCTGTGCCGTGCAGGGGGCGGGGGGTTATGGCCAGCTCCCTAGCAGGAAGGACACATTATGGTTTGCCTTAGGGAGTAAGGCAGCAAGACCAGTGTGCAACTTAATGTTGTAAAATTGTAAGGCAAATTGTGCTTTGATTGCCCCGTAGCTATTTCCCACGGAGAGGGAGGACTGGCCAGGTAAGGGTCCTGGCTGTGTCTCTTGGTGTTTGCTTCATGCTTCAAAAAAGATTTGTTTATGAGTACAACAGCCAGGGCTGGGCCAGGCTGAAGCCAGTATCCAGGAACAGTTCAGTCTCCCGTAGGGGTGGCAGGGTCCCAAGCCCCTGAGCCTTCACGCCTTGCCTCCTAGGATGCTGGTGCAGGAGCCCCGGGGGCAGCTTAGCCCTCCGCATCCAGTGCCCGCCCACTTTGTGGCTTTAGATCCAGCAGCTCTATGGGACGGCACTGGCAGGTTTCTCCCAGGGAAGCAGTTCCCGGTGTTGGGTTGCACTGAGCCCCAAGCTGGCAGGAAGATGTGCTCGTGGTTGTCCAGGAGCACAAGTGGGGTGTCATGGGGCAGTAGCCCCCAACTCCAGGGCTGGAGTCTGAGTGTGGATTCTGGGAGCCAAGCGTGTTGGGGTGGGTGAGTTGAGTGTGGCTCTCATTTGAGTTTTGAGATTGCCACTGAGAGCCGGGTTCTTGGGAGGGAGCTGCACCTCACAGGAGGATGCCAACAGTAAGGTCAGAAGGCAAACTGGGGACCTGAGTATATGTCCCCAAGCTGAACATGCCAGTGCAGTCGGGGCAGCCAGCGGCCTTGGCCACCTAACCATGCATCTTCGACATTTTTATTTAACAGAAGAACTACGAGAACATACAGATGCACGCCTGGCTGGCTCTGGGTGCGTCTAGACCACTTCCACTTAAGCCAGATTCTTGTGGACCTGCAGTTGGCGATGCCGACTGAAGCTACGTCAACAGCCTTGCTAGTGACCTGCTAGTGATCGGGTGTCTCCATTCAGGTGAGGAGGGAACCTCGCAGGGGGAGGCCTTGAAGGTGGAAGAGGGAGGGCTGCTTGCTCCTTGGTTAGGTAGGAAAATGCTCACTTTATATATAGAAGATTATTCTATTTGACAGGCAGGGATAGGGAGAGAAGAGACAGGTTTACCATGGTTCCTCCCCACATGAAGTCTCCATGAAGGGGCTGCCCAGCCCAGGATAGGAATTGGCCTGCCTGGGAGCAGTTCAGATACCCCAAAGCAGATTTTTAGCATTTGGACAGACATTCTGATAGCGTGTTCCTTAAAGAACATTCTGGAACAGGAACTGACTCTGTAGTTAAGCCGCCATAAGGAACTGGGTGAAATTGTGGGTTTGCTCTTTTGTTCATGAATTTGTACATTTTCCTGTTCTGAAATTGATAGGCGTTGTGTTTTAAAGATTGATTTATTTGAAAGGCAGTTAGAGGTCTTGCATCCAGTAGTTCACTCCCCAAATGCCTGCAGTGAGCTGGGCCACGCTGGAGCCAAGAGCTGCTTCTGAGTCTCCCGTGCAGGTGCAGGGGCCCAAGCACTTGGGCCATCTTCCGCTGCTTTCCCAGGTGCATTAGCAGGGAGCTGGCAGGACAGGGAGGAGGAATAAGAGCCCGATCCGCGGGACTCAGCCTTGGGGGCACTTCCTGTTGTCAGGCCTGGAAGTGCCGTCAAGGTTGAGCTTCGCTGACCGAGGAGGACGTCAAGGTCAGTCAAGGTCACCTCCAGGTCACCTCTTGCCTGGTGAAGTGTCCCCAGCCGTCACTGCAGGTGGTGAGACTACACTAGGTGATTGGTGGCCCTGGGCAATGCTTCAAGTTCCAGAGTGCGCGCACTGTGTAAGCTGGGGGCCACGGGATGGAAGTGTTCCGGCTTAGTCCTTGGGCTGTAGCCAGGACTCGAATTGGCGCCCATATGGGCTGCCGGCACAGCAGTCCGCGGTTTCCGCTGCTACGCCACTGTGCTGGCCCTGAAATGGTAGACATTGTCCGTTCTGTGTGGCCAGGTCCTCATGCAGGGGATGAGGAGCCACCTCTCAAGGTTGCCTCATGGATTTTATCCAGGTCTTTGTGTACTTTGTGTTTGTAATAGCTTCAGTGCTGTGTCTGTTGCTATATATGTGTATATATATATATATATTTTTTTTTAAAGAAGATGTATTTATCACTTAAAAGATCTCCATCCCCAGGTGGCTGAAACTGCCAGTGCTGGGCTGGGCAGGAGCTCCTTCCAGGTCTCCTGCGCAGATGGCAGAGTTCCAAATGCGCAGGCCATCCTCCTGGTTTTCCCAGACCGTTAGCAGGGAGCTGGATCGCAGACAGAGCAGCCGGAATACAACCTGGTACCCATATGGGTGCCAGTGTGCTGCAGGTGTGAGGTGTCTTCATTGTCAGTTTCCTAATTTCACTTGGTATGACTGGGCGTTGGTAGGTAGCTAGCCAGAATCATTTTTAAAAATGTTATCTACAGGGGCCGGCACCGTGGCTCTCTTGGCTAGTCTTCTGCCTACAGTGCCGGCATCCCATATGGGCACCGGGTTCTAGTCCCGGTTGCTCCTCTTCCAGTCCAGCTCTCTGCTGTGGCCCTCCCAGGAGGGCAGGGGAGGATGGTCCAAGTGCTTGGGCCCTGCACCCGCATGGGAGACCAGGAAGAAGCACCTGGCTCCTGGCTTCTGGTCGGCACAGAACCAGCCATAGTGGCCATTTTGGGAGTGAACCAACCAAAGGAAGATCTCTGTCTCTCTCACTGTCTATAACTACCTGTCAAATAAGTGAATGGCATAGAGACAGGTCTTTATCTGCTGGTTTACTCCCTAAATGTCCTCAACAGTCAGAGCTGGACCATGCTGAAGCAGGATCCCCAGCCCTTGGCCTCTCTGGGTGCATTAGCAGGAAGTAGAGGTGCCTGGGACTTGAGCTTGAACTTCAACATGGCTGTGGGCCTCTGGGCAGCTACTGAAGCCGCAGGACCATGATACCCAGCCTGATTTCTTGTCGCTTTTGAATTTCCAAAGTTCATGAGCCAGTTTGCTCCGGTTTCATTCTGTAGGTATTCCAGGGTACTATTTCAGAATCTTGAAATGAGCTTGTACTTGAATGCTGGTTGCCGTGTGGCGGCTTTAGTCTCGCTCCAAGCTTCTGTGCCTTCTGCTAATGTCTGCAGTGTTGACAGTGGGACATGTGGGTGGGTGCTGTGTGCCCCTCACACCCATCCATCCCTGCATGCCGAGAGAGGCTCAGGCTGTGATTTCAAGCTGGGGGGTGTTTTTGTAACTAGGTAGAAAGCACCCCTGTGGCTTGAACTTCACAGTTTGACAAACATGTGGCATCTGCAGTCTGCATGGACCAGCGCTCCTGGGCGCCTGTCTCACCCGCTGTCCTGGGGCAGTGAGCTCTCCCGTCCCCGAGGACCTGCTCCAGTCGCCACCCTCAAGAGGGAAGCAACTTCCGTGCGCTCAGAGGGAAAGTGCTTCCTTTTTGAGTGTGTCTGCGGGAGAGAAGCAGCCGGGGGCCGTCCTGACAGCAGCGGCACACTTCGGGAAGGTGTCATAAACGGAAGGACTGTGTGGCGCTCCACCAGCCTGTGTATACGAGCTTCCTTGCTAACGTGGTCACTTAGGTCTGTCCAAAAGATGCTGACTCTTACTAGTCATCTCAGAGTTCATGCTCTTGGTGGGTTAACACAGGGCACCGAGGTCTTCTGAGTGTGAATCTGGGTTCATTTTTAAACGTTGTCCCTTGAGTTCCGGGGGCCTGGGCATCCCTGCAGCACTGTTTAATATCTATAAAACCGAGGCCCTGTGACCTATTCTGCACCACAGTCTTTGTAAACATTAAATGTTACCACCGTTTGTGCATTTGTTGGTTTAGTATCTGAGCACCTGCTTCTGGTGGTGTTAGAACTGCCTTTGTGGTGGGGGTGCACTTGGTTCAAACCCATGGGAGGCTGGTGCTGCGGGGAGGGGCTTCACCCACTCCCGGTGCCACAGCCCTGCCCCTAGCCTAAGGGGGGGTGGGTTCAGGCTCAGTCCACCTTGTAGGTGAACCTAAAGGGAAAGAGGGAGATGCTGATTCTTGGGGTGGGCCAGATGGCCCCCACCTCTTGTGCTTATAATGTGCTGTGGCCACAGCACCATCAGGGTTTGCTCAAATTGTAACCAAAGTAACAGGTCTTGTGACAGCTTCAGCCTGCTGTGTTGCCGCGGTGACCATTTCCGGTGGGATGTGTGGGGGCGGGGCAAGTCCGCAGAAGCCGGAGACCCAGACAGGAGGGGCTGCGTGTAATAACGCCCGGTGAAGACAGCATCCTGGGCAGCACCCGTGGGGGTGCAGGAGGCAGTGAGAGGTGTCAGTCTGGGTGCCCTGGTGGTCTGTGCTGGGGCAGGGTGGCAGGTGCAGCCCATGACACAGCACACGCATTGGCTGAGCCACAGTGCTACCAGTATGAAATTTTTTGAGTATAAAAATGGGCTAGCTTCACCCCTACCCTTTCCTCATTAACAATATGTTTTGGGGATTTTTTTTTTACTTGTAAGGCAGAGTGGCAGAGAGACATCATCTTCCACTACTTCATTTCCCAAATGGCCACAAAGGCTGGGCTGTGCTTGTCCCGGCTGAAGCCTGGAGCCAGGGGTTCCTTCCATCCGGTTCTCCCACATGGGTGCAGGGGCCCAGATAATTGGGCCATCTTCGCTGCCTTCTCAAGTGCATTAGCAGGAAACTGGATCAGAAGTGGAGCAGCTGGGACTCAAAACTGGGATGCAGGGGTACCAAATGGCAGCTTAGCTCAGTGTCACACCCCAGCGCCCTCTCACCATCCCTACAAACAAGCCCTGGGGGCCAGTGCTGTGGCCTGCAGCTCTGGCATCCCCTATGGGTGCCGGTTCAAGTCCTGGCTGCTCCACTTTTGATCCAGCTCCCTGCTAATGTACTTGGGAAAGCAGTGGAAGGTGGCCAAGTCTTTGGGCCCACGCGCCCATGAGACCCAGAGGAGGCTCCTGGCTCCTGGCTTCAGACTGGCCCTTTGCTGCCATATGGGGAGTGAACCAGCAGTGGAAGATCTCTCCCCTCTCTGTACCTTTAGAATAAATAAACCTTTTTTAAAAATCCCGCTAATCACCTGGTTAGCATCAGGCTTCTGCCTGCACCTTTTTTCCAAGGCAGACACAAAGGGCATTCCATTTTCCTTTTGTTCCATTTCATAGTGTGTGTGTGTGTCTGTGTGTCTGTGTTTGAATTGTTTATTCAGTCCCTTAGCAGTGTTTGTTTCCAATGCCTAGCTGTTAGAGCCAATGTTACTCATTGGATTCTGCCCCCATGCAGTTGTATGTGTAGGACAAATAGCAAGAAATCAACTGGGCAAAACTCCTTTATGATTTAAATTCCATTTCCTGCCTTCTGTCTTACCCACCCACTTGCACTCAGTAGCTCGGATGATTGTTTTCTCAACGGGGAAAAAAATTGTAGCTCAGCTGCTGTTAAGTGCAGCAGGTTAAGTAAGCCACGGCTTGCAGCGTGAGCACTTTTAATATTTCTCTACTTATAAGGGAGCCCAGTGATGGCGTGGGACAGATTGGCTGTGTGAAGTGTGATTGGCATGTTGTCTCCTCCGAGATCAGCTCCGAGTAACTGGGCAATGAGTCTGTTATCCCTGTCCCTGCTATCTGTAGGTGCAGAGTAAACACTACTGTCCTCACTGTTGCTTCTGCTGTTAGGTACAATAACGGGGTTTCTCCTAGCCCAGCCCAGGGAACCCCGCATCCCTTGGTAAAGGTCTCTGCCCGAGATGTTTGTTTGCAGACCCGCCCCCGGCGTGCAGCCTGGATGTGTTCTCTGCCGCCCCAGAGCCCCAGGTCAGTGATCAAAAGACGCCCCCATCAGCTCCGGGCCCCTGCTGGCAGCCGCCCCCTCACCACGCTCTCTGCCCCCCAGGGCTGCCCGCGTTCCTACGCCCCCCACCCCCACTCCACTGCCTCTCTGCCTCTTGCAAACACCGCTGGGTGGGACCCCCAGGGTCAGGGTGTAACTTTTAAAGTGAAACAGGTTTGGGCAATCAACCTCCCCCATTGGAGGCAGGCAAGTCCGGGGCCCTCCCTGGTCAGTTTCCTCGGAATTCCAGGGACTGCTCATATTAGCATCCCAAAGCACCGAGACTCGGCCCCCCAGACTTTCGGGAGTTAAGGAGATGCAGATAAACCTGGACTGGGCTGGGAATTTCTGTCCTCCCTCCTGGAGGAGACCCTGTCTTGCCTTGCTCTGACCTCCCCTCAGCTCACCTGCAGAGCCCCGCCCCCTGGCCGCATCCTGCTTCCCCCACCCCCACCCTGGGGCTCTCAGCTCTCAGCACTCCTCCCTCCCTTCCCACCCCTCCACGTAAACATCTCTGGAGTTTTATTAATCCTTTTAAAACCAAAGCCCCTTTTCCAGTAGCCCCCATCCTTGCCTTGATTGCCTTCGTATGTGGTTTGATTCTTTGTATGACTAAGTCACGTATCACTACTTTAACAAGAGTGTCACTAAAGGATCACAATATATTACGAAGAGCGGGGTTCTTTAAGATTCTACCTTACTTAGCAAGCCACATTCATTTTTCCAGGGCTAATTTTTGCTTTGCCTTCTCAGCCGTCCGGCAGGGGCTGGGTCTCCTTGTGCAGGGCCTCTGGGTCTTGGCTGCTTTCTGGGGCTTCTCACTGGGAGGGAGGATGAGGTCCGTGGCTGAGCCTGGCTTCTGGAACATTCCCGACGTGTCTCCTTGCACGCGTTGGCAGTGGCTTAGCTCTTCGGCTTCAATCACAGCTTTTCAAAAGCTTTACTTAATCTGCAACTGGCCGTTCCCTTACTGGACAGGGCCGTGTGGGCAGCTGGCTGCTGCTGCCTCTCCGGAGGAGTTAGCAGGGAGATGATTGGAAGCGATTCAGCCCGGAATCACAACCCCAGAGCCCAACACAGGGAGCAGGTGTCGCGAGTCAGGGCTTAAGGGCTTGTGCTAACACAGGTGGCTCGTCGGGTTTTTTTTTCTTTTAACAGTCTGAAGTCAAGCCCCCATCCCTAACACCTTTGATGTGGACTTTGTCAGGCCCCAGTCTTTCCGGTGGACATGCGTTAGGTTCAAGCCACCGGGCCATGGATGGTGACTAAACCAGAGGTGCGGCTGACGCCAGGAGACCGCATGTCTCTGGAGGAAGGCAGACCCTGGGGTTCTCACCTCTGGTCAGGGGAAATGAGCAGAGAAGGGAAGGGGCGCTGCACGCCTCAGGGGACAGCTCCTGCGTCTCCAGTCCACTCATCACTGTCTATTTTCACCTCTGCGGCCAGCGTCCTAACACCTGGTTCTTTTACAGGAACTTCATGTCCTGACCCAACAAAGTCATCACCAGCCTCCCCAGGCGTCCCAGCCAGGCCAGAGCCCAATTTGCCATCACAGCATCCTGCCCAAAAAACAGCGCCGGCCTCCCGCTGCTGGCTAATCAGGACAGCGGGAGCAGCAAGGACTGATCGATCCCTCGCGCACTGCTCAGCCCCAGCGTTAACCACGTGGCAGCTCAGACTTCTCCCCCCACCTGCGTGATTGGGGGTCAGGTAGGGGTTCCCGCAGCCGTGTTAGGGGGTGCAGTAGCGAGTAGAACATTTTTTAAAAAAGATTTTTAGGTTTCTTATGTATTCGAAAGGTGGGATCATGATCTCTTAGTCACTGGGTCACTCCCCCCAGGACTGGGCCAGGCTGAAGCCAGGATGGGGACCCCATCAGCTGCTGCACCCCAGCACCTGCCCCACCCAACAGCCTGAGTGAGGCATCCTTGGGTGGCTTGAGGGTTTGACTGGGGACCCGACAGGTGTGAGACCTGACTCTTTACCCCCTGTGGGCTTCCATTTGTCTGTTACTGATAGGTAGTTCCTGTGAGGAGTCATTGGAAAAGGTGTATAAAGTGGGGCCAGTGCTGTGGCATAGCAGGTAAAGCCATCGCCTGCAATGCCAGCATCGCATGTGGGCACTGGTTCGAGTCCTGGATCCAGCTCCCTGCTAATGCACCTGGCCAGGTGGCCAGAGTGCTTTGGTCCCTGCACCCACGTGGGAGACTCAGATGGAGTCACTGGTTTCTTGCTTCAGCCTTGCCCAGCCCAAACCCCCACCCTTGTGGCCAACAGGTGGAAGATCTCTGTTCTCTGTTCTCTGCTCTGCCTTTCAAGTGAGGGAATACTTTTTTAAAAAGCCATAAGAGGAATGTACTAGATTGTTAATAGTCAAAACCCAGCAATGAGGCATCATCAAGCCCAGGGAAGCGTCAGGGATGGGAGAAGGCTCAGGAGACACCACGGGCTGGGGGCGTCTTGCAGCCCTGGCCCAACTGGTTTCCTGCCTGGGCCAAGGCCAGGACTCCTCCCTCGAAGGTGGGGCATTGGAGAGCCTGCTTATCGGACATCAAGGGCAGGGTGTAGACAGTGGTTTAGGATTCCTTGCTAATGACTGGGCTGGACAATCCAAAGATAAGATCAAGGCCAAGGTCAGTCTCAAGGTCAGGGCTCCTGGATTAGAAGTTTTCCCTTTCTGCCATAACTCAGGGCTAGGACGAAGGTTTGGGATCTTCAGGAAATGCAACTACTTGTGTTGGCTTTGGGAGTCACAGGGACTGGGTGGGGCAGGGGCCGGGTCTGGCCATTAGAAGAACAGTGGGGGTCCTTAGACTTGCAAGGAAGCCTTTCTCCCTACCCATTGCTGATGCCCTGAATCCCCGCCCTGCCCCCTCCCCTGTGGTCTTGGCTCCTTTCCTAAACCCCAGGGAACTTGGATTCTTTCTGTCGGGAGGCAGTTAAAAGCTTATTCAAGAGGAAGGTATTAATTTAAAGGTTAATGTAAGTCTCCTTGAACACCAACACAGCCAGGACCAGACCTGACCAAGCCTGGTTCCGTACTGAACTGCAAAAGTGCTGGGGGGTGAATCTTGGGTGGGACCCAGTCCTTGACCGATAGCCAGAGGACGCTGGATGCAAAAGAAGCACGTGTGGGACACAGGGTGGGGATGAGAGGGAGGAGCAGGCTCAGATCCTTATCCCAAGGCCAGCATTCAGTGCTGGTTCAAGTCCCGATTGCTAGTTGATTCCCTTTTTATTTGAAAGTACAGAGTGACAGATCTTCCATTGGTTCATTCACTCCAAAAAATGGCCACAACAGCCCATGGTGGGCCAGGTGGAAGCCAGGGGCCAGGAACTCCACCAGGGTCACCCAAGTGGACAATGGCATGAGCCGCCGCCTGCTGCCTCCCTGGGTGCCCGTCTCCAGGAAGCGAGGTTGGAAGTGGAGGTAGAACTGGAACCCAGTACTACAACATGGGATGCGGGCATCGAAAGTGCAGCCTGGCCCACTATTTGAAGACTGCTGCTCGCCTAACTTTCTTTCAAAGCCATTTTCCAAGAAGGTTGTCAGGTTCCTTTTACTATAGAAAGGTACAGATGTTAGGAATAAAGGGGTAGCATACGCACAGCCAGTTCCATTGGCAAATTTCCAACACAAAATCTCTGGCACTCCTTTCCCCTAGGGCCCACTGAGGCCCTGGGGAGGAGGTGGGGCGGGGGAGCGGCCGCCTGGAGTCTCTGCCCTTGGGGTTTAGCTCAGCTTCCACCTCTCCCACCACACCCAGTCAGGGTGTGTCATTTGCCTGGGGGCTCGATAATTCTGGACGTTTTTCGGCTGCTCTGGCCTCGTCCCAGGGGCCTCCCCACCCCCACTTGTATCTGCAGACTTTGCCAAAATCTTTAGGAGAAAAAAATTCTGTCTGCACAGTATAAAACCCACGGTCTTACTCCCCTCCCTAAACCCAGGGGCTAGCAAATGCTCCCCATCTTAATTCGCTCAATAAGTATAACATTTGCATTTTAAAGTATATTTTATGTATTCGAAAGGCAGAGTTAGAGACAGATCTCCCATCCGCTGGTTCACTCCCCAAGTGGCTACAAGGACCTGTGCTAGGCCAGGCCAGAGCCAGGAGCCAGGAGCTGCTTCTGGGTCTCCCACGTGGAGCCGCCAGGATTCAAACCGGTGCTGCTTGGGACGCAGCCCTGGAAAATGGAATTAGGCCTAAGCTCCATGCATTTATTTTTATAAGTGCATTTCCCATGAAGACCCTTCTGGGAGCATTTCAAAGAATTTTGCACCTAAAAAACCTGATGTTTTAATTCCATTTGCCATGAACTTTTTGAATCACCCTTGTATTGGTGATGACTAAGTAATAAAGGAGGAAAAACAATTTGCTTTTAAATAAGCCAATCAGTGCTATCTAGGGGTGTGCTTAGCGGACGCAGGGCGGGTCTGGGCGGGGAGCACGTGAGCTGGGGCGTGGCTTGGAGGGGCGTGGTCTAGCCGACGGCCTATATAAGAGCCCGGGTGCGGCGGGCTCTCTCTCGAGAAGCAGCTGCCGCGTGGTCTCCGCTTCGGCTCCGTAAGTTCTCTTTCTCTTGCTGTTCGTCCTCGGGTCTTGTTCCAGGTTTGTCTTCCGGCTGCTCCCGGTGTGTGGCAGCTCGTCCGGGGTCCCCGTTAACTAAGGATTTCAACTGGAAAGAGGAGTGAGGTGCACGTGGTGAGCTTTTAAACAGTTTTATCTGGAAAACAGGGTTGCTTTGCGGGGGGAAGGTAAGGCGTCTGGTTCGCGCCCCAAACGGCTGCAACACCTGGGGTCGGGCCAGGCGAACGCAGGAGGCCGGAGCTCCGTCCCTGGCTCCCCAGGTGGCTGGGAAGAGGAGCGGCCCACCCGTCAGCTCCCGAGGGCGGCAGGGCCCTGAGCGCGTGGGCCGTCCACCGCTGCCTCCCCAGGTGCGCTGGCAGGGCCCTGAGCGCGGGTCTACGGCTCTCTCCATGCTCCGCTCCCCAGGTGCGGTAGCAGGGCCCGGCTGGGAAAAGGAGCCGCCCACCCGCCGGTCCCGTGGTGCGGGGTCCTCTGCGCGTCCGTCTTGCTTTTCCAGGACCAGGCGAGCGTCCGCCTTTGGTGCATCCCAGGCGCAACCGTCAGCTTCCAGAAGCTTCCCCGGCAGGACCCCATCCTCTGCCTGCGGGACTCAAACCGTGGGGGCACTTTCTGGCGTCTGGAGTAGAGTGCCGCCAGGGTTTGAGTGTTGCCGGTGGGGAAGGCCGACGGGGGGCGACCCAGCGCACGATGCGCACACCTTCCCGGCACGGAGCTGCTCAGCCCGAGGCACCCAAATGCCGAAGCACTGCCCTGGGTGCACGTGGAAAGTGCTACGACATTTGGGTGTCCCTGGTGGGCGTCGGCGGCGGAGCTGCAGGGGACGCCTCTGCATCGACCTGGGGTCTTGGTTACTGGTGCGCGTGGTGGGGGGCGGGTTCCGGGCCTTCCCGGGTGGCCGCCCCCTGCGGTCTGTTTTGCCCTGGGCCCTGGGAGACGGCCTCCCAGGTGGGCGCGCGGAAGGGGTCGGGCCGCGTGGGGGGGCTTGGAGAGCGGTGGGTGTGGCCGCGCGCAGCGAAGATGGACGCCTCCGCTCTGCCCCGACGGTGGCCCGCAAAAGGGCAGCACTTCCCTTGCTCTGGACTGGAAAGTGCTTCCCTTTTGTGTGTCACCGCCCGCCGGGGACGCCTCACCGATTGTCCTTCTGAGCCGCCCGCGTGTGCTGGTGTGCGAGCAGCTCTCTGGCCCTGCATCGACCAGGCCACGCCTCCCAGAGCTCGCCCATTAACGCCGATGTCTGGTCTGGTGTGGTCTTGGTTGGGCAGGGGTCTGTCGCGCTGCGGGGGGGGGGGTGTAGCAAGCGATCCCAGCCCTAAGCCCCACACAGGTGCTTCCGCCAGGCGGTGGGAATGGAACCCGGCACCTCTGCTGCGAGTGGAGCTTCAATACACAGAGCTACCAGCCTAGGATGGAGGCGGAGAGTGGCTTGTATAGGCTCCTGGCTACTTCTCCCTTCCACCCCCTGCTGACTGCTCACCCCTCACCCTCCCTATGCCACTCATTTCCCTCCCACCCCTTTGCTGCTTCGGGCCTGCCTCCCCGTTTGGGCCTCGGGGTGGGGCCGGCAGATGCCAGGGGTCTCAATAAAGTCTTAAAAGCAGTTTTTGTTGTGCTGATTGTGTACTTGACGGGTTTTCTTGGTATCAAATTGCCCTTGTTCTGCAGAACGTGGTGGGGGAAGGGCTCCTGTGTTGTGTGTCAAGCACTCCAGGGGCTGGGGGACATGGGTGACGGCGGCAGGAGGGGCAGTGAGGAGGTGAGTCTACTCTGGAGGTGCCCGACTCCACTCAGCCCAAGTGGACTCCTTGGGAACCAGAGCTCCAGAGCCTGTCCACGTGGGAGAAGCGGCCCAACCCCTTGTGCCCTCTTGCCTCCTGGGCAATTAGCAGGGAGCTGGATCGGATGTGGAGCAGCTGGGGCTTGAGTGGGGCGGGGGCGGGGGGGTTGTCATTCATCTGCTGGTTTACTTCCCCAAATTGTACAAACAGCAGGGACTGGAGACTCCTCCAGGTCTCCCGTGGGTGTGGGGTTCCGCATGCTAGGGCCGTCTCCTGCTTTTCCCAGGCCTTTGAGGGACTGCTGAATCTGAATGGGGAGCAGTTAGCAATAGAGCTGTCCGGATTTTAAGTTGTACCTTATTTTAAATATTGGGAAGTCTATTTAACTATTTGAAAAATTAAGTAAGGCAGAGGGAGAGCTGGTTCACCGCTGTGCCAGCCCCTTCCCAGTCGAAGGTGCTATTTGAAAGTTCCATCTCTTGCCTGGGCCTGCGTGTGTGTGGCAGGGCCATCTTCCACTCTGCCAAGCACTTTGGGGAACTGCACGGGGCGGGGAGGGGGGTGAGACAACTCGAGCATCCGTGCTCAACCTTTGGTGCGCTTTTAGAGATGAGCTCGATGGCCCAGCAGAATAAGCCACACCTGCAATCCCGTATGGGCGCCAGTTCCCATCCAGCTCCCTACTAATGTACCCGGGGAAGCAGCAGCAAGAGGGCCCTGGTCCTTGGCCCCTGCAGCCACGTGCGAGACGAAGCTCCTGGTTTCCCCCTGGGCCGCTGTGGCCTTGTGGGGAGCAGACCAGCAGATGGAAGGTCTCTGTATAACTTTCAAATGGTTTTTAAAAATTAGTTCGAAAGGCTTTCGATTCACTCATGTTTGCATGGGCCAGGGCTGGTTGCAGTAGTAGGGAGCTGGATGGGAAGTGGAACCAGCCCTCGGAGAAGGCTGACTTAACCCCCTGTGGGGACTCTGTAGCTGCTTAGGGATCCTGGCAGCCAGCTTGGAAGCGGGGGCCGCTTAGCCACCTGAGCAAGGTGAGGAGGTCAGAGGTCTGAATGTGGCCGGTGGGTCCATGTTGATTTCGAGGCGACCCCTTACTGCAGGAGCACTCTCCCAATGCCCACAGCTGTATAGCCAGGCGGCGAGACCTTCCGGGTCACACACGGGCAATCAGTGCTGCCTCCCAGACATGAGACAGACTCTGTCTCAATCCTAGAGGCCAGCCACCACAGGGGTGCTGGTGTCCCTGTCACCATGTCCTCCCCGAAGTTGGCTTTTCCTCCATTCTCATTCTGTAGACTGCTGTGGTGTGTCCTTGGCGTTCCTGCTGGGTCCATCTCCCTCCGGTCGCCGAGACTGGGTTTCAAATCCCGGGTAATGAAAATAGCACTGCTATGGTGAAAGAAGAGAGGGACTGTGCCTTCAGAGTGGTAGACCTGGGGACGGAGGGACCTCCATCCGCTGGTTCACTCCCCACCATGCCCACAACAGCCAGGGTTGAGCCAGGCTGAAGCTGATAGCCAGGAGTTCCACTGGGCTCTGCCACCTGGGTGGAGCCATCATCCCCTGCATAGCAGGCCCTCTAGCAGGGAGCTGGCCCAGGAGGGGAAAGCTGGGACTTTGAAATGGGTTGTGAGTATGTGATGTGATGTGATGGCTCAGCCCAGCGTACCACAATGCCTGCCCCGCTCTGAAAACCAGATTTCTTGAGAGGATGATCACTCATCCTCTGATTCATTCACCCACAGCTCACAATAGCCAGTGCTGGCCAGGTGAAAGATGGGAGCCAAGAACTCAATCCTGGTGTCCCATGTGGGGGGCAGGGACCCAAGTTTGCGCCATCACCACTCTGCCAGGCTCTGCGCTAGGGAGCTTTTATTTGAAATGCAGAGTTCGAGGCTTCCATCCACTAGTTCCCTCCCCCAAATGGCTGCAAAGGCTGGGGCTGGGCCAGGAACTCCATCAGGACTCCACATGTGCTTGGGCCAACAGCCACTGTCTCCTGGGTGAATTAGCAGGTATGGAGTCGACCCGCATTCCTGTATGGGATGCAGGTGACCCAAGCAGGTGACCCACTGTGCTATGCCACCTGCCCCGTCCCTCTACTTTTTCTTTAATTTAAAAAAATGTTTGTGTCTAGGGGGAGGAGGAGACTGCAGTGTCCTGTCGGGTGATGGACAGCTCGGCCCCCTCTGCCTCTGTCCCGGGTCCATCAGCAGCCGATATCCAGGTAGGGCTTCGTCGCGCGCAGCGCCGCCAGCCTTTTGTGGGTCAGCTTGTTCAAGTCCATTCCGAACAGCCTGAGAACACAAGAGTGGGAAACAGCATGAACCCCGGGGCGTGGCATCCAGTGGATGAGCTCAAGCGATGGTCCGGGTGATGGCCCCACCCATATTCCACGTGATCACACACAGGTGGATGCCAGAGAGGGTCCCAGATTCCAGGCTGCGGGTCCCCGCCTACCCCCGGCCCCTGAGCCCCAGCCCCACGCCCTGCCTCCTGCAGAGAACAGGCGCCAGGCTCACCAGAGGACCCGGAGCTTGCAGCTGGAGTGCCTGAGCCGCCTGCACAGCAGCAGGACCCCCGTGTTCCCCAGGGCGTTGTTGGTCAGGTAGAGCTCCGTCAGGGTCTGGCTGGTCGCCAGGGTGCAGGAGAGGTCCTCGCACGCCTTGGCCGTGAGGCTGCAGCTGTCCAGCCTGTTGGTGACAAGGAGCGGTGGCGGCTACAGCGGGTGGGGCTCCTGCCAAAGCCTCGCTTTCAGAGGGGCCAGGGAGAAGGTTTTAGGGGAGAAAGCACGTAGGCGTGGGAGCGGAGGTCGTTGCCGGGCTGGCATCGGGGCGTTTCAGAAGGCAGAGGCTAGTCCTCTGTTTTCAGCAAGGTCTAGGGTGGGTGCGCTCCTTGACTTTGTAGCCAAGGAAAATTTCCCCCTCTGGGAATTGTGTATTTGAGAGGGAGGGAGGGGGGGAGGGAGGGAAAGATCTTGCATCTGCTGGTTCATTCCCGCCCCCCCAACATGGCCAAAAAAGGTCAGGGTCGGTCCGTGCTGAGGCCAGGAGCCTGCGTGTCCATCAGGTCTCCCACACGTAGGTGGCACACGTAGGTAGCTGCTCGCCCAGCTGCGTCAGCAGGGAGCGGGGTAAGCACTCCGCCATGGGATGCCAGGCTCGGCTCACCGCGCCGCCACGCCCCGCCCTCACCTCCCCATTTCTTGTTCAAAACCCAGTCTCAGTCTAGGAGGAGCTGGCTTTGCTCTCGGGCTGTGGAGGCGGACAAGGTGCCAGGCCCAAGTCCGCTGCTTTCCATGCCCGCAGCCCTCGTGCCTGGTTCCAGTTGGGCACCAGGCTGAATTCAAAACCATGCTTTGACTGGAGATTTCTTTCCCTGAGGGCCTTGGTTTAGAAAGAGCAGAGCCCCGGGCACTGTGGCACCAGGCAAGGCTGGGCCGCCTGAGGACGGAGCCCACGCAGCATCGGGAGTGGAAGGAATGGAGGTCGAGATTCCGGGGTGAGCGTTAGGTGCTGCGGGTAAGACGCCCCTCGGGGTGCCCGCATCCCACGTTCGAGTCCGAGTTCTACTTCCTACCCCAGCTCCCTGCTGCTATGCACCCTGGGAGGCAGCCACTGGTGACTCAAGTGCGGGAGACTGGGATGGAGTTCCTGGCTCCTGGCTTTGGCTTGGCCCAGTCCTGGCTGTTGCAGGCAGTTGGGGAGTGAACCAGTGGGTAGAAAGTCTCTCTGCCTTTCAAATAAAATAAATTTTAAAAAATACAACAATCCAAATGCCTAGACCATGCTGTGCCTGGAGCTTGTCCCTTTGGGTGAAACAGGTCAATAAATGTTCCTTAAAAAAAAAAAAAAAAGGCAGAGTGGCAGAGACCTTTCATCTGTTGGTTCACTCCCCGGAGGGCACAGCACCCAAGGCTCAGGCTGAAGCCAGGAGCCAGGAGCTCCATCTGGTCCCTTGTGTGGGCGGGAGGGGCCCAAGTACTGGCAGGTGCATCAGGAAGCAGTCAGTCTCAGACTGGTGTTCAGGTGGGCTATGTGCGTTGCAGCCAGCGGCTCACCCTGTACCACAGCGCGAGCCCCACCCAAGACTTTAAGTTCAATCTGGGGTTTTAAGAGAAAGGCTTTTAATTTAATTTTTATTTTTAAAATATTCGTTTGAAAGGCAGAATCAGATCTTCTGACCCCTGGTTCCCTCCCCAACGGCTCCAAAGGCCAGGGCTGGGCCAGGCTGAAGCCAAGAGCTTCATCCAGGTCTCCCATGTGAGTGCAGGGGCCCAAGCACTTGGGCCACCTCTGCTGCTTTCCCAGGCGGATTAGCAGGGAGCCGGATACAACAACGTAGAGCAGCAGGGACTTGAACCAACGCCCATATGGGAAGTGGCATCCCAGATGGTTGCTTAACCCACTGCACCACAACGCCGGCCCCAAGATGTTAATTTTAATTAGGCTGAGGTCCCAAGGCAGTAGACACCAGCTTCTGAAAGGAGGAAGAAAATTCAGGACTTGGTGGGGAGGGGGCTTTGGGGACAGAGCCCCCACCTCCCAGGTGCCATGGATGAGTAGGAGACTGGTGAGAGCTGGGGAGGGAGCTGTGCCACCAAGTTACCCACATCGAGGGGCTGGGCACTGGAGCCACCTCCTGGGGGGACCTCGGCCTGGATCCCCACTAGAGATCCCAGAGCGACCCAGCAGCTCCAAGGAAAGCAGTAGGCTTATCTCTAAGCCCTCATCCTAACTCTTCAGTACCCAAAGCCCCAGGCAAGCAAGACACACATGGAGAGGAAGAGGCCATAGACAGAAAGAGAGGGGCGGGTGTTGTGGCACAGGGGGTTACACTGCCGCCTGTGACACCAGCATCCCGTGTCAGTGCTGGTTCGAGACCTGGACGCTCTGCTTCCAATGCAGCTCCCTGCTGATGTGCCTGGGAAGGCGGTGGAGGATGTCCCGAGTGCTTGGGCCCCTGCGCCCATGGGGGAGACCCAGAAGAAGCTCCTGGCCCCTGACTTCGGCCTGGCCCAGCCCTGGTTGTTGTGGCCATCTGGGGAGTGAACCAGTGCGTGGAAGTGTGCACTCTCTCTCTCTGTCTCTGAAGACAGGATGTCTGATCAGGCTGGGCTGGGCGAGAGGGAGGTGAAAAGTCGTCAGTGACATTAGATTGTAATTTACAGAGGCCCGGGGTTGAAGCTTTCACGGAGAAGCCATGAACCTGCCCGAGTATAAACACCAGGGGAAGAAGTGAGGTTTTGCTAGGGGCAAGGCTGCACCTGCTTCCCGCCGAGCGCACACTCTCATGCTCAGGGCACTGTCTCTCTCCTGCGCCTTGTAAGGCAAGGGGGGTGCGGGGAGCAGGCGGTCCCCACCGGTCGCCCGTGCACTCACCACAGTTTCTGCAGTCTGCACGTGGGGTGTCGCAGCCCCTCCCCCAGCAGCCACACGCCAGGGTCTCCCAGGTCGTTGAAGCTTAGATCCAGCTCCCGCAGGTGGGGGTTGGCCTGGAGCACGGTGGAGAGGCCCCCGCAGGCAGGGGAGCCCAGCCGGCAGATGCCTAGCCTGGAACGACAGGCCGCCCGTGCTGAGGCCCGCCACCTCTCCGCGGACAGCGGGCAGGGGGTTGGGGGCAGGGGGCAGGACAGAAGCAGGCAGGAACGAGGGGCAGAAAGAAGGAAGCGATTAGAAGAAGAAAAAGTATTAGCTAGGCACTGAGCCCTCGGCTCCCCCTGGAGTGCTGTGTGGCTTCAGTGAAACTTCTTTACTGAAAAAATTTGTAAGAGATTATGGAAGGTCAGAGTTAGAGAGAGACAGAGATCTTGCACCTGCTGGGTCACTGCCCAGATGCCAGCAACAGGCAGGGCCTGTGGCAGAGAAGTCTCCGGAAGGAAGCTGGTGGAGGCAGAGTTCATGGGGAGCGAGCGGGGACGTGGCACAGTGGTTAAGACGCTGCCCGAGGCATCCACGGCTTACACGTCAAGCGCCAGGGTTCGAGGCCCGCCTCTGCTCCTGACTCCAGCTTCCGCCTGGCCTCCCCCAGCCCACACGGGATCCGCACTCACCGGAGGGTGTGGAGTCTGCACGACGGGTGCCTGAGCCCCTCGCACAGCAGCAGCGCCCCGGGGTCCCCAAGGTCGTTCAGACTCAGGTCCAGCTCCACCAGGCTCTGGTTCACAGGGAGGGTGGCGGCCAGCTCTCCGCAGGCCGCCCCAGTGAGCCGGCAGATCTTCAGCCTGCACAGAGGGGACGGCTTCTGTGCAGGGGCCAACCATGTACACCCTGACCTCCACCCTCCAGAGTGTGCAAACAACCCACTGAAGACGGGCACAGGGCCTGGGGAGACGTCTCGCCAAAGCAGACGCACAAACGTACCCGTGAGAAGATCTCCAAGCTCAAGGGGAGGCCGCCCCGCCCCCCGTAGGGTAGCCACAAACAACTGCAAGAACACAGACTACAACAGGTGCCCGTGAGGACATGGCCAGAGACTGGAATACTTAGGCACCACAGCATGGTAAATAGCATGACCCCCGGATTACGGTACACCCCTCAGACACTGACAAACACAGCTGCCAGGTGACCTAGTAATTCTGGCGGGTATACACCTAAGATCGTTCATTGAAATGGGTCCGTCTCCCACCTGACGGCTGTCGTGAGACCTGCCGGGAACTCTGGTGTGCAGCGCACGCAGCAGGTGCACTTCTGCACATTCACTCGGCAGGACGAGACCTGCCTGTCACAGCCCCGGGGCCGGACTCACCACAAGGTCCGGAGCCTGCAGCCTGGGTGCCGCAGACCCTGACACAGCCGCCCCACGCCCGCGTCCTCCAGGGCGTTCCCTGTCAGGTCCAGCTCTGCCAGGTGTGGGTTGGTGCAGAGCACGGAGGCCAGTTCCCGGCAGGCCCCCTCGTCCAGCAGGCACTTCCTCAACCTCGGGAGGAAAGGGGTGTTAGAGAGGCCGCTCGTGCTCTCTGCCGCCTGGCTGCTCCTGCCCTGGCCTGGGGGCTGAACAGGAACCTGACACACAGCCGACCCCCAGTAACCACGGCGGATGAGCACCGGGGCTTCTTCCAGACACTGGAGACCCCTACGTGAGGTGCTATGGGTGGGTGGTTAGAACACTGCTTGGGATGCCTGCATCCTGGTTCAGAGTCCGCAGGTTCAAGTCCTGTGTTCTGCATGCCAACTTCCTGCTGTTGCCCACTCTGGGGGAGACCAGGGGATGGCGCAAGGACTTGGGGCCCTGCCACCCGTATGAGAAGGCAGGATGAAGCTCCAGGTTCCTGGCTTCGGTCTGGCCCAGCCCTGACTGCTCTGGGCATTTTGGTGGCAGTGGTGTGCCAGCCAATGGAAAATCTGTCTCTTTGTTTTTCTGCCTTTCAAATAAGCTTTTGGGGTAGCCTGTGGCCTCAGGGACTTGTCACCCTGTGGAAATGGGCAGGGTCCAAGGAGGTCGGAAGGTGGCCCCCGCAAAGCACCGGATCTAGGGCAGGGGTCTACAGTCATGGGCTGAGGGGAGCCTGATGTGGAGATGGAGGGTCCCGTCAGCCCCGGGAGGTAAAGCCTGCAGGGAGGGAGGGCTGACTCTGCCCGGCGGGGACTCACTGGACCATCTGCAGCCTGCACCGGGGTTGCCGCAGCCCCTCACAGAGCAGTTCCATGCCCGGAAGCCCCAGGCTGTTGCCGCTGAGATCCAGCCGTAGTAAGTGACGGTTGGCCGTGAGAGCGGTGGCGAGGTCCCCGCAGGCGGAGCTGGGGATGCGGCACCTCTTCAGCCTGCAGGGGGAGAAGAGATGGGAGCTGTGGATGCTGTCCCTCACCTCCTCCCTCCCCTCCCTCTTGAGGAACACTTCTCTCCTCCTCTAAAATACAGGAAAGAACGTGGGTCCAGCGGGTTAGACCATCACCTGCGGCACCGGCACCCCGTGTGGGCGATGGTTTGAGTCCCGGCTGCCCCTCTCTCTTCCCATCTAGCTCCCTGCTGATGGTCTGGGAAAAAGCAGGGGAACATGGCCCAAGTGCGTGGACCTCACAGCCACGTGGGAGACCCCAATGGAGCTCCTGGCTTCCGCCGGGCCCAGCCCCAGCTGTGACAGGCATTTGGATATTGAACCAGCAGGTGGAAGATTCTGTGTGTGCATCTGTCTGTCTTTCCCTCTCTCTGTAACACTGCCTTTCGAACAATTTTTTTTTTCTTTTTTAATGAAAGGCAGGAGGTTAGCTTTGCCAGGGACTGGTGGGGGCAGGGATTCCTTCCAGAAGAATGAATTCTGGAATTGGCCAGTGGCGCGCTCTGTGCCATCACAGGACACTACAGAAAGCCCTAGAACTGCACGCTGTAACGGGGGCGGGCGGATTTTTCGGGTGTGTGAATTGTACTCCAGTTCTTACAGAGCGACGAGGTAACACTATAGTGGATTCTTGGAAAATGCTGAGGGTAGACACTGAATGTCCACACCACAAAAATGATGCGTTTGTGTGGGAATGCACGTGTGGATTCTTCGCGTAGTTCTGCAGTGTGTGTGTGTGCATATTTCAAAGCCCTGTGCCGTAGGTGGTAAATACTACAATTTTATCTTTGATGACAAAACAACGCATCTTTGCCTCCAGCCAGGGACTCACTCCAGTCTCCCACAAGTGGCAAGGACCCAAGCACCCGGGCCCTTGCCTGCTGCTTTCCAAGGTGCTCCTTAGCAGGGAGCAGCATCAGACGCAGAGGAGCAAGGAGTGAAACCAGGTACTGCGAGGGGGGACGCGGGCGTCTGCACATCCAGTGCCCGTTCTAGTTTTCGTTTGTAATCTGGTAGAATACGGACAGCAGGAAGTCACTTCAGCCGTTTTAGTGTGGGGCTGGGTCGTGTCAGTGTGGCGCGTGCAGTCGATCTCCATTACAAACTGAGACCCTAAGCCCATGAAGAACACCGCAGCCCCTCGTACCCCGGTCCGTCCCGGCAACCACCGCTCTCCTGTCTCTGTGACTTAGATCACCCTGGGTTCCGCCTGGAGTGGGCTCCTGTAACTTTTGTCCTTTTGTGACTGGCTTATTTTGCCTAGCACCATGTCCTCAAGGCTCATCTGTGTCGTGGCGTGGGTCAGGGTTCCCTTCGTTTTTAAGGCTGGATAATGTTCCACTGCCTGTGTGTGATGTGTTTTGCCTGTCCATTCATCCATGGAAAAACACGGACTCTTACACTGCCATCAGATGCTGGGAGACAGGGAGAGGCAGCGCGAGAGAGAGGTCTTCCATCCGCTGGTTCACTCCCCAGATGGCCGCAACGGCTGGAGCTGAGCCGACCTGAAGCCAGGAGCCAGGAGCTTCTTCTGGGTCTCCAACGTGGGTGCTGGGGCCCAAGGACTTGGGCTGTCTTCCACTGCTTTCCCAGGCCTCAGCAGAGAGCAGGATTGGAAAAGGAACAGCTGGGACTAGAACCAGCACCCATATGAGATGCTGGCAGCACAGGCGGAGGCTTAGCCTACTATGTCATGGTGCTGGCCCCCAGGGTGAACTTTTTTTTTAAGATTTATTTATTTATTTGAAAGGGTTACAGAGAGAGTATCTGCTCGTTCACTCCCAAAGTGGCCGCAATGGCTGGAACTGCGCCGATCTGAAGCCAGGAGCTTCTTCCCAGTCTCCCACCTGGTACAGGGGCCCCAGGACTTGGGCCATCTTCTGCTGCTTTCCCAGGCCACAGCAGAGGGCTGGATCAGAAGTGGAGCAGCTGGGACTAGAACCAGCACCCATATGGGATGCCGGCACTGCAGATGACGGCTTTACCTGCTACGCCACAGCGCCGGCCCCCAGGGTGAGCATTTGCAGGAAGCCGGAAGTGAGGGTGAACCCGAACACTATTGTGTGGATTGGGGGCACCCTAACTGCCAGGCCCGATGCTACCCCCAACTCCAGATTACAGAGGAGGCCACCGCCTCTCGGGGCTGCAGTGGCTCAGAACCGCAGCTGCACGTACCTTGAAGACCCTACCTTGAGGTGGGGTCCGTGTCCCCTTGACTTGCCCCGTGCTGCAGAGTGTTTTGAACGTGACACTAGCAAGCGTTGATGGGAAAAAGGAAGGCCCTGGGCAGATGTACGACTTCTGGAATCTGGTAGCGGTCAGGTGGCAGGAGACTGGACTGGAGAGAGGAATAAGGGAAGTGACAGGAGGGTGGTGTGGTGCAGTGAGCTAAGCCACCACTAGAGGCACCCTTATTCCATACTGGAGTTCGGTTCCCCTCCCAGCAGCTCTCTGCTTCCCATCCAGCTCCCTGCTAATGCACCTGGGACAGCAACAGCAGACGGCCCGAGTGCTCGGGTCCCTGCACCCACGTGGGAGACTAGGATGGAGCTCCTGGCTCCTGGCTTCAGCCTGGCCGAACCCTGGCTGTTGCAGCCATTTGGAGAGTGAGTGAGCCAGCAGATGGAAAATCTCTGCCATTCTGCCTTTCAAATACATTTTTTAAAACATAAGGAAAGCGGGAGATGCTGATGTCTGATGTGTGGTCCACGGAGATGCGCTCTTTAGTGTGGTCATTAAGATACGACGAGGTCACGAGGGCAGGGAGGACATCAGGCCTGAGGCCAAAGCCTCCACGGCCGCCACCCTCGGCTGCAGCCAATCTGGCCCCCGGAGCCCTGGCACGGCAGTGGCAGGACCACAAGGGACTCACCTCAGGTTCTGGAGTCTGCAGCCGGGGTGTCGGAGGCCCTGGCAGAGCAGCCGCAGCCCGCGGCTTCCCAGGGCGTTGCGGTACAGGGCCAGCTCCACCAGGTCAGGACAGCAGCACAGGGCTGCGGCCAGGTGCTGGCTGTAGGCGTCGGGCAGGATGCTCCTCTCGGCTCTGCGTGAGGGAAGGAGAGGCCGGGTCTCGTTCTGCTGCTTGCCACGGAATGATTTCATGGCGTAAGAAGCACTGTACCGCCTTCAGTTTAATTCACTGATCCCGTAGCCAGTGAGGGGGCCACCCGGGCTTGGATCAGAGACAGAAACCGGCTTCCTTCACAGCCACACGCTGATGGGTTGGTGGCCGTGGCTTAGAAAAAAGATGGAGGCCACACGTGGGCTCCTGAGGGCTGGGTGCTGGAATCAACTAGTGATGTCTGCCACAGGCTCTGGATAAGGCAAATGCAGCAGGTGTGTGCTTGGCCAGGATTTTAATATGCATGGCAATCTCCCCACATTAAAGAAAAATGCAGATTTTGATTTAGTAGGTCTACAATAGGACCGGGTTCTGCATTTTTAATAAGGTTTATTTATTTGAAAGGCAGAGCGATGTGGGAAAAGAAAGAGGTCTTGCAGCTGCTGGGTCACTCCCCAAATGCCAGGACTGGGCCAGGTTGAGGCCAGGAGTCCTGAACTCTGTCCGGGTCTCTGACATGGGCAGACAGGGACTCAAGTACCTCAACTACCATTTTCTGCTTTCCCAGGTGCATTAGCAGGGAGCTGGTTCAGAAGCAGAGTGCCTGGGACTTGAAGTAGGCACTCCCCTGTGGGATGTGGTGTCCCAAGTGGGGGCTTCACCTGCACACATTACTGGTTTGTTATAAAGGAGCTGGCAGCCGTGGGAGGGACACGGGGAGTGGGAGAGGTGTGCAGCCTCCACGGCCTCTCTGTGAACCAACCCAGGAGCTCCCAACTCAGCTCCCTGGGGTCTGTATCAAGGCCTCACTACACAGGCAGGGTTGACATTGACTCAAGCCCCAGACGTCTTTGCACGCTGGTGAGCTCCCGGCATCTTGTCCTGGCTTGGTTACTCTGGCACCGACCCCCAACCAGGAGGCCCCTGGTACCCAGGGAGCTCCTGGACATCAGGAGCTGTGTGATAGGAACCAGGGTCAATGACCAAATGATAGCAGAATACGTGTCCAGGACTGGCATTGTAGTGCAGAGGGTAAAACTGCCACCAGCTACACCGGCATCCCGTGTGGATGCTGGTTCAAGTCCTTGCTGCACCACTTCAGGCTCCCTGCAGTGCCTGGGCCCCTGCACCTACGTGGGAGACCCAGATGGAGTTCTAGGCTCCTGGCTTCAGCCTGGCCCAGCCTAGGTCATTGTGGATATTTGGGGAGTGAACCCACAGATGGAGGATCTCTCTCGCTATCTGTACCCCTCCCCCCCACCTCTTCCTTTCAAATAAATAATTTTTTTTTAAGGAAAAACTCAAAAAGATGGGTCTTACATCCCCACAGCTTGGGGTATGGCCAAGGTTTAGGGGACCAAATGTGCATTTCTTCTGTTAGCTTTTGGAAGGAGCCATTTCAGACAAAGGAAACTCAACCTAAAGTTGAATCCCTCAGGGTCCCTGTGTGAAACACTTGGCACACACCAATGGCATCGCCTGTCCGGGAGGGGTCCACCAGCACAGCCTCGACCCCGCTTGCTATTTGGAGTTGTGAGCTGGATCGCTGGAAGCAAACCTTGATCAGAGCGGGCTGTTGGCTGACCAACCTCTCGGCTCCCCGCACCCCAGGGTCTTCACCATGGCTGTTCCCTCTGCTCCGAGGCCGCTCCCCGCTTTCTGAATTCTCCCAGGTCAGGCTCTGTCTGAGTGGGCAGACAGTGGACACTCTCCCCTCCCCAGTTCTGCCCCGTGCCCCGTGTGGAGCTGCAGTGGGAACCCCTCCGCTCCCGTGCCGCCGAGCACGAGAAGTCAGCGTGCTGGTGCGTTCCCTTCCTGTGTCTACTCCTCTCTCACCCACGTTCCCCGAGACCGCCTCTTAGGGAACCCAAGCCATCCCAAAGTCCTGGCCCCAAAGTCACTTCCTCCGAGCTCCCTTCCCCAACCCCCACCTCTGATGCTGTCCATCACCCCCAGGTCACTCCAGTGACACTGCCCCGTTTGCTCCTCCAGTGGAAACTCTTAACCCTTGATTTGCCCGACAGCTACCTGTTCACTCCTTTAGGGTCTAGCTCCCTCGTCATCAGGGTGTTGGCAGTGGCTGGGGGGTGGATGGGGCTACACTATCTTCAGTCTAAGAAGAGAGCCTGGTCCACAGACCTGAGGGTACCTCAGAAAGTGCGTGGAAAACAGAATTAGAAGTTTACTTTGGTCCAAAAAACTGGGCACCCATGCATTGGAGGTGGAGTGGCCGAGACTCCAGCGAGTGCTCCCATAGGGGATTCCAGTGTTGCAAGCCGGGCCTGCGCCTGTTGCACCTAAGCACCAGCGCTTGAGGTACCCTCACCTGAAGTCCCGGGTAAGCGTGCTGGTCAACCCAGGTCTCCTTGACACAGACTCAGTTCCGTCCCAATGGACGAAGTTGTCGAAGAGCGGGGTGCCCGCCTGTGGCACTACTAGCATTTAGGGACCTGATCATTCTCTGTGGCAGGGGACTGCCCTGTGTATTGTGCTATGCTTGGCCACATCTCCAGCTTCCACCCACTACATGTCAGTGACATCACCCGTCTCCCCCAAGGTTTTTCTAGACATTGCCAAGTGTCTTGGAGGAGGGCACTCCCCCACTCCCCCATCCATCAAACACCAACGGTTAGGAGTATGAACACGCCCAGCCAGCCCCCGCCGGTACTTACGGCTCTGCCAGTGGTGTCTGGGCCCCGGTCCATCCTGTGCCGTCGTCCGCGTCCATGCCGTAGGCAGCCCCGTGCAGGTGCAGCACCACGGCGCTCCTGCAGTGCTTGGCACAAAACGCGGACACCATGTGCTCCATCTTAGTGGCGATGTGGCCAACCACGACCACCTGGAAGTGGCTGAGGGCCTGCTGGACGAACTCCTCCTCCTGGATCTCGTACAGGCAGCTGAAGACCTCCAGGGAGCCGGCCTGCAGGGTGGAGCCCTCGCTCCGGGCTTTGCTCTGGATCGCCCGCAGCAAGGCCTCCTTGACCTGGGGCGAGACCTTCCAGCACAGGGTCCGCTCCAGGTAGCTCCTCGTCTCCTCGCTCAGGAGTCCGAACAGGAAGTGGACGGTGAGGGCCAGGAAGCTCCTCTCCGAGAACCCGTATTCGGCCAGCAGCCGGGCCAGGTTCTGGTCCGGGCCGGCCCCGCCCTCGGTGCCTTCCAACGCGTAGTGCATGGCCGCGAAGAACTCCTGGAAACTCAGGTGGATGAAGCTGTAGAACTTCTCACAGTTGATGTCTCTCTGGAAGATGTTCATGTTGAGGAAGGCAGAGACGTCCGCCCCGTCCAGGCCGTGTCGCTGCAGGTCCCGCTCCTCAAACAGCACCTTCTGAGCCCAGAGGCCGTCGGCCGCCAGAGAGCAGAGCCCCCTCTGGTTGGGCGGGGGCCGCGGGGCCGGCGTGCCCGGCTTGGGCTGCAGCAGGCTCAGCAGGTAGAGCGTGTACACCGCCGTGGTGGTCCTGGACGTCTGTCCCAGAAGCCCCCCGCCCTCCAGCTGCTGCTTGAGGCAGGTGCAAAGCACCCAGCACACCATGGGCACGAAGCACATGGTGAAGAGTGGCTCGCTGTCCCGCACAAAGCCGAAGGCCTGGGCCGCCTGCGCGGCGTCCTGGAAGTACCTGAGGAAGTACTCCTTCCTCTCCGCCTCCGGGAAGCCCAGGATCTCCACGTGCCTGGGGTGCTCCAGCAGCCGCTGCAGCTTCTCCAGTGCCGAGGGCCGGGTGGTGATGAGCAGGCACAGCTCCGGCAGCAGCTTCTTCTGGATCAGGCTGCTGAGCACGAGCTCCGTGGGCCGCTTCTCCTCCCAGCAGCGGCACCAGGGGCCCCGAGCCTCGTGGAAGGAGGGCTTGAGCTCATCAAAGCCGTCGAGGATCAGGAGGAGGCGCCCACGGAGGTGCGCCAGCTCCCGCAAGGGCGCGCCAGCCTCCGGCCAGCAGCTGGCCAGCAGGTCTTGCGCGCTCTGCTCTGGGGCAGCCTGGTTCATCTCCCTGCAGTTGACGTAGAAGAGGAAATCAAACCTGTGCTGGAAGAGCCGCCCGTCGGCCCAGTCCAGCATCACCTTGTGGGCCAGCATGGACTTCCCCATGCCCGCCGCCCCCTGCAGAACCACGGTGCGCGGCGGCTCCGGCCGCTCCTCGTCTGGCTCAAAGAGCATCTCCACGCGGATGGGGCTGGCCTGGGAGCCCCCGCTCCTCGCGTGTCCCCGGCCCATGTCCAGCAGCATCTGCTGGGCCCGCAAGGGGCTGGAGTGTTCCTTCACCAGGAGGAGCCGGGTGTAGCGGTGGCTGAGGTTCACGCACTCCCCGAGCCGCGCGTTGCGGTCTTCCATCAGCCGGAATCTCCTGCGCACGTAATCCCGATAGGCCTCCCGGGGATCTGGGGGACGGGGACGGAGGAGACGTGAAAGAGGCGTCGGCAGCACTCAGTGGGGTCGTGAGTCAAAGTGTGAGGGGCCGGTGGCACCTGCAGCGCCAGCATCCTGCATGGGCGCCAGTTCGAGTCCCAATTGCCCCACTTCTGACCCAGCTCCCTGCTGATGCACCTGGGAAAGCAGGGGAGGATGACCCACGTGGGAGACCTGAAGAAGCTCCTGGCTTCAGTCTTGCCCAGCACTGCCCCTTGTGGCCATTTGAGGAGTGAACCCGCAGATAAAAGCGCCCCTCACCCAGTGTGTGTGTCTCCCCCTTTCTCTGTAACTCAGACTTTCAAATAAGCAATTATTTTTTAAAAAACTTATTTATTTGAAAGTCAGAGTTAAAGAGAGAAGGAGAGGCAGAAAGAGAAAGGTCTTCCATCTGATGGTTCACTCCCCAATTGGCCACAATGGCCGGAGCTGCACCAATCCAAAGCCAGGAGCCAGGAGCTTCTTCCAGGTCTCCCACATGGGTGCAGGGGCCCAAGGCCTTGGGCCATCCTCCACTGCTTTCCTAGGCCACAGCAGAGAGCTGGATCAGAAGTGGAGCAGCCGGGACTAGAACCGGTGCCCACGTGGGATGCCGGTACCACAGGCAGCGGCTTTATCCACTACACCATAACCCTGGCCCCAACAGTTATTTGCGGTCTCCTGGCCGCTGTTGTCTACCGGGAGCCCCAGGCCCACAGCCCTCCCTGTGAAGCCGTGCCTTCCTGGGGAAGCCGGGGAGCTACTGTGTAGCTGTTGGGACTGGAAGTGGGTGAGGCAGCAGGGAGGGGGCCGAGTCTCAGCCTGCATTTGTCACAAGGTCGCTGTGTGATCTGGAGGTGAAGTGGAGAAGCAAGGTCCCGGGCATCTGTGTCTCCTTTGACACCGGGCAGATACCCACCTGCCCTGGAGGTGAACCCTCTGCTTGCGCTCTCTGGGACGCTGGCCTTGGGAGGGACGTCGATGCGCCATCTAGAACCACGTTAGCCAGGTGGCTGCTTGGACCAGAGGACAGTGGGCACAGGTTTGGAGATGGGTGTGGTTGACACTATGGGGAGGTTGCTACCGCCATCTAGTGGCAAGAGGCCAGAGGTGCTGCTCAACCTCCTACACCACAGAGGGTTCCTGGGAACCAAGCAGGCTCAGGCTGGCCATGTCCACAGTGCCAAGGTGCTGAGACCCTGCTGGGACACAAAGGCATCCCTTTGCGTCTGGATGTCCCCAGAGGCCTGGCGTAACTGCCCAACCCAACAGAAGGTCAAAAAGGGCTGTGAGTCTGATCCTGGTTTTCTTGGAACGAATGCAGGTGCTCTTGTACCTGGGATAGAATATTCGTTAAACAACGCTTACCAGTTGAAGCACTTTTTCAGGAAATGATGTATCTGAGATGTAGAGAAATAAGGGGAACAGGTGCAGCGAGAGCTCCCCTCTGCACTAGGCTGAGGCTGGGAACCGGGGGCTCAGCCCAAGCCTCCCACCAATCACCTGAGCCATGACTGCTGCCTCCCAAGCTCTGCGTTAGCGGGAAGCTGGAATCCAGAGCCGGAGCCAGGTGGCAAACGCAGGCACTCAGATACGGGATGCAGGCATCTTAACCTGAGACTTCTTTAAAGATTTATTTATTTGGGGGCTGGCGCTGTGGTGCAGTGGGTTAATGCCCTGGCCTGAGGAGCCCGCATCCCATGTGGGCGCTGGTTCCAGACCCGCCTGCTCCACTTCCAACCAACTCTCTGCTATGGCCTGGGAAAGCAGTGGAGGATGGCCCAAGTCCTTGGGCCCTGCACCTGTGTGGGAGACCCGGAAGAAGCTCCTGGCTCCTGGCTTCGGATCGGCGCAGCTCCAGCTATTGCGGCCAATTGGGGAGTGGACCAGCGGATGGAGGACCTCTCTCTCTGCACAATTCTGACTTGCAAATAAATAAATAAATAAATCTTTTTTTAAAAATATTTAACATTGAAATCCTTACTTAAGGTATTCTAAGCTGATCTTCTGTATATTAAGATAATCGAAAATGAATCTTGATGTGAATGGAAGGGGAGAGGGAGTGGGAAAGGGGAGGGTTGTGGGTGGGAGGGACGGTATGGGGGGGGAAGCCATTGTAACCCATGAGTCGTACTTTGGAAATTTATATTCATTAAATAAAAGATTTAAAAAAATATTTAACATTTAAAAAATTTAAAATTTAAAAATAAAAACATTTAAAATAAAAATATTTAAAAATAAAAAATTTTAAATTTAAAAATATTTAAAATTTAAAAAAAGATTTATTTATTTGAAAGGCAGAATATCAGAGAGATATTCACTGGTTCAGTCCCCAAATGTTTGCAACAGCTGGGACTGGGCCAAGTGGAAGCCAGGAGCCAGGAGCTTCTTCCAGGTCTCCCACGTGGGTGGCAGGGACCCAGGGACTTGAGCCGTCACCCCCGCCTCCCGGGGTGTGCATTAGCAGGGAGCTGGAATCCTGAGCCGGAGGTGAGAAGTGAACCCATGCACTGCACTCCGATGCGGGATGCAGGAGTCTTAATGTTGTAGGCAATTCAATTGTGGTGAAATCAATTTCCTAAGACTCCACACTGTGGCTGTCCTCAGGTGTCGAGCCCGTGACATGAAGACGCTCCCACCACGCATCGCCAGACTCTCGTCGTCCAAGGCAGAAACCACACAGCCACTGAGTGCCAGCTCTCCCCCTCCCGCCCCCAGCGCCACAGGTTTACTTTGTTTCTCTCTGACTGCTCCAGACACCTGCTACACACAGAGTCGCTTATTTGTCCCTCTGAGTTTGGTTATTTCGTGTAGCACTCTGTGTCCTTAGCTTCATCCATGTGTAGCCTGTGTCAGAGTTTCTTTCCTTCTTAAAGCTAAATGTTCCATGGTGTGCATAGACCACATGTTGTTTGTGGGTTACATGTTCATGGATACAGTTATTTTCTTAGATCCCTTAATGTATATTTGTAAGCAATATTAAAACCTCTAGATTTGGACAGGGTGTTATGGATCATTGTGCAGCCTTCATCCCTGTCCAGCTCCCTACTAATGCAGGTCTCTGGTAACCGCACTGTGGGCATTTTTTTTTTTTAAGATTTATTTATTTATTTGAAAGGCAGAGTTAGAGAGACAGAGACACAGAGAGAGAGAGAGAGAGAGAGAGAGAGGTCTTCCATCCGCTGGTTCACTCCCCAGTGGCTAGAACAGCTGGGGCTGGCCCAAGCCAAAGCCAGGAGCCTGAAGCTTCATCCTCATCTCCCACGCGGGTGCAGGGCCCCAGGTACTGGGGCCATCTTCCACTGCTTTCCCAGGCCATAGCAGAGAGCTGGATCGGAAGTGGAGCAGCCGGGACTTGACCTGGGGCTCACGTGGGATGTCAGCACTGCAGGCGGTAGCTTAACCCACTGCACCACAGCGCCAGCCCCTTTCACTCTGCCTTTTGAAAAAATAAGTGTTTTTCTTTTAAAGCAATGTTGACTGTGCTTTGCATTGCTGCCGCCTACGGGAGACCCAGCCGGAGTCCTGGGCCTGGCTTCAGGGGCCTGGCCCTGACTTGCAGGCGTTCGGGGAGTGAGCCAGGGAATGGAAGCGCTCTCTCTCAAGTAAAGTGAAAATAAACCAGCTTTTTTTTTTTTTTTTTTTTAATTTAAAACAAAACCTTCATTCCCTCCCACTGCCCTCTGGACAAAAATCTTTTTTTTTTTTTTTTTTTTTTTTTTTTTGACAGGTAGAGTTAGACAGAGAGAGAGAGGTCTTTGTTCCGTTGGTTCACTCCCCACATGGCCGCTATGGCCGGCGCTGCGCCAATCCGAAGCCAGGAGCCAGGTGCCTCCTCCTGGTCTCCCATGCGGGTAGGTACAGGGCCCAAGCACTTGGGCCATCCTCCACTGCACTCCCGGGCCACAGCAGAGAGCTGGACTGGAAGAGGGGCAACCAGGACTAGAACCCGGCACCCACATGGGAAGCCAGCGGTGGAGGATTAACCAAGTGAGCCATGGCGCCGGCCCTGGACAAAAATCTTAGCTCTTCATCCGGGTACTCGAAGCCTCTGCCCATGCCTGTGGCCTGTTCTCTCAGTCCCAGCATCTCCTGGGGGCGGGTGGGGTCAGAGAGGAGCCCTAGAGGGAGGGCACACAGAGGCTCCAAACCAGAATGCACTTGTCCAGGGCTGCCTGGCCAGCAGGAGGTAAAGAGGAGACTCCCCCTCCCTCGTCGGTCTCCACACCGAAGACCTGGGCCCTGCCGCGGCCCCCACTGCCCTGCGGCTGGCGAGGACTGAAGAAGCAGACTTTCAAATCTAAAAATAAACATCGAGCCAGTATCGGAAAACCTGGGTGTGTGGGTCTACGTCTTTATCCTCATTTTGATGAAATGCTAGGTATGGACCAGGTACCTCCAATAGAAACAGAATTTGAGGGGCCGGCGCTGTAGTGTAGCAGGTAAAGCCACTGCCTGCAGTGCCAGTATCCCATATGGGCACCGGTTCAAGTCTCGGCTGCTCCACTTCTGATCCAGCTCTCTGCTATGCCTGGGAAAGCAGTGGAAGATGGTCCAAGTGCTTGGGCCCTTGCACCTGTGTGGGAAACCAGGAAGAAGCTCCCAGCTCCTGGCTTCAGATCAGCATAGCTCTGGCCATGTGGCCACTTGGGGAATGAACCAGTGGATGGAAGACCTCTCTCTCTCTGCCTCTCCTCTCTGTAACTCTGCCTTTCAAATGAATCAGTAAATCTTTAAAAACAAATCAGAATTTGAAACACAACTTCCTGTAAGTACAAGATACAGGGCTTCTGGTGCAGTGCTGTGGGGTAGCAGGTTAACCCGCTGCCTGTGATGCTGGCATCCCATATGGGCACCAGTTCAAGTCCCGGCTGCTCCACTTCTGATCCAGCTGCCTGCTAATGTGCCTGGGAAAGTAGTGGAAGATGCCCCAAGTCCTTGGCTGTGGCCACCTACGTGAGAGACCTGGATTGAATCAGTTTCCCCTTTGCTGGACCCGCCCCGCCCCTCCCCGGCTGTGTGTCACACGCAGCCCCACCCCTTCTGACAGGACCGTGGCGCAGGGCTCACCTGGCTTTGGAGCATCGGGAGATACCTCCAGAAGGCGTGCTGGGTGGCTCCCCAGTGAAGACGGGCCGCCAGGCGCAGCATCTGGAAGAGACTCTGGGGAGATCAGCTGGCGCTCAAGACGGCCAGCTGCAGGGCGGGTGTTGGGGCTCAGTGGGTGGAGCTGCCTCTTGGGACGCCCGCATCCCATAGTGGAGTGCCTGGGATGGAACCCCAGCTCTGCTTCCGACCCCAGCTCCCTGCTAATGCACCTGGAAGGCAGCAGATGACGGCACAAGTGCTTGGACCCCGGCCACCCACGTGGGAGACCTGGATGCAGGTCCTGGTTCAACCCCAGGACCTGGCTCAACCCCAGCTGGGCACTTGAGGGGTGAAGCAGAGGATGGAAGATTCTCTCTCTCTCACCCCCCACTCCCGTCACTCTGCCTTCCCAATAAATAAATCAGTCCCTGCATATCTCCCCAGCCGGTTCCCATCACCTCACACTGTTGCAAACTGGGGTCCTCCCTGTTCCCTGGGGCCTGTGCTCCCTCCAGGTCCCGCTCATGGTGATTGGCATCGCCATTCCTCCAGTCAGTCCCCTCCGTCAGCCTGGGTCCCGCCCTCCCTTGGCTGAGTCGTGACCACCAGCATCCCGCAGTGACACTGCGCCAAACATGGTAGCATCTTGTCTGCCTCCTGTCTCCTGGAATCCTCGGAATCTTCCTGGGAGGTGGCTTTTTGTATTTTTGTATTGGAATGAGTGGACGGGCAGGGCAGCCCGAGGGAGTTTCAGGGAGGGGCTGCTCCAGAGAGATTAGAGGGTGGGGACCTCCACACCCCTCACCCCCAGCCTGGAGGCCATTGTTTATTTAAAAGAACAAAGGTAGACGCTGGCGCCGCCGCAGCTCACTAGGCTAATCCTCCGCCTGCTGTGGCCGGGGAGTGCAGTGGAGGATGGCCCAAGTGCTTGGGCCCTGCATCCCATGGGAGACCAGAAGAAGCACCTGGCTCCTGCCATCGGATCAGCGTGGTGCGCCGGCCACAGCGCGCCGGCCACGGCGGCCATTGGAGGGTGAACCAACGGCAAAGGAAGACCTTTCTCTCTGTCTCTCTCTCTCACTGTCCACTCTGCCTGTCAAAAAAAAAAAAAAAAAAAAAAAAAAAAAAAAAGAACAAAGGTAGAGGGAGAGAGGGCTCCCATCTGCTGCTTCCCTCCCAAAATACCCAAGATAGCCAGAGCCGGGCCAAGGCCAAAGCCAGGAGCCAGGAACTCGGTCTCCCATGTGGGTGTCAGAAATCCTAGCACTTGAGCCCTCTTCAGTGCCTCCCAGGGTCTGCGTTGGTGGGAAGCTGCGATTGGGTGGACACTGAGCCAAGCGTTCCCATGTGGGGGGTGGGAGTGGGGGGGCGTGGGCTCAGCCAACCAGGCCTAGGCGATGGGGTCAACCCGGAAGCCCCCAAGGATGGGGTTCCAGGAGCTTCTGGACAGGAGCACGTTGGGGGTTCCTGGAAGGCAGTGCCCCGAGCGGGCGTGGCACCTCCATGCCTTGTCCCACACCTGGCCGGGTCCATCTCCTTGTGACGCCCGCGCCATAAGCCAGTGAGTGTAGGTGTGGCCTGGGTTTCATGAGCAGCTCTCACAGGTGATCTTGGGCTGAGGAGGGGGCTGTGGGTGGTGGGTCAGAAGCCCAGCAGAAACCCCCCTGGGGTTTGTGACTGGCTCTGAAGTGGGGAGGGGGCAGTCTTGGGCACTCAGCTTTCCTGGGGCTGCTGGCGCCACCTCCAGGCAGACGCCATCAGAGCTGCGTTGGGTCACCTGGCTGGTAGGAGGAGAACCTGCTCTTTCCTCCGATCTCCCCACCATCTTAGACCCCGGCACGAAGCCACCACCGCGGGCCTCGCGGGCTCAGGGGTCCCCACGGCAGAGTGGGGGACTGTGGGTTCCAGGGCCGACTCCTCCCTGCCACCTCCTTACCCCCGGCCGGGTGCTCTCTCTGTCCTCTCTCCCACAGGTCCCTCCTGTGCATCCGCTCAAAGACGCGGAGAGCCAGCTGCCAGGCCCGCTCTGGCCCACAGTGGGCCACCAGGAGCTGCGCCACGTCCAGGGGCCCGGCCGTCTCCATCCGTCCCCAGGGGATCCTGTCTTCCCCCAGCTCCGCTGCCGTCCCCAGGTACAACTTGAACTTCTTCAGGTCCACAGCTTCCAGTTCTTCCAAGTAGGCGGACAGGCGGCAGAGGCCGCCCCCGAGCTTGGCGGGCAGCATGGGGGCGCATGGGCACGGGCAGAGGAAAAGACTTCCCTGCCCTGCCCGCCGGTGGGGCTGCTTTGAAGAAGAGGAAGCTGGGAAGATTAGGAAACCTGGATGCCGTCCGACTTGCACAAAAGACTTTCACTTCCGCTCTCCTCCCCGAGCTCCTGCACAAACTCTGTCTGTGTCTCTCCTTCCTCCTTTTCCTCGGTCCCCTAGGAACTGCTGGGGCAGGTCACGTCATCCCAGCAGCCGCGGTGCCTCCTCCAGGGAGCAGCAGGAGCAGCCCGCCTCGTCTCCCTTCACTCACTCTCCTCTCAGCCTCCTGTGCCCCGGACCGGAAGTGGAGCAGCCAGGATTCCAGCAGGTGCCGACATGGGATGCCGGTGTTGCAGGTGGTGGCTTAATCCACTGCGCCACCACGCCAGCGCCCCCGGAACAATGTTCAAGTGCATAATACGGTGTTGTGAAGTGTGGACAGGGTGCTGTGTGCGGGTCTCTGAGACTCCTGCTGTGTCGTTATGACATCCACTGCTTTGGAGGCAGGTGCCTCCACACTCTGCTATGCACGCCTGGTCACGTAGCTGGCACCTCACCGTGCTCTGTCTTCTGTGTCTGGCTTATTTCACATGGCTCATCTCCTCTCAGCACTGCGGTACGTATACCACATCCTCCCACTGAGATAACGTGGCTCCTATTCCTGTGTACAGCTAGCATTTTAAAAAAAGATTTATTTATTTATTTATTTATTTGAAAGTCAGAATTAGAGAAGAGGGAGAGACAGACGCAAAGAGAGATCTTCCATCCGCTGTTTCACTCTCCAGGGGGACAGAACGGCCGGGGCTGGGCCAGCAGAAGCCAGGAGCCTGGAACTCCATCCGGATCTCCTACCTGGGTAGCAGGGGCCCAAGCACTTGGGCCATCTGCTGCTGCTTTCCCAGGCATGTTAGCAGGGAGCTGGATCAGAAGTGGAGCAGCCGGGACTGGAACGGGTGCCCACCTGGGATGCTGGTGTCGCAGGTAGCAGGTTTAACCACTGCACCACAGCACCGGCCCCTGCTTTGCCCATTTCTTCTTTCACAGTGTGAGAGGCCACAGATTCTAAATGGAGCTGAACTCTGGGTGCCAGGAGGCCATGTTCCTTTTGGAGACTCTGAGTAAGAATTCATATCCTTGCCTCTCCCGGGTTCTCGATGCTTCTCTTGTCCCTTGGACTGAGGCCCTCACGTGCCCCTGACCTCTGCTCCCAGCATCACGGCTCCTTCTACCATAACCCCCCCCGGCTCCCCCAGGCAACCCTGGGGAGAGTTCCCATCTCAAGAGCCTTGGTTTGGGGCCAGTGCTGTGGCACAGTGGGTAAAGCCGCCACCTGCGGTGCTGGCATCTCATGTGGGCACCAGTTCAAGTCCTGGCTGCTCCATTTCTGGTCCAGCTCCCTGCTGCTGTCCTGGGAAGGCAGTGGAGGATGGCCCAAGTGCTTGGGCCCTGCACCCGTGTGGGAGACCCGGAAGAAGCCCTGGCTCTGAGAGACCTGAGCCTGGATCAAGGTGCAACTATTTTAGATTAGGCCTTCATCTTGTAACTCGGGCCTGACCGGACCCTGAACCCTGAGCAAGAAGCTCCTAAAAACAAATAACTGGACTCCCCTTGTGATAAACTCCCCTAGCAACAGCCAATCAGCAGGTAGCAGGGGAATACCTAAAGTTCCAGGTGTCTTGTCAGGCAGGAAAGGTGACTGATAACATCCCAAAACTCTGCAGGTTGGCACGTACACCCCCGTAGCTCAGACCCTGTACTTTCGCCAATCAATTTAAAAGGCGTCAACCCCAAAGCCATCCAACCACCTTTACTAGGTCCATTCCCACTGCTGGATGCACTAATCAGGTGTTTTTTTTGTTTGTTTGTTTGTTTGTTTGTTTTTACAGGCAGAGTGGACAGTGAGAGAGAAAGACAGAGAGAAAGGTCTTCCTTTTGCCATTGGTTCACCCTCCAATGGCTGCTGCAGCCGGCGCGCTGCGCTGATCCGATGGCAGGAGCCAGGTACTTATCCTGGTCTCCCATGGGGTGCAGGGCCCAAGGACCTGGGCCAATCTCCACTGCGCTCCCTGGCCACAGCAGAGAGCTGGCCTGGAAGAGGGGCAACCGGGACAGAATCCGGCGCTCTGACCAGGACTAGAACCCGGTGTGCCGGCGCCGCAAGGCAGAGGATTAGCCTAGTGAGCCACAGCGCTGACTTTTTTTTTTTTTTTTTGACAGGCAGAGTGGACAGTGAGAGAGAGAGAGAGACAAAAAGGCCTTCCTTTTGCCATTGGTTCATCCTCCAATGGCCACCGCAGCCAGTGTGCTGTGGCCAGCGCACCACACTGATCCGATGGCAGGAGCCAGGTGCTTCTCCTGGTCTCCCATGGGGTGCAGGGCCCAAGCACTTGGGCCATCCTCCACTGCACTCCCTGGCCACAGCAGAGAGCTGGACTGGAAGAGGGGCAACCGGGACAGAATCCGGCGCCCCGACAGGGACTAGAACCTGTTGTGCCGGCGCTGCAGGCGGAGGATTAGCCTAGTGAGCCGCGACACCGGCCACTAATCAGTTTTTCAAGATGTTCTTTGCGTTTCCTGCGGAATGAGATGATTTGCTGAATGGTGCTATAATGTATAGAATGTCTCTGAAAACCCTATAAAACCCCGTTAACTGAAGAGTCGGGGCTCTCAATTCAAATCCGTTGTGTCGGTGACGGTTGAGAGTCTAGACCCGGGCCTGTAATAAAACTCTCATGTTTTACAGTGGTATCGGCTCCTTGGTGGTCTTTGGGGACAATCGAACTGGGCATAACAGCTCCTGACTTCAGATTGGCCCAGCTCTGGTCATGGTGGCCATCTGGGGAGTGAACTCTCTCTCTCTCTCTTTCTCTCTTTCTTTCTCTCTCTCTCTGCCTTTCAGATAAATAAACAAATCTAAAGAAAAAAAGGAAGCAATGTATGCCCCAAGAAGCAGGAGCAGGCAGGCACAGAGGCACAGCTCCTGCAGATGGCCACTCAGCACCCCAGAGCCGCGGCCGCAGCCTGCTGCTGCCCTCACTGCCCAGGGCGCCACCCCTCCGGGTCACAGCCGCACCCTCGCCAGGTTCGGCCCAGGGCTTGTGCAACTTCCTCCCCTGTGATCTGTGTCCTCACCCTGACCGCAGACCCTGGCAGGAAGCTCCCGCCTGGCGCCCCTCCCCCATCACTCTAGGGACAGAGCCCAGTCTCACCCCCAGGCTCCACCCTGCCCTAATCAATCAGGAGAACTCAGCTTCTTGTGGATAATATTGAGGTTTTTTTTTTTTTCTTATCCTTTTTTTTTTTTTTTTTTTTTTTTTTTTTTTTTTGACAGGCAGAGTGGACAGTGAGAGAGAGACAGAGAGAAAGGTCTTCCTTTGCCGTTGGTTCACCCTCCAATGGCTGCTGCAGCCAGCGCACCGCGCTGATCCAATGGCAGGAGCCAGGAGCCAGGTGCTTTTCCTGGTCTCCCATGGGGTGCAGGGCCCAAGCACTTGGGCCATCCTCCACTGCACTCCCTGGCCACAGCAGAGAGCTGGCCTGGAAGAGGGGCAACCGGGACAGAATCCGGCGCCCTGACCGGGACTAGAACCCGGTGTGCCGGCGCCGCTAGGCGGAGGAGGATTAGCCTAGTGAGCCACGGCGCCGGCGAGGTTTTTTTTTTTTTTTTTTTTTTTTTTTAATATAAATTTATTTATTTGAGAAGCAGAGCCAGAGATAGACAAGTCTTCCATCTGCCGGTTCACTCCCCAATTGGCCGCAACAGCCGGAGCTGCACCGATCCGAAGCCAGGAGCCAGGAGCTTCTTCCTTGTCTCCCACATGGGTGCAGGGGCCCCAGCACTTGGGCCATCTTCTACTGCTTTCCCAGGCCACAGCAGAGAGCTGGATCAGAAGAGGAGCAGCTGGGACTAGAACTGGCGCCCACATGGGATGCCGGCACTGCAGGCAGAGGTTTAACCCAGTTCACCACAGCACCAGCCCCATAATATTGAATTTTTAAAAAAGATTTTATTTATTTATTTGGAAGACGGATTTACAGAGAGGCAGAGGCAGAGACAAAGAGAAATCTTTCATCTGCTGGTTCACTCCCTAGATGGCCACATGGCCAAAGCTGCGTAGATCCCAAGCCAGGAGCTTCCTCCAGGTCTCCCATGTGGCTGCAGGGCCCCAAGCACTTGGGCCATCCTCTATTGCTTTCCCAGGCCACAGCAGAGAGCTGGATCGGAAGTGGAGCAGCCAGAACTTGAACCAGCGCCCATATGGGATGCCAGCACTGCAGGCTGCGGCTTTACCCACTACACCACAGCACCAGCCCCGCCAATATTGAATCTTAACACCTGCTGTGGCCTGGGAAAGCAGAGGGAGATGGCCCAAGTCACTGGGCCCCTGCACCCACATGAGAGACGCAGAGGAAGCTCCTGGCTCCTGGCTTTGGATCAGCTCAGCTCCAGCCATTGTGGCCATCTGGGGAGTGAACCAGCAAATGGAAGCCCCCTCTCATTTCTCTCTCTCTCTCTCTCTCTGTAACTCTGCCTTTCAGATAAATAAAATAGACCTTAAAAAAGAAAACCCAGCAAGTTAAGGGCTATAGAAAAATGGAGAGGACAGTACAGGACCGCAGCCCAGGTCCCCTGCACCGGCGCATCAGTGTGGGCCATTACAGACGGGGAACCAGCATCTGCATTGCTGTTGGCTAGAGCCCGCGGGTGTCTCAGTTCCGATTTCACCTGACGTCCTCTGCCCCAGGATGCCCCTCCATCCGTGGCCGTCTCCTTGGGGGTCCTCTCGGCTCTGTCAGTTTCTCAGACCGCCCTGCTTCTGATGGCCTTCATGGTTTTGAGGCCACGCCCCCGGGACCTGTGGCTGTTGACCTTGACCCTCCGGCTGTCAAGTTTCCACCAACACCTTTGCCATCAGCTGTTTTCTTCTCTGTATTCAAGCATGGGTAAAAATAGCCTCCGTTGAAAAGCGCAGTGAGATGAGAGCAGTAGCGACCCCTTCACTGGTGCATCTGAGAGGCAAGCGCTGCCTCACTGCCGGCCATCTGGGGCCCAGGCAGTGGACTGGTACGGGGGCAGGGGGGCCTCTGCAGGGGTGACCCCTTCATGGCAGGCACCTGCCCCCTATGCACTGCAGAGGCAGGTGCAGGTACAGGTCGGTGCACAGCGGGCGCTGTGGCGGAGGAAGGAGTCTTAGAGTTGCCTGATCCATGGCCTGTTTTTTTTTTCTTCTTTTTTTAAAAGATTTATTTATTCATTTGAAAGGCAGAGTTACAGAGAAGCAGAGAGACAGAGAGAGATTTTCCATCTGCTGGTTCACTCCCCAGATGGCTGCAGGGCCAGAGCTGCGCTGATCCGAAGCCAGAAGCCAGGAGCTTCTTCCCTGTCTCCCACGAAGGTGCAGGGGCCCAAGGACTTGGGCCATCTCCCACTGCTTTCCCAGGCCACAGCAGAGAGCTGGATGGGAAGAGGAGCAGCTCGGACTTGAACCAGCGCCCATGTGGGATGCTGGCACTGCAGGCGGCGGCTTTACTCGCTACGCCACAGCGCTGGCCCCATGGCCTGGGTTTTCCACAAACAGGACACACCCTTGCAGCCAGCATGCAGATCATGGATAGCGCAGGACCTGCAGCCCAGGACCCCTAGGGTCACAGACTGCCCCCCAGAGTCACAGAAGGCACCCAGAAGAGAGTTGGGGTGTGGGCCAGCATGTGAAGCCAGCATGAGATGCCAGTTGGAGTCCCAGCTGCTCCACTTCCCATCCAGCTCCCTCTAATGTGCCTGGGAAAGCAGCAGATCATGGCCCAAGTGCTTTGGCCCCTGCACCCACATAAGAGACCTGGATGGAAGTCCTGACCCCCGACTTTGTCCTGGGCCGGCCCTTGGTTGTCACAGCTATCTGGGAAGTGAGCCGATGGGTAGAAGATGTCTCTGTCACCCTGCCTCTCAAATAAAATAAATAGCATGGGCCCCTCATTGCATATTTCAAAATAGCTAAGTAGAGGGGCCGGCACTGTGCTATAGTAGGTTAAACCTCTTCCTGCAGTGATGACATCCCATATGGGCACCGGTTCGAGTCCCAGCTGCTCTTCTTCCGATCCAGCTCTCTGCTATGGCCTGGGAAAGCAGTAGAAGGTGGCCCAAGTCCTTGGGTCCCTGCACCTGCGTGGGAGACCCAGAAGAGGCTCCTGGCCATTGCAGCCATTTGGGGAGTGAACCAGTGGATAGAAGACCTATTTCTTTCTCTCTCTTTGTAACTCTGCCTTTCAAATAAATCTTAGAAAAGTAGCTAAGTAGAGAGGGTTCTGAATGTTCGCACGGGCTGGAGGGACAGCTGGCTGATCGCAGGTGCTGACGGCTGTGCTGTGGCCGAGCCTGGGCTGGTGCTGGCGGCACCATGCCTTCCCCTACACACACATCCCTGCCCCGGAACTGCTAACGTGTGAAGACACAGGTGTTTTAGGAATGATTACCTGAGGCGTGGAGTTCATGAATGTGAAATTTCTAAATACAGATGCTTGCTGTGGGATTTGTTTTACTGTCTGGGATCCCTGCGGTAGCTCCCTCCCTGTGTTAACCAAATAGAAAACCAGAGTCCAGGCGGTTAGCCAATGAAAATAGAGAAAAGTTCACAAGCAGTCCTAGCTGTTTAAGATGTGTTTGTTTTATTTATTAGGGAGAGAGAGCGCGCTTTCACTCGTCATCCACAAATGCCTGCAATGGCTGGGGCTGGACCAGGCCAGACCCGGGAGCCAAGAATTTGATCTGTGTTTCCCACCTTTGGGTGGCGGGGACCCGAGCGCCTAAGCCATGCACTTTAGCATGGAGCTGGGCTTGAACCAGGCACCCTCTGATGTGCGATGCAGGCCTCTGGGGTGGCGTCTTGAGCTCTGTGTCGAACGCCCGTTCCGAGGAGTTGCTGTTTGAATGGTGGCTTCCGTGGATGGTGGGGACCAAATTCGGAATGATTTTCTTCCGGGAGGGTGCGAGGCTGACCTCTGTCTCCAAGGTCCTCCGAGAGCTGGCCTGTGGCTGCAGGGGATATGTGAGCCCACTAGAGGGCGCTAAGATACCAGACGAAGGATCAGGGCGCTGGGAAGCAGAGAAGGTGCTGTTCATAAGCATTTTTTGATTCATTTTATTTACTCATTTTTTTTATTTGAAAAGAAAAGTAACAAAGAGGGAGGGAGAGATCTTGCACTCACTGGTTCACTCTCACAACGGTGACTGCTGATCCCGGCCAGGAGCCAGGAGCTCCATCTGGGTCTCCCATGAGGGAGGCAGGAGGACTTGGGCCATCTTGCAGGTGGGTTAGCAGGGAGCTGGATGGGAAGCGGAGCAGCGGGGACTCGAACCAGACACTGAGAGCTGTTTCACGCCATTGGATGGAAATGCCTTTAACTGCTCGTGGAAGGAAGACGGGGAGGGAATCCTGACCTCGAGACTAATTTCCCGGGAGTCAGTCACAGGCAGAGACGGGGTTCAGGACATGCTACCCCAGAGCATCCTCCCGGGGTCTCCACAAGCACCGTGCGTACAGCTGTATCCAGTACATGATGCTTGGGGCTGATCACAAACAACAGCGTGCTTAGCCTACTATTCATCACTATTCAGCTCTCGCTCCTTTACCCCAGCCCAGCATGCCAGCCGCAGCCACACACGGAGAGGCCGTGTCTACGCTGTCCCAGTCTGTGTCTGTGCCCTCTGTGACGGAGTCGCTGTGGGTGCATTCTTAGACACCGTCCTCGCTGTCCAGTGACCCACGGGGTCCCGGGTGGGTCTCCTCGGACACACCACATCTGCACTCAGCCGGCCAGGGAGTCACAGCCCGCGGGGCAGCATTTGGCCGAGTGGCTAAGACCCGCATGTCCCACACCAGAGGGCCTGGGTTCAAGTCCTGGCTCCGCCCCTGACTCCAGCATTTCTGCTAATGTTCATTCCGGGAGGCAGCAGGTGAGGGCTAAGATATCTGCCCACTACGTGGGAGACCTGGATTCAGTTCCGGGTTCTGGACTTCAGCCTGGCTGCGGCAGGCATCTGGGGAGTGAACCAGCAGGTGAGAGCCCCCTCTTTAAACCTGCACCTGTTACCTCCCAGGAGGCTGGGTGGGAAGCGGACCTGTGCCTTAAGTCAGGTAGTGTATGTGGGACACAGGTGTCCCAAGCAGTGTCTTAACTGCTGTGACACACGCTTTGCCCCCTTTTTTTTTTAAGTATTTATTTGAAGGGTAGGGTGTGAGAGAGAACAAGGGACAGACCTTCCACCCACTGGGTCACTTTCCAAGTGGCCGCAACAGTGGTCCAGGCTGAAACCAAGAGTCCGGAACTCCAGTCGGGTCTCCCATGTGGGTTCAGGGACCAACCACTTGGGTCGTCTGTCGATACTTTCCCAGGTGCATTAGCAGGGAGCTGGATTGGAAGTGAAGCAGCTGGGACTCAAACCGGTGATTATATGGGATGCTGGCATCACAAGTGGTGGCTTAACATGCCAGCCCCCCAAATATATGTATTTTAAAGAAAGTATATGGGGCCGGCACTGTGGTACAGTGGGTTAACGCCATGGCCTGAAGCACCCATATGGGTGGCATCCCATATGGGCACCAGTTCAAGTCCTGGCTGCTCCACTTCCGATCCAGCTCTCTGCTATCGCCTGGGAAAGCAGTGCAAGATAGCCCAAGGGCTTGAGCCCCTGCACCCGCATGGGAGACCCAGAAGAAGCTCCTGGCTCCTGGCTTCAGATCAGCGCAGCTCCGGCCATTGCAGCCAATTGGGGAGTGAACCAGCAGATGGAAGACCTCTCTCTCTCTCTCTCTCTCTCTGATTCTCCTTTCTCTCTGTAACTCTGCCTTTCAAATAAATAAATAAATCTTGAAAAAAATAAAGTATAAAGAAAATAGTATCTTAATCTATTATATAAAATAGGATTATTTATGGTAATTAAGCCAATCCAATTCCCTATGTGATTAGATTATGTTCAATCTAAGATGTTTTGAAGGAATTGATAAAAACGTAGATCATCACTTTGCAAGAGTTTGTTAATCCTTCAGTTTGCGATTATCTTTAAGGTTTATTTGAAAGGCAGACTTACTGAGAGGGAGGGAGAAAGGGAGGGAGAGGGAGAGAGAAAGAGAGAGAAAGAAAAAGAATCTTCCATCCTCTGGTTCCTTCTCCAAATGGCTACAACAGCTGGGGATGGGCTGGGCTGATCCGAAACCAGGAGCCAGGAGCTTCCTCTGGGTCTCCCACAAAGGTGCAGGGGCCCAAGCACTTGGGCTATCTTCTACTGCTTTCCCAGGCACATTAGCAGGGAGCTGGATCAGAAGTGGAGCAGCCGGGACTCAAACCTGTGCACTTATGGGTTGCAGGCACTGCAGGCGGTGGCCTGGAGACAAAGGATTTTATTGCCCATGGCACAGCAGGCAGTACTGGTGTCCCTTGGCCCCCACATCCCACCTGGTGGACACAGGAGGGCCCAGAAGGATTCTGGGTATCCGGCTGCTGGCATCCCAGCTGAAGAACCCTACACGTGGGTGGCTCCACGGCTTCCACAGCAGGCCCGCTGTACCCTAGAGGGGACACCCTCTCATCTACCCGGTTTGCTTGTGGCAAACCCCACTCCAAGAAACAGCGCATCAAGATTGTTGGGACCAGGAGTGTCCAGGGCCCATGACAGAGTTCCCTTCCCAGCAGGTGCACCCTAGACACTTGCCTCCCTGGGCAGAGGGAGACCTGGTCGTGCACACCTGAAAGTCATCGAGAGACCTGACGATCGTGCTCGGGGGACGCTGTCACCCTCGGTTCCCAGATGGATCTGAGCTTCCCGGGCTGTCTGCAGCCCCTCCTGTCTGCTCTCAGAAACGACCTGAACGGCAGACCTGAGTTTCTCCCGGCTCCGGGGGAGCTGGGCAGTCAGCGTCTGACAAGGACCCTTCCCCGTAGACCAGGCTTTCTCGCTGCCTGGCTCTTGGAGTTCCTTTTAAGTGGGCAAATCCCAATCTTGGGGGCCCTGCCTCCTCCCCAAAGGCCCCACCTCTCCATGCTATCACACCAGGTGGGAGAGGGGGAGATTCAATTTCAACACATGAGCTTGATGGCGAAGCCCCCACACCACTCCCCTGGCTCCCCCAATCCTAGCAGCTCCACCCAGTACCAACCAGCTCCCCCAACAGGACTCGCCACCCTTGAATGTGTAGATGGCTATGTACCTCTCAAAACACGAGTCGGGGGCCTCGCCCTCCACAGCCTGAGTGGCAGCTGTCAGCTCGCTCGCCCCATCACACAGTTGCTCACGGCAGCCCGGGTGGGGCTCTCTGGGCTCCAGATTCCAACTACCTTTCTCCCGGCCGCTGCCAGTTCTCCCGTCTCGCTCTTCCCCCTTCTGCTCGCTCTCTGCCTGTTTGCTCCTCTGAGAATCGGCCAAGCTCCCTCGTCCCCAGGCAGCAGAGACTCCACCCAGCCAGGCTCAGGACCAGTGATGCAAGGATGTCACTTCCTGTCCTCCCCCCAGCAAGACTCAGGAACAGAGGTCCGATGATGTCGCTTCCTCTTTGAAAGCCTCTGCTTCCCTCTCCACGTAGGACAAGAGCCAGGCCCTTGACCGCAGCCGCCGACGCCCTCCGCCCTCCGTGGCCAAGCCCCATCTCACCGTCTCTCCCCATGAGCTGTCGGGGTCCTTGTCGTATGTGCAGGCAGAATTCCCTAACGCAGGCCCTTGGCCGAGTCTTCCTCTCGGCCTTTAGAAGCCTGGCTCGTGCCGGCGCCACGGCTCACTAGGCTAATCCTCCGCCTAGCGGCGCCGGCACACCGGGTTCTAGTCCCGGTCGGGGCGCCGGATTCTGTCCTGGTTGCTCCTCTTCCAGGCCAGCTCTCTGCTGTGGCCCGGGAGTGCAGTGGAGGATGGCCCAGGTGCTTGGGCCCTGCACCCCATGGGAGACCAGGAAAAGCACCTGGCTCCTGGCATCGGATCAGCGCAGTGCGCCGGCCGCGCCGGCCATTGGAGGGTGAACCAACGGCAAAGGAAGACCTTTCTCTCTGTCTCTCTCTTTCACTGTCCACTCTGCCTGTCAAAAAAAAAAAAAAAAAAAAAAAAAAAGAAGCCTGGCTCCTTCTCATTCTTCATTCTCAGCCTAAATGTCATATTTCAGCATCCTCGAAAGGGTAAAAATAGAACAGCTGGGGGGATCCAGCAACCGCACTGCTGCGTTTGGATGGTGCAAAGACAATAAACTCCATCTGCCGAGGTCTGCGCACCACGTTCACGGCCGAGCCGCTCACCCCCCCTCCCCCCGCCCCGTGCCTGTCAGCACAGGAGTGGATCGGACAGCAGCTACAGCTCAGCCTTCACAGTGCGATTCGGTCATTGGCAACTACACAGACTCAGAGGATAAGTGAAATAACCTGGGCACAGAGAGGCAAATACTGCCCGAGCTCACTTCCATGTGGAGTGGGCTACGCCTCCACCTGCAGTGCCAGCATCCTGTAGGAGTGCCCGTTCGAGTCCTGGCTGCTCCACTTCCAGTCCAGCTCCTTGCTAATGCACCTGGGAAGGCAGTGGAAGATGACTCAAGTCCTTGGGCCCCTGCACCCATGTGGGAGACCTGGAAGAAGCTCCTGGCTCCTGGCTTCAGCCTGGCCCAGCTCTGGCCACTGTGGCCATTTAGGGAGTGATCCAGAGGATGGAAGATCGATCTCTCTCTCTCTCTCTCTCTCTCTCTGTCTTTCTCCCTGTCACCCTGCCTTTCAAATAAATAAAATAAATCTTAAAAAATAAAGATGAAAACACTGAGTTGAATAGTGGTTACCAGAGGATGGCGGGAGGGGCGATTGGGGAGATGTTGGGGAGAGGATGAAAAATTTCAGCTGCGCTGGGGGTTATCATACAACACTAAAATATTTTAAATACCATGTACGCCATAAAGAAACACTTTAATTTTCAGTTAAAAGTCTGCTAAGTCAGTAGGAAAACTTATCCTAGAAGCAACAATCATTGCCTCCCACGCCCCTCCCCCACCCCATCAGTCTGCAGCACCCCGGACCCCACCCAGGGTGCTCCCCCGTTTGAAAACGTCTTATTCCCGGGTTTGCTTATTCACTTTCTCTCTCCCCGCAGGGAGTCCCGTCTGTCTCACCCACTGCCTTGCTCCCTGCACCTGCGCCATCCCCACGCAGAGCCCGTAAGTAGTTGCCGAATGAAAGGAGAATGATTGGCATTACCACAGTCGGGGCTGATTGCAGTTCCCATCACAGCCCCTAGAGGGAGACCTCAGCACACGGGAGCTCCCGGAGTGGGAACCAGCAAGAAGCAAGCAGAGGGTGGACAGGGCACAGGTTGGTTAGGAGGAAGGAGCCAGTTTGAGACGGACTGCACAGCAGGTGACTGACTGCGGCCAGCGAGAATGTGTCTTCCGTCTCCTTTTTCCAAGACTTACTTATTTAATCATTTAAAGACAGAGTTACAGAGAGAGCCCCTCCACCTGCTGGTTCACTCCTCCAGATGGCCACAATGTCTGTGGCTGGCCCAGGATGAAGCCAGGAGCCAGGAGCTTCATCCGGGTCTCCCACGTGGGTGCAGGGACCCAAGCACCTGGGCCATCTTCCTCTGCTTTCCCAGGTGCATTAGCAGGGAGCTGCATCAGGCAGAGCAGCCGGGATTCGAGCCGACACCCATGTCAGCGGCTTAACCCATTGCACCACAACGGTGGCCCCTGTATCATATATGTTGAAGTAGCTGACAGACTAAACTGCAAATGCCTCGCTACAACAAAACAGTCAGCAAATGAGAGGATAGATATGCTAATTAGCCTTAATTAATTAAGCCATTCCATATGATATACATATGAGGGATCTTCAACAAGTTCTTAGAAAATGGGTATAATGAAAAATCTACGTGTAGATTTCAATTTTTAAAAGATTTATGTATTTTTTTTTGACAGGCAGAGTGGACAGTGAGAGAGAGAGACAGAGAGAAAGGTCTTCCTTTGCCGTTGGTTCACCCTCCAATGGCCGCCGCGGCTGGCGCGCTGCGGCCGGCGCACCGCGCTGATCCGATGGCAGGAGCCAGGAGCCAGGTGCTTTTCCTGGTCTCCCATGGGGTGCAGGGCCCAAGCACTTGGGCCATCCTCCACTGCACTCCCTGGCCACAGCATTTAATGAGAAAGTTAAGAGTTACAGAGAGGGGGAGGCAGAAGCTGAGAGAGAGAAATCTTCTATCCATTGGTTCACTCCACAAATGGCCACAACAGCTAGGGCTGGGCTAGGCTGAAGCCAGGAGCCGGGAGCTTCTTCTGGGTCTCCCTTGTAGGTGCAGGAGCCAAAGCACTTGGGTCATCTTCCACTGCTTTCCCAGGCCACAGCAGAGAGCTGGATCAGAAGTGGAGCAGCCAGGACTCAAACCGGTGCCCGTATGGGATGCTGGCACCGCAGGCGGCAGCTTTACCTGCCACACACAGCTCTGGCCACAATCTCAATGTTTTTTTAAAGATTTGTTTATTTATATGAAAGAGTAGCAAAGAAGACAGACAGAGAGGGGTCTTCCATCTGTTGCTTCACTCCCCAAATGGCTGAAATGGCCAAGGCCAGGCCAAAGCCAGGAGCCAGGAGCCAGTAGCCTCTTCCGGGCCTCCTTGCTATCAAAGCATCATGTTTTATCCCGTAAATATATACGGTTGTGATTTGTTCAGTTAAAGTAGTGTTAACAAAAAAAGAAAGAAAACCTTTGCCTGGTTTGGGTCCCCAGTGGAACGCTCCTGCTTTGGAGCAAGGTGGCCCGTGCTGGCTCAGAGGATACAGCAGCGTGAGAGATGTGACAGGTGGCGCAGGGCTCGTGGCACAGGGAGTAAGCTGCCACCTGCGATGCCGGTATCCCATAGCAGTTCGAGTCCCAGCTGCTCCGCTTCAGATCCAGCTCCCTACTAATGCACCTGGGAAAGCAGCAGAAGATGACCCCAGTGCGTGGGTCCCTGCCACCCATGTGGGAGACCCGGATGAAGCTCCTGGCTCCTGGCTTCAGCCTGGTGCACCCCTGGCTGTTGTGGCCATTTAGGGAGCAAACTAGAGGATGGAAGATCTCTATCTGTCACCATCATCATCACATCATCATCATCATCATCTCTATTTTTTTGTGAAAGACGGAGTTACAGAGAGAGGTAGAGACAGAGAGAGGTCTTCCATCTGATGGTTCATTCCCCAGATGGCCGCAACGGCCAGAGCTGTGCCGATCCGAAGCCAGGAGCCAGGAGCTTCTTCCAGGTCTCCCACACGGGTGCAGGGCCCAAGGACATGGGCCATCTTCCACTGCTTTCCCAGGCCATAGCAGAGAGCTAGCTAGATTGGAAGTGGAGCAGCCAGGACTAGAACCAGCACCCATGTGGGATGCCGGCGCTTCAGGCCAGGGCGTTAACCCGCTGTGCCCACAGCGCTGGGCCCTATCATCTCTATCCATATATGTATGTATATTCCCTCTCTACCTTTCAAATAAACTAATCTCTAAGAAATAAACCGAAACCATGGGAGCCTGCATTGAAGTGAGGGTGCTTGGGGGGGGGATCACGTGGTGAGACAGGAAGCCAGAGAGAGACTGAGGGGCCAGGCTCGCTGTTTTTGTGACACCCTCCTGCCTCTTAGGAACTAACCAGGTTGCACAAGAACTACCTCCAAAAGACGGCACAGCCAGCCGGCATCGGCACAGGCAGCGTCCAGGGTGGCCGGCAGCCGCGGCGGCTCCCCAGCCCGGCTGTGGCTGCACGGGGCTTGAGGAACATTCTCTCTGCTGTCTGCTCCTGGCTCCCTGCCACATTCCTGGGCCTGCTTCCCAGCCTCCCTGGGTCTTGTCCTTCAGCGCAGCGCCCTCAGCTTGGGGATCCAGAGGCGGAGCCACAGCAGGCAGCAGCTGGCAGGGCCACGACAAGGACGCAGGAGACCCTCGGGGACCGCCCCCCCCTTCCTGCCGGCAGGGGCGGCTTCCTCTTCCTCACGATGCATTGCATTAACAGATGGTGACTTTTGTCATCCCGAAGCAACTCGGGCTGCAGTCTGCTGTTTTGCAGACGTGGGCTGCATTGGGGGTGGGGGAGTTAAGGAAGGAAATCTGATTTGTAAAAACTCCCCTGCCGGGGGCTCACTAGGCTAATCCTCCGCCTAGCGGCGCCGGCACACCGGGTTCTAGTCCCGGTCGGGGCGCCGGATTCTGTCCTGGTTGCCCCTCTTCCAGGCCAGCTCTCTGCTGTGACCAGGGAGTGCAGTGGAGGATGGCCCAGGTGCTTGGGCCCTGCACCCCATGGGAGACCAGGAGAAGCACCTGGCTCCTGCCATCAGATCAGCGCGGTGTGCTGGCCGCAGCGCGCCGGCCACGGTGACCATTGGAGGGTGAACCAACGGCAAAGGAAGACCTTTCTCTCTCTGTGCGTGGTTTTATAAAAGGATTGAGAAACCCATCCTGAGAAAAATGCCCAGGGTACAACCCTCAGTGAGAAAAGCAAGTTGCAGGATGGTTAGTGAGGATGGGAGCTTTTGTGTGAGAAACACACAAATATTTATTCCTGTTCTGTGGATTTTCGTGTGTGTGAACACTGGAAGGATACACAAGAAGCGCCCGGGCAGGAGGAGATGTGGGGATGAAGGCTTGTATTTTGAAAAGATTAGTGTACTGCCTGCTTGAAATTTTATCCAGGGGCCAGCACTGTGGCGTAGCAGGTAAAGCCGCCACCTGTGATGCCAGCATCCCCTGTGAGTGTTGATTCTGATTCTAGCTGCTCTGCTTCCAATCCAGCTCCCTACTGATGCGCCTAGGTGCTTGGGCCCATGCCATCCAGGTGGGAGACCTGGATGGAGCTCCTGGCTCCTGGCTTCTGGATGTTGCAGTCACTTGAACCAGCAGATGGAAGATCTCTCTGTGTGTCTCTCCCTCTCTTTCTGTCACTCTGCCTTTCAAATAAATGAAAATCCTAAAAAAAATGAAGATTGTTTAAAAAATGTAAAACTGGGGCCAATGTCGTGACATAGCAAGTGAAGCTGCCACCTGTGATGCCAGCATCCCATGTGGGTGGGCACTGGTTGGAGTCCCGGCTGCTCTGCTCCTAATCCAGCTCCATGCTAATGGCCTGGGAAAGCAGTGGAAGGTGGCCCGAGTGCTTGAACTCCTGCTCCCTCGTGGGAGACCTGAAGGAAGCTCCTGGCTCCTGACTTCAGCCTGGCCCAGCCTCAGCTGTTTCAGCCATCTGGGAAATAAATCAACGGGTGGAAGATCTCTCTGTCCCTCCCTCCCTCTCTCCTTCCCTCCTCCCTCCCTCTATATATCTCTCTCTGTGCAACTCTTTCAAACAAACTAATCTCTAAAAAACCCCCACTATTATCTATACATATATTATATGACACAATGCATTAAAAATACATAGAAAAATGTCATATACCAGTGCATGCTATTATACACATTCTGACGTGTGTGTGTGTGTGTTTGTGGATATTTCTAGAAATACACAAATCAGTAGAACGAGGGGAGGGTTACTGGGCAACTGGGATGGATGAGATTCCACTGCATCCCCTTAAATACATTACCAAGTCAAAACACGTAACCGAAAAAAACCCAAAAGCAGCAAACTGAAAAGCCCACATAACTTGGTGTGTTTTAATGAGCCTCTCACAATCTGCCAGCAAGCAGTCTTACCACAACAAATGAACATCACAGACACCCCCAGCCACAGGTTCGCCTTCCGCGGCTTCAGTCACCAGCAGTCAATCCCCGTCTGAAAATACTTCACGGAAAATTCCAGAAACAGCTCCTAAGTCTTCATGGCAAAGAAGCTGAGTACGAGATGCTACCTCACACCATCCCACCCTGTCCCACCCGGGACAGGACCCACCCTGCATATGCCGACGGCTGTCACAGTCCCTCATTGCTGACTTCTCATAATCCCCATCCCAAGCAGAGAAGCAGGCACACTGGTGATCTCAGTGTGCTGAAGAGAAGCCCTAAAGTGCTTCCTTTCAGTCTCATCTCACGTGACAAGGATGGTGAGTGCATGAGGCTGGCATCCCATAGCAGAGCGCCAGTTCCCATCCCGGCTGCTTCCCTTCCACTCCAGCTCCCGGCTCGGGAAAGCAGCAGATGATGGACCAGTGCCACCCACGTGGGAGATCCAGGTGGAGCTCCAGGCTCCTGGTTTCTGCCTGACCCAGCTCTGACCATTGTGGCATCTGAGAGGTGAGCCAGCAGATGTCAGATCTTTCTCTCTCTCCCCCCTCTCTCTTTCTTATTCCACCTGTCAAATAAATAAATACATATTCACATAAGTTCTATTGCAGTATATGGTTGTAATTGTTCTATTTCATTCTCAGTTATTGTCCATTTCTAATATGCCTCACTTATACGTTCATCTTTTTTTTAACGATTTTATTTATTTTTGAGAGGCAGAGTTATAGACACAGAGAGGGAGAGACAGAGAAAGAAAGATCTTCCATCTGCTGGTTGACTCCCAGATGGCCACAATGCTGGAGCTGGGCCAATCCAAAGCCAGGAGCCAGGAGCAGGTGCAGTAACCCAAGGACTTGGGCCATCTTCTACTGCTTTCCCAGGTGTATTAGCAGAGAGCTGGATCGGAAGTGGAGCAGCCAGGACTTGAACCGGCGCCCATATGGGATGCCGGCACTGCAGGTGGTGGCTTTACCCACTACGTTACAGTGCCAACATAAAGTTCATCATTTTTTTTTAAAGATTTATTTTTTATTTGAAAGAGTTACACAGAGAGAGAGATACAGAGGGATGGAGTGAGGGAGGGAGGGAGAGAGAGAGAGAGAGAGAGAGAGAGAGAGATCTTCCATCGTTGATTTATTTCCCAGATGGCTGCAACAGCTGAGGTTGGGCCAGGCTGAAGCCAGGAGCCAGGAGCTTCCTTCAGGTCTCCCACTGTGGGTGCAGGGGCCCAAGCACTCGGGCCACCTTCCACTGCTTTCCCAGGCCATTAGCATGGAGCTGGATTAGGAGCAGAGCAGCCAGGACTCCAGCTGGCACCTAAATGGGATGCCAGCACTGCAGGCGCAGCTTTACCCACTATGCCACAGCACCAGCCCCACCAACTTCATCTTTTATTTTTCTTTTAAGATTTATTTTTAGGAGCTGGCTCTGTATTGTAGTGGGTGGAGCCACCGCCTGCAGTTGCTGGCATCCCATGTGGGCACCGGTTTGAGTCCCAGCTGCTCCACTTCCGATCCAGCTCTCTGCTATGGCCTGGAAAGAAGTGAAAGATGGCTCAAGTCCTTGGGCCCCTGCACCCACTTGGGGGACACAGAGGAGGCTCCTGGTTCCTGGCTTCAGATCAGACTCCAGCTCCAGCCGTTGCGCCATCTGGGGAGTAGTGACTCAGCAGATGGAAGCCCCCCCACAACTCTGCATTTCAAGTAAATAAATAAATCTTAAAAACGAAAATATTTATTTTTATTTATTTGAAAGGCAGCATTACAAAGACAGACAGGCATCACCCATTGGCTGGTTCACTCCTAAAATGGCCACAACAGCTAGAGCTGGGCCAGGCCAAAGCTAGGAGCTCCTTCTGGATCTCCCACATGGGTGCAATGACCCAAGGACTTGGGCCATCCTCTGCTGCTTTCCCAGGTGTGTTAGCAGGGAGCTGGATAGGAAGTGGAGTAGTGAAGTCATGAACTGGTGTCCATATGGGATGCCAGCACTGCAGGTGGAGGCTCAACCTATTGTGCCACGGAAAAGGTTTGTCTGTATGGGGAAAGCTTAGTATGCCTGGGGCTCCGTGCTCCTCATGGTCTCAAGCTTCCCTGGTGGTACAGGAAGGACCCCGGGGGCTCCTCTGGCCGACTCTGCTAACCAACTGACCCTCGTCTCTCATTGTGAGCCTCTTTCACAAGGAAATCAGCCCGGCCAGCGAGAGATCCCTCCCCGTGAATCTCCACACCACCATCTTGCTCATAGCCCTGCAAAGAAGCCTGCTAAGCCGAGCCAGACCCCTCAGAAGCTGTGGGATAAGAAAGGCGTGTGGCTTTAAGCCACTCCGCCTGCATAGCTGGTTACACAGAAACAGATAAGTCAGACTGTTTTCTTGGTTCTATAAAAAGGAAGACAGGAGAGTGATCACTGGGATGTGCAAATTAGCGGGGGGAGCCTTGCAGGATCTGTTTCTTTCTAAAGGGGAGACTATTAAAATATTGAAAAGCCAATGAAATACATTTCCACTCATTTGTGGCACCTAGAGTAGTCAAATTAATAGGGACAGAAAACAGACAGTGGTTTCCTGGGGCTGGGGGGGTGGGGGCTGGCGGAGTTATTATTGTATTGGGACAGGGTTTCAGTCTTGCAAAATGCAAAACGTTCCCGAGACAGATGGTGGTGATGGTTGCATAATAATTTGAATATACTGCATGCCACAAAACTATAGAGTCCAAAACAATGAAGAGGGTAACTTGTAGGGTACGTGTATTTCACCACAGCTAAAAATAAACAGATTTTTATTTTTATTCATTTATTTGAGAGGAAGAGAATTCCCATCCATTGGTTCACTCCCCAGATGCCTGCAATGGTGAAGGCTGGAGCCACAGCCAGGAGCCAGGAGCTCCATCCAGGTCTCCCATGAGGGTGGCAGGGACCCAGCTGGCTGTGCCAACACTTGCGGCCTTCCAGCGTGTGTGTTAGCAGGAAGCCAGAGTCAGGAGCCAGGGCTGGGATTCAAACTCAGGGCTCTGATGTGGGATACAGGTGTCTTAACCCCTAAACGCCTGCCCATCAATCTAAACAGCTGATGAAGTGTTCTTTGGTAGACACCGGCTCTCCAAACAGGGAGAGCGATAGCAGTAATAAGGTTACCAGAAGAAGCTTCTCTATGAAAGAGCAGGGGCCAGCACTGTGGCATAGCGGGTAAAGCTACCACCTGCGGTGCCAGCATCCCATATGGGCGCCGGTTTGAGTCCTGGCTGCTCTACTTCTGATCCAGCTCTCTGCTATGGCCTGGGAAAGCAGCAGAAGATAGTCTAAGTCCTCGGGCCCCTGCACCCATGTGGGAGACCCGACAGAAGCTCCTGGGTCCTGGCTTTGGATTGGTGCACCTCTGGCCATTGTGGCCAACTGGGTTGTGAACCAGGGGATGGAAGACACCTCTCTCTCTTTCTCTCTCTCACTCTCTCTCTCTGCCTCTCTGTAACTCTGCCTTTCAAGCAAATAAGTAAATCTAAAAAAAAAAAAAAAGGATCAAAAAGACACAGAGGAGTGTGTGGAAAGAACACAACTTCTCTCTGGTTAGAACAATCCTGGAGATGCAGGCGGGCTTGTGGTCCAGGAATGGCAAAGTGGGGGCTTCCCAGTTGAGGGTCTGTTCTCCCTCTAAATAAAGAGGGCGGGTCACAGGGTGAGAATGACAAAGGTAGATGAAATCAAAGGTTGAGGATGAAAAAAAATAATAGAAGGGTGAGTGGCCCTTATGTGAAATGCACGGGACCAGAAGTGTTTCAGATTTCAGATTGCGTAATGAGGTATCTTGGAGGCCGCCTAAGGCTAAACACAAAATTCAGTTGTGCTTCCCCTTGGCTGAGGAAGCTGACCTGATACAATGTTTCTCACGGTTTGTTCGTGAAACAAAGGGTCCCAGGCTGGCACGGACTTCCACCTGGTGGTCGGTGGCACACTCAGGAGGGTCCTGTTTTTGGAGCTCCGGGGATTAGGAATGTTCCGCCTGTGCCTGCCCTTGGGGAAGGGGTTGGGCGGCGGATGGCCCAACCAGTGCCGAGTGCCCCTCGCCGGGAGCGCTCAGCGGCTTATGGGATGGGGGCTGCTGCTTGTCCAGTACTGGGGCAGAACAGAGGCGTGGAGCGTCCTGTTCTCTGGCGAGGCCAGGGTGCTACTGACTTCTGAGTCCTGGGGCGCAGTCGAAGTCAGGAGGAGAATGAGGACAGGAGAGGGCTGAGGACGGTGGGGAGGGGGCGCTGTCAGAGGAGCACAGGCCCCCAGGGAAAGCTGCTCAGAAAGCGAGGCGGGCGGAGTGGCAGGTGTGTGAGCACTGGTGGTGTGCAGTGGAGGGCGACAGCAGCCATGACCACGGCTCTCCTAAGTCAATGGCTTCCAGACTTTCTCGTGTCCTGGGGCAAAGGGAGACATGGTGAGACTGACAGCACATGGAGTATATGGATGATGAGACCACCAGCCTCACCTGTGCCCCGCTCACGGCACATCGGTCGGGCAGGTCTCGGGGGAACTGCAGTCTGGGGACAGCAGGGGCAAGTGGGGTCAGCAGGTGGGACTGGTGCTGTGGACCAGCTGCTGTCTAAGACATCTCACATCAGGGTACTGGTTTGAGTCCCAGCTGCTCCACTTTATATATATATATATATATATATATATATATATATATATATATAAAACGGATATATTTATTTATTTGAAAGTCAGAGTTACACAGAGAGAGCTTCTATCCACTGGTTCTCTCCATAAATGGCTGCAATGGCCAGGGCTGGGCCAGACAAAGCCAGGAGACAAGAGCTCCAGCCTGGTCTCCCACGTGGGTGGCAGGGGCCCAAACTCTTGGGTCATCTGCTGCTGCTTTCCCAGGCCATTAGCAGGGGCTGCTCCACTTGTGATCCAGCTCCCTGCTAATGCACCTGGGAAATAGCAGAAGATGGCCCAAGTACTTGGATCCCTGCAGCCCACATGGGAGACCCAGATGGAATTCCAGGCTCCAGGAATCCAGCTGGCCCAGCCCTGGTTGTTGTGGTCTTTCGGAGAGTGAACCAGCAGACAGAAGATCTCTGTCTGTTTTTCCTCCTCTCTCTGCCACTCTGCCTTTCAAATAAATAAAATAGACCCCTTTTTAAATATTTATTTACTTGAAAGGCAGAGTGACAGGGAGAGACAGAGAGAGAACTTCCATCCATTGGTTCACTCCCTAAATGGCCAGAGTGGCCAGGGCTGGGACAGGGCCAGGCTGAAGCCAGGAGCCAGGAGCTTCTTCCGGGTCTCCCAAGTGGTGGCAGGGGCCCAAGCACTTGGGCCATCTTTTGTTCTTTCCCAGGCACATTAGCAGGGAACTGGATTGGAAGTGGAGCTGCCAGGACTCAAACCAGCGCTCATATTGGATGCTGGCACTGCAGGCCATAGCTTTAACCCACTGAACCACAACATCTGCATAAACCATTTTTTAAAGTATTATGGCCCAGAAAAATACCCTTTTCAATAAAGGCAAATGGAAAGAGGAACTCTTAATAAATTGCTTTTTTTTTTAAAGAAAGATTTATTTATTTGAAAGGCAGAGTGGCAGAGAGAGAGAGAAAGAGAGGGAGGGAGGAGAGAGATCTTTCAGCCACTGGTTCACTCCCCCAGATGCCTGCAATGGCCAGGGCTGGGCCAGGCTGAAGCCAGGAGCCAGGAGCTTCATCCAGGTCTCCCATATGGGTGCAGGGCCCAAACAATTGGACTATTCTCCGCTGCTTTTCCCAGGCCATTAGCAGGGAGCTGGATTGGAAGTGGAACAGCAGAGACACAAACCAGCACCCATAAGGGATGCTGGCGTGGCAGGCTGCAGTTTTGCCCTCTACGCCGCAATGCTGTCCCCAAGAACTTGCTTTTCTGGGGAATTTCTTGCTGATTCTGGTGCAGTTCAGAGCTAGAGAGCAAGGGCTTCTGCAGACAGCAGCGAGGAGCTGAAGCAGGTGGGCGTGGAGACTGGGCGTCGGCTTCCAGCTGGAGTCTCCCTCCCTCTGCAAGGCATTGCACAAGCTCCTCCTCCAACTCCGCAGGAAACTCAGCCTCCCTGGGAGAACGGAGACTGGACAAGGAGGAGTCCTCTCTCAGAAACCCTCCCCCTTCCGCTGGCTTGGGACACCAGCGAGGTCACTCCAGATGTGGTCTCCTTACAGGAAGACGTCAGCCCGGTCCTGGGCGTCTGGCATGTGTCTCTGTCACAGAGAACAGAGGAACAGTCTGCCTTCCCCTGGGATGGGCAGTGCACTGAATGCCCGCCCCAAACATGTGTCCAGGGGCAGGCGCCGTGGTGCGCTGGGTTAAGCCCAGGTTTGCAATGCCTAGATCCCATATGGGAGTGCCGTTCAAGTGCAGGCTACTCCACTCCGTGCTAATGTGCCTGGGAGGCAGCAGATGATGGCTCAAGTGGTTGGGCCCCTGCCAGCCCCATGGGAAACCTGGATGGAGCTCCTGGCTCCTGGCTTTAGCCTGGCCCAGCCCCAGCTGTTGCAGGCATTTGGGGAGGTGAACCAGCAGATGGGAGATTTCTCTCTCCCCCTTTCAAGTAGGTGAAGACAAAACAAAACCCAGCTGTTGCCTCGTTTGCAAAAAGAGTCTTTGCAGATGTAATTAAGTTTAGGATCTCCAGGAGATTTTTATGGAATATTCAGGTGGACCCTACATCAAATGATAAATATCTTAAGGCAGGGATGAAGAGAGATTTGAGATACAGATGCACACAGAGGAGCAGGTGATGTGAAGATGAGGGGCAGGGACAGAAGTTATTGAAGCCACAAGGAGCGCCAAGAGGAAGGAACTCATTCTCTGCCTATACTCAGAGGCCATAGAAGGGGACCTCAGGGCTGGTGCTGTGGCACAGAGGGTAAAGCCACCGCCTGCAATGCCAGCACGCCATATGGACACCAGTTTGGCTGCTCAACTTCCAGTTCAGCCCCCTGCTAAGTGCCTGGGAAAGCAACAGAAGATGGCCCAAGTGCCTGGCCCTTGCACTCATGTGGGAGACCCAGATGGGGTTCCAGGCTCCTGGCTTCAGCCTAGCTCAGCCCCGGCTGTTGTGGCCATTTGGGAAGTGAATCAGCTGATGGAAGACCTCTCTCTCTGCCCTGCCTCTCTGAAACTCTGCCTTTCAAATAAATAAAGTAAATCTTTAAAAGAGGGTCACTTCAAAAATTTAACAGAAAATCAAGTTAAAAGATAAGCTCATTTTGCTGCAATTTTTCTTTTAAATCCATGCATACGAATGGTCCTCAAAATGCTCGTGGACAATGTACATTATGAAAAAACTTCATGTGGATTTCCCAAAACAAACTTTTCTTTTAATTCCACTCTTTTAAAAAATGTATTTATTTATTTGAAAGGCAGAGAGAGAGGTTTTCCATCTGCTGATTCGCTCCCCAGTGGCTGCAATGGCTGGAGTTGGGCCAGGCTGAAGCCAGGAACCTGCAATTCCATCCGGGCCTCCCAGGTGGGTGGCAGGGACCCAGGTACTTGGGCCGTCTCCTGCTGTTTTTCCCAGGCGCATGACCAGGGAGCTGGAGAGGAAGTGGAGCAGCCAGGACTGGAACTGGTGCTCTTATGGGATGCCAGTGGCGGTGCTGCAGGCCATGGCTTAACCAACTGAGCCACAGTGCTGGCCCCTTCATTCCATTTTTCCATGAACACTTTGAAGCCCTCTTGTAGATGGTGAGAGGTTCTTCTGACCCCTTGATTTCAGATTTTTAGCCCCCAAAGATGTGAAGGAATCAGGCCCTGTGGTTTGAAGGCTATGGAGTGTGGTGACCAGAAGCTCTAGCCCAGGGCCTGCCCCAGAGGGGTCCCTAGAACCCAGGATGACCTTTCTCTGAGTTACACAATACACTCTCCAGGAAACCTGCTCCTTCAGCATGTCCAGGTAGCAATGTGGTCAGCTGACACTATGACACTGATAAGACTCAACATCCCTGGGGCTGGTGCTGTGGCGCAGTGGGCTGAGCTACCGCCTGTAGTGTCAGCATCCCACGTGGGTGCCGGTTCCTGTCCCAGATGCTCCACTTCCGATCCAGTTCTCTGCGATGGCCTGAGAAAGCAGTAGAAGATGGCCCACGTCCTTGGGCCCCTGCACCTGTGTGGAAGACCCGGAGGAAGCTCCTGGCTCCTGGCTTCCGATCAGCCCATCTCCGGCTGTTGTAGCCATCTGGGGAGTGAACCAGGCGATGGAAGACCTCCCTCTCTGTAAATATGCTTCTCAAATAAATTAAATTTAAAAAGACTTAACAAGAGGGAAGTAAGAGATTCTCTCTTAAGGTGCACGAGTGCCTGAGCTTGGGTGCACACCCATGAGACCGCAGAGCTCAGCTCCAGGGGAGTGGCTGAGTCCTGGGGTTCGGGGACAGTGGGAGTCCCCACTGCAGGTGAACACGTCACTCCTTCGTGAGCCCTCTGTCACTAGCCAAAGAGATCAGACCCCCGTGGTGGTGGTGGTGGGGGGGGGGTACAAGGCCTATTCTGTTCTCTCAGGACATGATGAAGAAAACGTTCAAATGGGACCAGCATGGTTGGCACAGCGGTTACGCTGCCACCTCTGACAATGGCAACCCTTCAGTCTACAGTTCGTGAACACCTTTGGGGGTCAGTGTAGGGCCTGTAAGGCCCCCAGGAGGGTGTGTGGGCCATGGGTGGTTCTTAGCAAGTCCATGCAGATCTCCTGCAGTCAGTGTATATCTTGTTAATATTATGGAGGAGCTCTTTCATTTCTGCTCCTTACAGTTTCCAATCCAGCTCCCTTCTCATGTGCCCGGGAAGGCGGCAGACAATGGCTGGGCCCCTGCTACCCACATGGGAGACCCGGATGGAGCTCCTGGCTGCTGGCTTCAGCTGGGCACAGCCCCTGCAGTTGGAGCCGGAGGAACCTGTGATCAGGGAGATAGAACTGCAGGTGCAGCTCCCGGCCTGGCAGGAGGAGAAAGGATCTGGAGACTGAGTCCATTACCGATGACCGGTGATTTTACCCATGATTTCAATCTCTAAATCGCCCTGTGCATCCCCTCCTGCAGGCTCTTCCTGTCCTGCATCCCTTACAATAAATCAATGGTACAGTGACTTCCTGAGTTCTACCAGCCACTTGAGCAAATCATCTAATGCCACAAGGCGGGGTTGGGGGAGCCCCTGTTCCCAGCCAGATGCTCAGAGGTGCAGGGGGCTGGTGACTTGCAAATAGCATGTTAAGTGGGGACAGGAGATGGGTATTGAGGTGCAGGGGGGAACTGCATCCCATGCTGGGGAACCTGGTTCCAGTCCTAGCTACTCTGCACTTCCAATCCAGCTCCCTGCTGATGCACCCGGGGGCCAGCAGATGGTGGCCGCAGTGCTAGGGCCCCTGCCACCCACGTGGGAGACCAGGATGGAGTTCCTGGCTGCTGGCTTCAGCCAGGCCCAGTCTGAGCTGTTGTGGCCATTTGGAGAGTGACATAGAAATCTATCTTGCAAATAAATAAATGCTTCTTTAAAAAATAATAAAGTGGGGGTAGCTTGTGGGACGGAGCCCTTAACCCCTAGGTTCTGACCCTGGGTGTTGAGTGTGGGAATTCAGTGGAACCACCACACACCCAGTCGGCCCCTGGAGACTTGAAGACTTAGCTGCTGGTGTGAAAAACAAGACAAAGGAAGACTCCACGCTCTTGGTGTTAGAAGCAGCTCACAGCCTGTGTGCCAGACCTCTCCCCAAAACCCCTGCTGGAGAGAAAGTCATTTACCCCATCCAGAAGATGAGATGGCCATGGTGAGGCTCTCAGCCAGCCTCAGCCTGGCTTCCCAGGGCTTGCTGGGTCGCCCACAAAGGCCCATCCTTGGGGCAGCAGCGACAGTGTGGCCCCGTGTCCCAGGAAGGCCAGCCAAGTACCTGGGCGGCTGCGGGGGATGCTGGACGCCTCCCGCCACGGCCTGGGCAGTCAGTTTTCCCTCGCTGGAATCAGTAACTCTGCTTGCTGTTTATTTTTCTTGCCCTCTGCCCTCCTGCCAGACAGCAGCCTCTGTGTGTGCCTGAATGGCCCCATTCACGCCTCTCAGCCACACATGGTGGCCTCTGATCAAGGCACTCAGTGGATCAGGAAGTGTGGGAGGCTCCGCGGACCCCGCCACCCCCGAGCTGCAGTTTTGGCTTTCCTGGAGGACAGAGGTTTGGGGTACGGTGCCAGGTGGGAGGGGGCGAACACAGGACGGATCCACACCGGACCAGGGCCACTCACAAGATGACGCCGACAAAGCCTGCTGTTTCCCTCTGCATCACACCCAGTGACTCACTCTCCAAATGTTTGCCTCTGTGCCCTGCTTTCCTGGAACGCTAACCAGGCCTCCACCGCAGGGCACAACAGGTTGGCCAGGTGAGCTTTGGGCCACAGCGGCCGAGGAGGAGGCGGCGGCGAGCGGACCCGGGTGTCCCTGGGAGCCCCCACCACCGGGGTCCAGGGGCCTCCCTGACAAGGCTAGGCCAGGGGCGGGGAGCACGGAGGTGACCTCCCTGACGTAGGGCGCCCCGGGCTCCAGCCGACGCCCGCCCCTACCTCTGCGGAGCACCCGGCGCGCCAGGCCCCCCACCCCGCAGCCTCTCCCCGCTCCGGAGGGCGCGACCCCTCCCCCGGCAGCTCGCGCGGCTTCTGCAGGCAGAGGCTGGGCCGCGAAGTCTGCCCAGGCGTCCGCTGGTCGGTGCTCAGCGCAGCTGCGCGAACGGCGCCCGCGCCACGGCGTCGCGGAGCGCCCGCAGCCGCTACAGGGCCGCGCCCGGGAGCACTGCGGACGCGGTGAGTGAGGCGCGCGGGAGGGAGCCGGGCGTCCGGGCCACCCTCTCCGCCCCGGGGCCGGCAGCTTCCTCTTCCCGCGGGGCTCCGCTGCGCGCCTCTAGGCCGCACCGGCAGCCCCGCGCGCTTCCCCTCCGGCAGCGGCCCCGGGCTCCGGAGATGCTCAGGCCCTCCGCCCTGTCCGGGAGCCAGGAACGCCGGCCAAAAACGGCTTTGCCTGCGGGACCCAGGGGGCTGCTCCCGCGTCCGCGCTGCTAACGCAGGGGCAGGAGCCGCGGGCGCGCTCGGGGCCGTGCACCCGCGCCCCGGCCCTGGGCTCCACGGGCCGACCCGGATCACCCGGGCGCCCCTCTTGCTGCCGGTCCCCTGCACACACGCGCGGGGCCCAAGGACCACCCCTCCCCACCTAGCTGCTGTTTGGGGAACACCCAAAGTCCGGGGGGCGACACCGTCCACTCGGCCCTCTTGGAGAGACCCCCAAGACTGACCCCAGAACGCAGGCCCCCCAAACGCGGCGGCCCCAGGTCGTTTGCGTCTCCTGGAGGCCCACAAAGCGGACCCGGAGGTGGGGGGGGAGGGAGGGAGAGAGAGAGAGAGAGAGAAAGGGAGGCTGAGACTGGCGGGGTGGGGGGGAGTGCTCGGCCCTAAACAAACCCTAAACATGTGGGTTTCCGTGGCAACGGCCTCCTTTGGCCCACCCCCGAGACCTCTCCAGGGCTGTCAGGAGCCCCCAGTGCGCCAGCTGTTGTGTCTTCCTGTTTGGTCGCCATGGCAACGGTGACCTCAGCCCAGCCCCCTCCCCCCGCCTGGCGCACAGTCCCCGGCAGTTTTTAGCCATCGGGGGTGGGGTCCGGCCTCCGCCCCGCCCTGAGGGCGGGCTTGGGATAGCCCGGACTCGGGGATGTCCCTTTCCACGGCCTCAGCCCGCAGCCCAGCCCGGGGCTCCGGCCCCGCCCCCGGCCCCGCCCGCGCGGTCTCCCCAGCCCTACAACCCCACCCGGCCCGCAGACCCTTCTGGTCTGCAGCTGTCGCCCTCGCTTCGGCCGCAGCCGCCACTGGCCGGTGAGCTGAGGGTGCGGGGACCGGGAGGGCGGGGAGCGGCGGCCCGGGGTCCTGGGATGTGGACCGAGGAGGGATGGGCCAGGATTCAGAATGGCTGAAACCCTGGAAAGACTGAGGCTGGGCCGGGATGCTAGGGTTCTGCGAAAGAGCTGGCTGTACACCCACTCAGGTCTCACTCCTGAAACAGGACGGGTGGGGTCTGCACCCACCCAGATCTCACTCCTGATAGGGGGGGGCGGGGGTCTGCACCCACTCAGGTCTCACTCCTGAAACAGGACAGGTGGGGTCTACACCCACCCAGATCTCACTCCTGATAGAAGGGGTGCTGGGGTCTACACCCACCCAGGTCACACTCCTGATGGGGGGGAGCTGGGGTCTACACCCATACAGGTCTCACTCCTGATAGAAGCGGGGCTGGGGTCTGCACCCACCCAGCTCTCACTCCTGACAGAGGGAGGAGCTGCGGTCTACACCCACCCAGGTCATACTCTTGGGGGGGGGGGGCTGGGGTCTGCACCCATCCAGGTCTCACTCCTGACACAGGATGGGTGGGGTCTGCACCCATCCAGGTCTCACTCCTGAAACAGGACGGGTGGGGTCTGCACCCACCCAGGTCTCACTCCTGCAACAGGACGGGTGGGGTCTGCACTCCAGGGTCTGAGAGAGGAGGGACTGAGGGGCTGAATTCCAGGGTCTGAGGGAGGAGGCTAGTGGTCCGCACTCACGGGTCTGAAGAATGAGGGGCTGGGGGCCTGGACCCCTGGATCTGAGGGCAGGGGCTCCTGGGCGCCAGACGGAGGCGGCTGGGATCTGGTACCCAGAGGGCCACAGGAAGGGAGAAGTTTGGGGCTGGGGTCCCGGATTTGGGGGAGGGGACTGTTGCTGGCGTGCAGCATTGCCGACCCCTCCCCTTCCAGGGCAGCTTCGAACGCCGAGCACCGGGCAGGGGGTCCGCCGGGCGCGGAGGGTGTGGCAGGGCGTGGCGCGTGCGGGTGTGGCCGGGGCGTGGGGCCCCGCGCGGGAACCGCAGGCCGGTTTCCTCTCCGGGCGCGCGTCTCGGGCGCCGCATTCCTGAGCTCTGACTTCAGGCGGCGTCCGGGGCCCCGAGGGCGGGGGCAGACCCTCCCCTCGGCGTGGTCCCCTCGCCCCGCGTCCCGCTCCGGGGCCTCCGCGCTCGGCCAGGGGCGGCGCCCGCGAGCTGGAGGCGCGGCCGCGCCCGCTTCCTCTTAGCCGGCCCTGCGGGGCGCGGGGAGCGCGCGGGGCGGCGGCGGGCGCGTGGCTGCCCCGCGCCAGCCGGCGGGCAGCTTCCGGCCCCCTGCCCTCGCAGAGACCCTGCTGGGGCGCTGGCTTCAAGCCCAGCCCTCCGGGGACCCAGAACGCACGGAATTTTAAGATCCCGCCCCACAGTCCCCCCCTCCAAGGATCCGGGAGCTCACCCCCACCCCCGGAAACACGGAGAAGGCGGGGGTCCCGCCCCCGCCTCCCGATCGCCGCCGCCCTCGGGCTGGCGGAGCTGTCTGAAGGCCTTATAAGGCGCGGAGACGCCGGGCCCAGCCAGGCCACCCGCCCCCGCAAGCCGCCGCCCAGGGCCGCCCCGCCACAGCCGCGCGGCCTCGCTGCGCCGGGGCCGCGTTGAGACCCCGCCCGCCGCCCTCGCGGCGCGCCCAGGCCCTCCCCTCTGCAGGGAGGCGCCCTGGCCGCAGGGCCTCGCGGCCGGGCCGGCTGGGCCCGGGTGTCGGAAGGGAGGAGCCCCGCGAACCGGACGCTGACGTCCTGTCCCCCTCAGGTGCTCCGAGCAGCCGCTCAGGTGCGTGCGTGACCTCGCCGCCTGCGCCGCCCGGCAGTTCTCCGTGGGGCCTCAGCTAAGACCGCTGGTGAGTGCACGGGGGTCTGAGGGGGGAGGGGCTGGGGCCTGGGCCCGGGGTCTGAGGGGGAGGGGCTGGGGCCTGGACCCGGGGTCTGAGGGGGAGGGGCTGGGGCCTGGACCCCGGGTCTGAGGGGGAGGGGCTTCGGGCCTGGACCCCTCTGAAGGGGAGGGGCTTTGGGCCAGGACCCTTGGGTCTGAGGGAGGAGGGGCTGGGAGCCTGGACCCCGGGGTCCCAGCGGGGAGGGGCTGGGGCCTGGACTCTGGGATCTGATGGGGAGGGGCTGCGGTCCTGGAACCCTGAGTCTGAGGGGAGGAGGGGCTAGGGGCCAGGGGCCAGGACCCCGGGACCGGGACCCTTGATCTGAGGGAGGAGGGGCTGGGGACCTGGACCCCGGCGTCTGAGGGAGGAGGGGCTGGGGCCCAGGCCCCATATGAGTGTCCAGGGCTGGGCTGGGGCTGGTACTGGGGTACCCACTGCAGCGTGCAGTCTGTGGTCCTGCGCTGCTGTGTGCCTGGCACTGGAAGCAGGAAGTCCTGGTTGCCCCTGGCTGGAGAGCAGCCTCCTGGGATTGAGGCTTTGTGCTGGGAGACTGGACATTTGAGCACCTGAGGAAGGCCGGGCCCTGGGCGCTAAGAGTCTGGGCCCTCAGTTCTGCAGGGTCTCTGGGACAAGGGGGTGGAAGAAAGTGTTTACCCAGAGTCCAAAGGTGGGAGCTTGGCACGCTGAGCTGGGAGGCCTGGGGGTTTGGGTGCAAAGGGTTGGGCGCCCGCCACGGGGAATCTGCAAGCCTTGGGCAGACAATGTCCGGGCTAGGGAGGCAGGTCGCGGTGGGGAGAGTCTGGGTTCAGTTCTAGAAGGGAGGGGAGGACTCTGGACTGACTCCCTGAGCTGAGCGCTCTGAGAGGAGACGGGCGGACCCCGAGAGCGCTGAGACTGCCCCCCTGGGTGTGCGGAGGCAGACAGGAAGGTCACCGTTGGGGAAAGAAGGAAGTCTGTTAGCGGGGCCCACACAGAGGAAGCTGATAGGGGGGTCATGTGGCTGAGGCATTGGGGTTAGGAGGTCAGGGAGAGGGCCTGGGCCCTGGGCGTCTGTGCTGGGAGGAACCAGTGGCATCTCCACAGCAGCTGGGGCTCCAGGGAGAGGAGAGGGGGCCCAGACTCCTGAGCTCGGACACAGGTTGGGACGGGAGCAGCCAGTTCCTCCCTGGATGCCCATGCCTGTCCCCTCCCCAGCCCCGCGGCCCCACCATTTGCATCCCAGTGAGGTGCAGGCCAGGGTCCGGCTTCACAGCACACCGCGTCTCTCCCTCCCGCCAGCCATGCCGGTGACGGTGACGCGCACGACCATCACGACCACGTCAACATCCTCGGGCCTGGGGTCCTCCACCATCGTGGGGTCCCCTCGGGCGCTGACCCATCCCCTGGGCCTCCTCCGGCTGCTGCAGCTGCTGTCCACCTGCATCGCCTTCTCACTGGTGGCCAGCGTGGGCGCCTGGTCGGGGCCCATGGGCAACTGGTCCATGTTCACCTGGTGCTTCTGCTTCTCTGTGACCCTCGTCATCCTGCTCGTGGAGATGTGCGGCCTGCAGGCGCGTTTCCCCCTGTCCTGGCGCAACTTCCCCATCACCTACGCCTGCTACGCGGCCCTGTTCTGCCTGTCGGCCTCCATCATCTACCCCACCACCTACGTGCAGTTCATGTCTCACGGCCGCTCCCGGGACCACGCCATCGCCGCCACCACCTTCTCCTGCGTCGCCTGCCTGGCCTACGCCACCGAAGTGGCCTGGACCCGGGCGCGGCCCGGCGAGATCACCGGCTACATGGCCACCGTGCCGGGGCTGCTCAAGGTGTTGGAGACCTTCGTGGCCTGCGTCATCTTCACCTTCATCAGCGGCCCCGAGCTGTACCAGCACCAGCCGGCCCTGGAGTGGTGCGTGGCCGTCTACGCCATCTGCTTCATCCTGGCCGCCGTGGCCATCCTGCTGAACCTGGGCGACTGCACCAACATGCTGCCCATCCCTTTCCCCAGCTTCCTGTCGGGGCTGGCCCTGCTGTCCGTCCTCCTCTACGCCACGGCCCTCGTCCTGTGGCCCCTGTACCAGTTCGACGAGAAGTACGGCGGCGTGCCGCGGCGGGCCAGAGACGTGAGCTGTGGCAGGAGACACACCTACTACGTGTGCGACTGGGACCGCAAGCTGGCCGTGGCCATCCTCACGGCCATCAACCTGCTGGCGTACGTGGCCGACCTGGTGTACTCCGCCCGCCTGGTTTTCGTCAAGGTCTAAGACTCACCAGGGGCCCCGCTGTCCCTCGGCCGCCTCCCAGCCCTTGCTGCCTCTCCCGGCTCCTCTCCCTTCCTCACTGGTTCTCCCCTCCCTCTCTCTTCCTCTCCCTGTTGCTTTGCCACACACCTACCTTGTTCCTCTGCTACCTTCTCCTCTCCTCTCCGCTCTGGCTCTCCTCTTGCCTGTTTCCTCTGGAGCCCGGGGCCTTCTCTCCCCCCACCCCACCTCCAAAGGTGCTGAGTTCCACACATCCCACACCCCTTCTTTTGCAGCTGTTCATGCCACAGGCCTCCCAAGAGGCCTCATTGCCAAAGCATGCCTGCCCGCCCTAGCTGTGCCTTAGTCGTGTGTGTGTGTGTGTGTGTGGGTTTGGGGGGTGGGGGTCGGGGAGAACCTAGGGATCAACCCCTTTCTCCTGGGGGAGGAGGGTGTCCGGTGCACCTCCCCTTTCAGTTAAAAATTTTTTTTTCTGGAGGTCAGTGATTCCCAGTGGGCGGGAGGCTTCAAACACAGACCCCAGCCCCACCTGGCAATCGGCCTTGCCTGAAATTGGCTCCAGAAATTTTGCCAGGTTTCTTAAACAGTCCCACTGCCTAGCGGCCATCTCGAAGCAGGCTGGGGACTTGGGGGGATTGCTTTTCATCCCCACTATTTTCTGTGCTGTCAGAAAAAAAAAAAAAAAAACACAGAAGCACAGGCTCATGAAGCCAGCTGCCTGCAGCGTCCATCCATCCGGGGTGGCAGACCCTCCAGCCTTGGTGTTGAGACAACCAGCCCCGCCCGGGCAGGGGGAAGGTGCCCACTGCCTCGGCCCGCCGCTGCTGCTTCCCTGGGCAGAAAGGCCTGGGTGGCCCTGATCTCGATGAAGCTTTTTCTTTTTTCTTGTTTTCTCCTCCGGGTGGGTGGGCTGGGGAGGCGGGTGGGTGGGGACTGCGGCTGCCCTGCCGGAGGCGTGTTCCTTGCTTGTGTGCGTTTCCGTGTGCTAGTCGCTTCTTGCTGCTGCTACTACTGCCTGCTTCTCGGGGACTCACATGCGTAACGTGATATATATATAAATGTATAAAGGTATATTTTATTTTTTTTTAATTCCCCTGAGCTTTTGGTCCCCAAAGCTCCCGCTGTCCCTTGTAGAGAAAAGCCTCGTCCCCTCCCCCACTCCCACATTCATCTTTTTTTTTTTTTTATTCAACATAAAGATAAAAGAAAGATTTGTGTGTGCTGTTGTTACTGGGGCAGCTCCAGGAGTCGGCCTGGGGCCGGTGGGAAAAGGCAACCTTGACCACACCAGAAGATAGCAGTCGAGTCTGGATCTTCTCAATTCCGCCCTCCTTGGAGTCCCAGAAGCCCCTCAGAAACACAGGTGCAGCAGCTTCCCTGCAAGACGAACCCTCACTTGCAGGTCAGCGTTCGCTCCTGGGGCCGGGACCTCCCGCTCTGCCTCCTAGTTCCAGGTCGGCTCACCTGAGCGATGGCCCAGCCCACCTGGGCACCCCCCTGGGGGGGGAGGCATCTTCCCACATCCGGGTCTGATCCTGCCCTCCCCCCAAAATTGCTTACTCCATGGTTCCTGTGGGGTCCTGGGTTCAAGGCCTTCCGGGACCGGACCCTGCCTGACGGCACCTGGTCCACAGGAGACCTTGCTAGAGGGGACGAGTGGCTCCTGCGACCCACCTCTGCCCTGCCCGTTTCCCCAGCTTGGGGAGAAGCACAGGTGTGTTATCAGGCAGAGACCCAGGGTCTGCACCCCCTGCCTGCTTGCTTGCATCCACGCCGGCTGCAGGGCCGGGGAGGTCCCGCGGAAGGCGGGAGGCCAGCCAAGACCCGGAAGGCTACCTCTGGGCCAGAAGAAGCTCTTTTCCTTCCTGCCGGGCCCACCCAGCTGCTGGCACCCACACCCACTCCTGTCTTCTCGGCCACGCCGCCTCTACCCCAACGCTGGCCTGAACCCCTTTCCGGAAGGCGTCAGAAAGGACAGTTCTAGAACCAGGGGGCCACGGGTCGGAAACTCGGGGAAGACCCCAGGGAGCAGGACTAGAACGCGGTGGGGTTCCCAGCTCAGCTCTCGGGGCCACCGCCACCTCCTGACACTGTCCCCGGACACGACACACGCCGAGAGGTGGTCGGAAGGCCAGAGGATCCCACGTTAGGGTCCTCCCAAGAGAGGGCTCGGGTTCTTCCACTGCCTCCCTTCGGCTTCGGAATCCCAACCGGCCCTCCAACCCCACAAAAGTCCCAGAAAAAGCGTGGTGGCAGGGAGGTGTCTAGAGTCTTCGGCGCCGCCGTAGAGCCCCGCCCGCGTCGCGGTGCACTCTGGGAGTGGAAGTTCTCTGCCGCGTCCAGAGAGCGGCCGGGCCCCAGACTTTGGACTACAAGTCCCAGAAGGCACCGCGCTCCGCAGCCTGGGGCGGGCCGCGGTTGCCCCTGGCAACAGAGCAGTTCACGGCAGAGTTGGGATCCGGAAGCGGGAAGTGGCGGAGGAGAGCGGGGAGACCAGAGGATCCCCGAGAGCGACTGGGGTCGTGGCCGGGAGAATGAGAGACTCCCAGAGAGAGAGAGAGAATGACAGAGAGAAAGAGTGTATCCGAGACGCAGAGGCAGGGAGCGAGCCCTGGGGACCGCGAGCGTCGCAGAGCCCGAGAGAGAAGGGGTCAGATTGAGAGACACAGGAGCTGTGCAGGTTCCCTGAGGGAGACCCCACACCCACACACAGCGACAGGGAGCGAGAGGACAGAGCCACGGAGGGACAGACAGAGGCCCGACCAGGAAGACCGCAGAGACGGGCGGGGCCGCGAGGATGTCAGACATGTAGGGAGACGGAAGTGGAGAGGAGCGCGCAGACAGGGGACTGAGAAGAGATAGAGAGGGAAGGAGGGAGGGAGGGAGGGAGGGGAGAGAAAGAGAGAGAGAGAGAGAGCGAGCGAGAGAGAGAGAGGAGTGAGCTCCAGAGAGCGAGGAAGAGAGAGGAGGGAGGAGTGAGCCCCAGGTCTCCATTCCGAGGCCACAGGGAACAACAGCAGGTGGAATTTGCCCCACTGAAGTTCCTGTGCCGCAGAGGAAGCGTCTCGCGGGACAAGACCGCTCAGAGAACTAGCAAGTATTGGCGAGCACATGTCTGAGGGGGTTGATATCCAGAGCTTAGCAGGGACTCAGCAGCAGAGACGCACATCTTAGATCTAAGACAGTTCTCAGAGGAAGACAGGCACAAGGGGCAGGTGCACGGGACAAAAAGCCCGGCATCACGGGGCACCAGGGGAGGGCCCACCAAAGCGCCGAGGGGCGTCTGCTTCCGGGAGGCGGGCTGCTGTCAGACGCAGGTCGGAGGTGTTGGGGAGAAAAGCGGAGCTGCACCTGGTCCAGCAGCCCCACCCCGGGCGTGTCTCCCGGGAAGATGAACTCCCGCTGCGGAGGACACAGCCGCACTCCTGTTTCTCTCAGGCTGTTCACAGCAGCCGCCGGCCCCCCGTCCTCCCATGAGTGGACTAAGAAAGCGGGCTGCTGGAATACTACTCAGCCCTGAAAAGGGATGCGCTCTCGTCTTTTCCCACTGCATGGCTGGAACTGGTGGCCATTAAGTGAAGCAAGCCACGCACGCGAGTGTCACGGGTGGAATCTGGGGGGGGGGGTGACCTGGCGGTCTCATAGACCTTAAAAATGGATGGTGCTTCCCAGAGCCTGCAGAAGGGTGGGTAAACGCCCCTAGGTTACAGCCAAGGCGTTGGTTCCGGCGCTCGCCGCACAGGCGCGTGAGCAAGCACACACACACCAGCAGATAAGGTGGTGGATGTCGCCAACACAAAGCCGTGTTCGGTGGTTGAGATCCATGCCTGGCACACGTCTGCCGGTATCCCATGAACACGTGCAAGTCTTATCTGGCTGTTGGGAAGAACAGCTCTTAAATACAAAGAGGTCAGAGGAAGACCCCGGAGCCTGGATCCCAGCGCCACAGCAGCAGACCGAGGCCGAGGGACCCAGGCTGGGCGGGGGAGCGCGCTCCGGGGACGCCCCTCCCCGCAGCCAGCCCCGGGAGCGGGTGGGCGCACGTGCGTCGAGCCGAGGGCGCTTGTCCGGCGGCTCAGGGCGGGGGCGCCTTTAAGTCGAAACCCCGCCCCGCGGTCGTCATGGCAACGCCTCCCCCCAACCCGGGGCTCCCACATTTGAGCAGGTGCCGGAGCCCGAGCGCCCGCCGCCGCCCGTGCCTCCGGCTCCCCCGCCCGCCCGCTCCCCTTGGCGGAGCCGGCGCCGGGGCTGTGGCTCCCGGGCCGCTCCCTCGCTTCCACCTGTTCCCCTCCAAGACAGGCAGGATCCTGGTCCCCGCTACGTTCCTGGGGCCATGGCGGGTCTGGGCCCCGGCGGAGGCGACTCAGAGGGGGGACCCCGGCCCCTGTTTTGCAGAAAGGGGGCTCTGAGGCAGAAGGTGGTCCATGAAGTCAAGAGCCACAAGTTTACCGCCCGCTTCTTCAAGCAGCCCACCTTCTGCAGCCACTGCACCGACTTTATCTGGTGAGGGCGGGGGCCGGGCGGCAAGAGGGGCAGGGGTGCGGGCTCCGACTTCTAGGATGGGGAGGGAGTCCCTGACTCCTGGGTCTGAGGGAGGAGGGGCTGGGAGACTCCTGGGTCTGAGGGAGGAGGGGCTGGGGTCTTGCGGCTGTGGGAGGCAGATCTGGGGTCCCTGACTCCTGGGTCTGAGGGAGGAGGGGCTGGGGTCTTGCAGCTGTGGGAGGCAGCTCTGGGGTCCTTGACTCTCGAGTCTGAGGGAGGAGGGGCTGCGATCTTGGGTCTGAGGAGGCAGATCTTTGGTCCCTGATTCCTGGGTCTGAGGGAGGAGGGGCTGGGAGACTCCTGGGTCTGAGGAAGGAGGGGCTGGGGTCTTGCGGCTGTGGGAGGCAGATCTGGGGTCCTTGACTCTCGAGTCTGAGGGAGGAGGGGCTGCAATCTTGGGTCTGAGGAGGCAGATCTTCGGTCCCTGACTCCTGGGTCTGAGGGAGGAGGGGCTGGGGTCTTGGATCCTGGGTCTGAGGGAGGAGGGGCTGGGGTCTTAGGTCTGGGAGAGGAGGGGCTGCGTCCCTGACCCCTGAGTCTGAGGGAGGAGGGGCTGGGGGACTCCTGCGTCTGGGAGAGGAGGGGGTTGTGGTCCCTGACTCCTGGGTCTGAGGGAGAAGGGGCTGGGGTACCAAAATCTGTGGGTTCCACAAAGAGATGGTGGCTGGAGCTCAGACGCCCGCCCGGGTGTGGTGAGGCAGGGGTCAGAGGCCGCGGACCGCCTGTGGCTGGCAGCAGTGGGGGTGTGGGGCCTCCGTGGCTCTGACCTCGGCTTCCTGACCTGCAGGGGCATTGGGAAGCAGGGCCTGCAATGTCAAGGTAAGTGTGGGGCCCTGGACGCGGGACCCTCGGGAGGGTGGGGGCGGGGGCTCCACGGCGCAGGATGCGTGGCACACGTGCTCTCTGGTCCCCAGAGGCGCGGGGGAGCCGGGGCGGGGGGTGTGGCAGAGACACAGCCTGTGGTGGGGCCACCGCGGGGGTGGTGCCGGGGGCCCCTCCCTCGGCCGGCTCCAGGTGGGGACAGATATTTGGAGAATCTGTTGCCATGGGAACAGAAAGATTTTGGAAAAGGGGAGCTAAAAGGGGGGGAAGGGGGCCAGAGATGCAAAGTCAGAGCGAGCCCCCCAGGCTGTTGCCATGGCAACAGCAGCCGTCCTAGGCTGGGGCAGGCCGGGTGGGGTCACCCATGGGTGGGTGGGGCTGAGCGGCTGGCAGTTCTGGGGGGGCGGGAGAGGGGGCCGAGTCCTGAAGCGCAGCTAGCACTGCGCAGAACACCACCACTCGGGGCGGGGTGACCGGCAGCAGCGCCCCCAGACTCACTCCAGCCCTAGTCACCTCTCTCCCGACTGCCTGGCCTCCTGGCTCCTGGTCTCGGCAGGCCCGTGTCTGTCGGTGGGGTTTCTCCTTTCTTTCTTTCCCTCTGGCTCTGCCTCCCCGTCGTGCACCGGGGTCTCGCCTCTGGCTCTGTCTGTCGGGAGCCCTCCCTCTCCCGTGCTCTCCGATGAGTCCCTTGCTGACCATCTGTTGGGGCCTCCCCGTCTCTCCCCGCCTCGGTGTCTCTGACTTCCCCTCCAGTCTGCAGCTTTGTGGTTCACCGGCGATGCCACGAATTCGTGACCTTCGAGTGTCCAGGCGCTGGGAAGGGCCCCCAGACGGACGTGAGTGCCCAGACACCTGGTTCTCCCTCCTTGGGCCGCGCCCCCGCCCTCACCCCCTCGGCGGCCGTCCCAATTTCTCCTGCTATTTTTAAGGCCGGGCGGGGAGGGGGCTGGAGAGGGGGGGGGGAGCTAGTCTGGCCCAGATTCCTTGCCCTTGGCCTGGAAAGGGGGAACGTGAGGGGGACCGAAACAGGTTGGGGACACAGGTGAGGGACACGGAGAGAAGTATCCGCACAGGCACAGGGATGGCAGGATGAGACAGCGAGGGAATCTCGGGCAGACGGACAGAGCGACTGGTGCAGCAGCGGAGAGAGCAGCCCAGAGGCAAAACGAGGGCATCGCAGGCTCCGGGAGACAGGGCAGAGGGAGTCAGAGCCAGAGACACCGGGAAGGACTCAAAGAGAGGGGCTCAGGAGCCGCCGAGAGGGGCCCGCGAGACCCCGGGTGCACGTGCATACGGGTGTGTGGTGCATCTGCTGCACGCAGCCGCTGTACCCTCAGAGACTCGCAGCCTCCCCTCTGCCACGTACAAGGACCGCCGAGCCCGGGCCCTCCCTGTCCCTCCTCCGCTCTCTCTCCGAGCTGCCAGCTGCCGTCCCCTGCTCTGTAGTACAGGCCTGATGACTTAGCACGAGCCGGCAGAACAGGCTGCACCAACGGACGTGTTCTCCCCGGGCCCCCTCCAGCAGGTGGCCTGCAGGCTCACTCAGCTGGCAAGCCCCTGAAATGGGGCTGCTGGGCCCGGGGACAGAAAGCTGAGTTCCATTTCACCCATGTGGACCTGAGTTTCAACTGCTACATGGGGCCGGCGGCCCCGAGGCGGGCAGTGCAGGGCTAGGCATCACCAGGCTCGCTGTGACACAGTTCAGTGGAACTCAGGTGGCCTGGGTTTCGGCCAGGGGTGACACAAGGTGGGAGACAGTTCTGTGACGTGCAGTTGGAGCTAGAAGCTAGAGAGAGGCGGAGGAGAGAGGCACGGTGCCCGAGGCGTTTTGCCTGTTGTCAAGTCAAGAAAGCTGAAGTTTACGTAGAGGATGTGACATTAAAGGGACAGGCGTCTCCTGCCCACATCTGTCTGCACTATCAAGTGCTTGCCTCGGCTGCCCAGCTGCACCAGCTCCTTCCCAAGTGCTCTCTGCGAGGCTTATGGCCGGTGTAGGACTGGCCATGCCCCCCAGCTTACAAGGTTCAGTTCGGTGTTTCCCCGCCCCCACCCGAGCAGAGGCTCCGAGCCAGGGTCCCCAGCCTGGAGTCCCAGCCCCCCCGCACATGGGCTCAGTCTCCCTCTCTTCCTGGTCTGTGAACGGGGTTCAAGGGCTTACCTCTGTGTGGGGCTGCCCCGCAGCAGGAGTCGGAGCGCCGTGTGTTAGTCCCTGATAAAAATGGGAAGAAAAGAGTGCACAGCTGGCCTTGCTTCTGCATCGGCAGGGTCCGGCCAGCATCACTTTGATTAGACCCCGTTTAGGGCCCCCTTTCACTGAGGGGGGAGCCTGAGGTTCCGGAAAGAGGGCAGGCGTGCGGCGTTAAGATCTGCACCCGCACCCACGCTCTCTGGCCGGCAGAGCCCGGGGCTGCCTCCTTTCCAGTGCCTTGGCCTTTGAGACCGATGGCAGCAGCTCTGTGGGTGGCTCTGTGCTGTGTCAGGCACCTGGCTGAGGCCTTTGCCCACTTGGGCCAGCAGCCAGCAGCACCCTCCCCGCCCACCTCCCCAAGTGCACGTTTGAATCAGAACCCCCCCTAAAATAGAGCGGAGCTCAGGAGTGTCCTAAATGCTCCCGCGGTGACAACCAGCGCATCCTCAGACTCTGGCCCGGGGTGGGGGAGCCGGGACGGAGAGGGCAGAGGGCAGGCAGGCGGCCTTTTGCTGGTGTCCTGAATGGACTCTGGAAACACAGCTTCGCCTCAAGATGTGGACTGTGTGTCTGCACCAGGCAGGGGAGGACGCAGAGGCTCAGAAGCGGGGCCGAGCTGGCCCAGAACCACACGGCTGGGAAGCGACCTAACTCTTACACACAGGGCTCCGTGGGCACTGCGGTGACATCACCGATGGCGACCACGGCAGTGCTCACGGCAGGAGGAGGAGTGGGCGCGGCTGGCCTCACCTTTTCCTTTTGGCCTGCCCAGTGCCGGTGGCAACTCAGGAGCCGCTAGCCGCACCCCCTACCTGGGGCTCAGAGAAAGCCCACCATGCAGTGGGCAGAGACTGACAAAGGCCCTGTGAATGGTCCTGGGGTTCAGGGAGGCCCTCAGTTTCTCAGAGCTGTGTGTGGGGGTGGGGACTGTGGGATGTTGGTGGTCACCTCTGCCGTGGGCCGCTCAGGGGCACGTTGCCCTAGCTGCTGTGTTTCAGGAAGGCCCCTCCTGGCTGCTGCTCGCCCCAGCCCACCTCCGCCCATCCACTGCTTTTCCTTATTAAACCTTTGATGACCGTCTGTCCCCTCCCCTCCATTTGAGCATAAAGCAAAGAGCGTTGTGTTTTTAATTTGGCGAGTGCAGTGCCCAGCATGCCTGGGAGCTCAGGTGTCTGCCTCATGGACGGGGGTGTGGGGGGGCGCTGCGGGAGGGGGAGGCCGAGGGGAGGGGGCGCCGGCCCAGCGCTCAGCGGCGTCTCTCTGCGCCCAGGACCCCCGGAACAAGCACAAGTTCCGCCTGCACAGCTACAGCAGCCCCACCTTCTGCGACCACTGCGGCTCGCTCCTCTACGGGCTGGTGCACCAGGGCATGAAGTGCTCCTGTGAGTGCGCGCGGGGCCGCGGTTCCGGGGGACGCGCCGCGGGATGGGGTGCGGGGCGGAAGTGCGAGCCCCAGTTGTGCCCCGCCAGGCTGCGAGATGAACGTGCATCGGCGCTGTGTGCGCAGCGTGCCCTCGCTGTGCGGTGTAGACCACACGGAGCGCCGCGGGCGCCTGCAGCTGGAGATCCGGGCGCCCACGTCGGATGAGATCCACGTCACCGGTGAGGCCCGCCCCCTTCTCTAGGTGTGAGGCTGGGAGGCCACGCCCCTCTCTGGAAGGCCACGCCCCCAAACACGAAGCCCCGCCCTCTGCGAACTTTCCGTGCCTCTCAGTGGCCCTTGCAAGTGTCGGGATCCCTGCGAGGGTGGGCGGTTGGCCTGCCAGCCCCAAATCCCAGGGCCAGATGTGGGGAAAGGGCTGTGGGGCTGGTGGGAGAGGTTGTCCCGGGTACCAGGGAGGTGGGAGATCCGAGAGCTTGGGATTCCTGACTGCTGCTGGTGGGGGGGCTGCAGGCCTCTAAGGCAGGCTCTCCCTTCACGCCCGCCCGTCCCCTGCAGTTGGCGAGGCCCGAAACCTCATTCCGATGGACCCCAATGGTCTGTCTGACCCCTACGTGAAGCTGAAGCTCATCCCAGACCCGCGCAACCTGACCAAGCAGAAGACCCGGACCGTGAAAGCCACGCTGAACCCCGTGTGGAACGAGACTTTTGTGTTGTGAGCCTTGGGTGCAGCCTGGGAGGCCGGCAGAGGATGAGCCGAGGGCCCTGGTGGCCCGCAAGACCCCAGGGAGCAGATGGTGTGAGATGCTAGGGTAGAGGAGACCCCGGCGAGAGTGGAAGTTGCTGGGAGACAGGAAAGGAGTGACAGAGAGAGAGACCAGGTTCTGCAAGCCTGAGCTCCATCAGAGAGGCAGAGACAGGGGCATCCAGAAACAGATTAAGGGCCGGTGCCGCGGCTCACTAGGCTAATCCTTCGCCTTGCGGCGCCGGCACACCGGGTTCTAGTCCCGGTCGGGGCGCTGGATTCTGTCCCGGTTGCCCCTCTTCCAGGCCGGCTCTCTGCTGTGGCCAGGGAGTGCAGTGGAGGATGGCCCAAGTCCTTGGGCCCTGCACCCCATGGGAGACCAGAAGAAGCACCTGGCTCCTGCCTTCGGATCAGTGCAGTGCGCCGGCCACAGCGTGCCAGCCACGACGGCCATTGGAGGGTGAACCAACGGCAAAAGGAAGACCTTCCTCTCTGTCTCTCTCTCTCACTGTCCACTCTGCCTGTCAAAAGAAAGAAAGAAAGAAAGAAAGAAAGAAAGAAAGAAAGAAAGAAAGAAAGAAAGAAAGAAAGAAAGAAAGAAAGATTCAGAGGAGGTGGACGGACACACAGACACCTGGGGAGATGTGGGTGGGACAGGGGAGCAGAGGGCCTGAGGAGGGACAGACCCACAGAGGAAACTTGGATGGAGACAAAATTCCTCGAGGAGGAAGAGGTGGGTGGGAGGGAGTGCAGAGATAGACAGACAGCAGCTGTTACCCAGGGAGAAAGACCAGGAGGACGGACAGAAACCCACAGAGAGGCAGAGGAGAGGGTCCCCTGTGAGGCACAAACCCACAGAGACCCAACGTGGGAGGGTGGCAAGGAAAGAAACCAACTGATGGGAAAGACGGAGATCCAGAGGGAGGCGAGGAACGGACAGGCAGGGCGGGAGGGAGAGCTGGAGCCAGCAGGCCAGGACAGGGAGGGGACGCCATAGCAGGGTGGAGACCACCTTCAGGAGGGTCAGAGGCGGGCAGGGCCCCCACAGGAGGAAGCAGACCCAGGTCCAGGAGGGGAGAGTGCAGGGAGCGTGAGCCAGGCCTCTCGCCCCTTCCCCCAGCAACCTGAAGCCGGGCGACGTGGAGCGCAGGCTCAGCGTGGAGGTGTGGGACTGGGACAGGACCTCCCGCAACGACTTCATGGGCGCCATGTCCTTTGGCGTGTCAGAACTGCTCAAGGCGCCCGTGGACGGCTGGTGAGGAGGGGGCTGGGGCTGGGGCGGGCCTGCCTGTCGCCATCTCCATCTGTGTGTGGTCCCTCTCCTCCAGGCCACTCTCTCTCCCAGGACTCCCGCTCTCCTCCTCCTCCTCCTGCTCTCTTCTCTCCTTACCTCACTCTTTCTCTCTCTCCATCTCTGTGTCCGTCTCTCTGTGTCTCTGTCCTCCCTTCGGATGTCTCTGCCTCTCCCACGGGTGCCCCATCTCCCCACCCCGCCCGCTCTGGTCTCCGTCTGTATGTCAGGTACAAGTTACTGAACCAGGAGGAGGGTGAATATTACAATGTGCCCGTGGCCGATGCTGACAACTGCAGCCTCCTCCAGAAGTTTGAGGTACCCAGACCCCGGCTTCCCCAGGGGAGCCCAGCCCAGCACCCCACAGTTCAGAGCTGGGCATACCCACCATCCACCTTGTGGCTCCCTGCTGGTCCTGGGACTACAATTCCCAGGAGGCATTGGGGCTCCTTCCCCTGCTCTTCCAGGAGACTAGCCCCAGGGTCTGATGGGAAATGTAGTTCCTTTCTATCCCCATGGCTTGGGGGCGTTAGAGACCCTGAGCCCTGCTCCAGGGTGATCCCCTACTGGTCTTGGGGCCCTGACTCTGGCTTTCTTCTCCCCTAGGCCTGTAACTACCCCCTGGAGTTGTATGAGGTGAGTAGAATGGAGACACTGAAGAAGGCCGGTTCACCTTCTCTCTCTCTCTCTCTGACCCTCCCTGTTCCACTTGTCCCTCCCCCCTTCCTGTCTTCCGCTCCACACACACGGGTTGAGCACTCAGGTGCTTGCTTGAATAATCCCAGTGATGCTGAGGTGACTCTGGGCCTCCAGCTGGTCCCCGAGGTGGGGACACAGTCCCAGACTCTAAGTGACAGGCAGCCCAGGGAGCCAGGGAGCCTGGAAGAGGCAGTCACCCAGCCTGGGGGTTCCACGGAGGTCCTCTGCTCTGTCTGTGGTCTGCCTGCCTCAAATCACCGCGAGACCTCCCTAGTGACCCTGCAGAGCTACCAAGGGACACTCTGGTGGTCCCCGTGTCTGCGCGCTAAATTCCTCGCATGGTCGATCCTGAGAAAGGGCTGTCCTGGTGACAGGATAGCAAATGGGGAGGAAATGCAGGCCCAGAGAGGGGGTGCTTTGTCCGGGGTCCCCCAGCAGTTACGTAGAGGGAGATCGTCCCGTGCACCCGAGGGAGGCCTCAGGGTGGAGACCGGCCGGGGCTAACAGCACAGCGCTGCATTCCAACGCTTTGGAGTCTTCAGGGCGTCTCTGTGTGAGAGCTACTGCCTTGCACGTGAGGCTGGGGTCTCCTTTCAGGGGCCCAGGCTGAACTTCTCAAGGTCGTGAGAGTTGGTGACTATTGACCGAGACTCAACCCTGCCTCAGACTCCTGCCAGGCAGAGAGATTGAGCCGCAGATCTCTAAGATGGGCAGTGCGGGCGCTGTCCATGGTAGCAGAGAGGCGGCTGACCTGGTTTAAGAAGTCGGGAGGAGCCTCCGTGGGAAAGCGGTGCTGCATCCAGTTCTGAAGGAAGCTTGGGGGTGACTAGGAGGGAGGGGGAGGGGAGAGCTTTTCAGGAAGGAGGCACAGTCCTCCGGAGGCCCTGAGGCACAGGATGTGTGAGGCTGGGGCGTGGGCGGCGGGGTGGGGGGGTGGGGAGGCATCCCGAGACCTGCAGGGTCAGTCACGGCCAGGCCTTGCAAGCCGCACGCAACAAAATCTTAGCACAGACAGAAGCTGTTAGATGGTTTGCAAGCATAGGAGAGACATGACCTGGTTTATTTATTTTTAAATCGGTCCCTCTGCCCGCTGAGCCGGGAACGCATAGAAAGGACAACGGGGAACGCAGGACAGCAGTGGAGTCGCAGGAGCCCCCTCCTGGGGGCCAAGGCAGGGAAAGGTGGAGAAGGCTCTAGAACTTAAAGCCGAGTGTGGTTCCCGGACCAGTGGTGGCAGCAGCGCCCCCCTGGGGAACATGTGGGAAATGCAAGGTCCCAGGCCCTCGCTCAGGTTCACCTGGGAGTGGGACCCAGGCGTCTGTTCGTACCTGGTGCTTCGGGGAGCTGGCTCGGAGGCCAGGAGAGCAAGGCCCTCGAGCTGAGCTGCGTGGGTCTGCTGCTGGCTTGGCTGTCGGCCGGCCGTGTGACGTCTCTGAGGCCTCTTCTCAGAGGGAGTGCCAGCAGGGTTTCCGTGGGTGGTGTGTATTAAGCTGTCTGCATGTGCGCTGAGCGATGAACAAGCCCTCAGACCGTGGGGAGCCACACAAAGTTCTTAAGCCAAGGACGGGGTTGGGGGTGGCATCATTCCTTCCTGTTCCCGCCATCCCTTTCGTTCTCCTGGGGGCATGTCCTTGTGCCTGCCGGGGGTCTGACCGCCCCGGGGTCTGTCTCTCCTCTTTCTCACAGCGGGTGCGGATGGGCCCCTCTTCTTCCCCCATCCCCTCCCCTTCTCCCAGTCCCACCGACTCCAAGCGCTGCTTCTTCGGGGCCAGCCCAGGACGCCTGCACATCTCCGACTTCAGCTTCCTCATGGTCCTAGGAAAAGGCAGTTTCGGGAAGGTTGGACTTGGGGAGTTTTGGGGGGGAGGGAGGATGCCGGCCCGGAGGTGGGCGTGGGTGAGGAGAGACTGGGCTGGGAGTCCCAGGTGGAGTTAGGTTGGGCGGCCCGGGTTCCTGGAGAGGAGACGCATGAGGACGTGGGTACTTTCCGGGGTGCGGGGGTCCGCAAGGTCAGGGCGCCGAGCCCCTTGAGAGGGACAGGAAGGACCCCCGGCCCCCTCTCTCTGTGCCCCTGGAAGGGGAGCTCCCAGAGCAGACTGGCCCTGGGGGCCCTCCGTGCGCAGGTGATGCTGGCCGAGCGCAGGGGCTCCGATGAGCTCTACGCCATCAAGATCCTGAAGAAGGACGTCATCGTCCAGGACGACGACGTGGACTGCACCCTGGTGGAGAAACGCGTGCTGGCGCTGGGCGGCCGAGGGCCTGGCGGCCGGCCGCACTTCCTCACCCAGCTCCACTCCACCTTCCAGACCCCGGTGAGGATGGAAGCAGGGGCCTCCCTCAGCCCGGGGGCGCTGCCTTGGACTCTGGTGCTGTGAGGGGGCGTGGCTGAGGAGTGGGTTCCTTGGTGGGCGTGGCTAGGCAGATGGGCTCCTGAGTGGGGTCCAGAGATGCCTGTGTCTCAGACGAGCTTGGCCGTGAGTGGGTGCGGCCAGTGCTGTTATTTTAAGATTTATTTATCTGAAAGGCAGAATAGCAGAGAGAGAGAGATATCTTCCGTCCGCTGGTTCACCCTCAAACGGCTGTAACAGCCAGCGCTGGGCCGGGCCCAAGCCAGGGGAGCTCCTTCAGGTCTCCCACATGGGTGCTGGAGCCCAAGCACCTGGGCCCGTCTTCTGCTGCCCTCCTGGTGCACTAGCAGGGAGCCCAGTCAGAAGTGGAGCAACCAGCGCTCAAACCTGGCTCTGCGACGTGGGCTGCCTGGTGGTGGGGCAGGTTGGGGCTTACCCTGCCACGCACCGTGCTGGCCCCCCCCCCGCCCGCTCTGGCTTCGAGCAAAACAGTGAGCAGAATGGGCTGCCCCCAGGGGCTCTGTGTGGGCATGGCCAGCTGCCTGGATTGAACAGCACTAGTTACTAGGAAGGACTTTGGTCCCTGGGGGAGGCCAGACTTGCGGGTACGTGAAAGAGGTTCTGGTGTTCCGGATGCGGAACGCGTGGTGTGGATCCAGATCTTCAGTCCCAAGGAGACGGACGGATGTCAGCATTGCGACCTGGCGGCGCAGAGGGGCGCCCCCGGGGTGCTCTGGGCCGGAGTGCACACAGAGGGCCCCACCCTGAGCCCGCACTCCCTCCCAGGACCGCCTGTATTTCGTGATGGAGTATGTCACCGGGGGCGACCTGATGTACCACATCCAGCAGCTGGGCAAGTTCAAGGAGCCCCACGCAGCGTGAGTCAGCCCAGAGGGGAGGGCCGAGGCGTGGGCGGCGGGAGGGGCAGGGTCCAGCCTGGGCCCTCTGACTCCCTCGCTGGCCCCTCCAGGTTCTACGCAGCGGAGATCGCCATCGGCCTCTTCTTCCTCCATAACCAGGGCATCATCTACAGGTGGGCGTCCGCCCCAGGGCTCCCCTGCAGGGTGGGGGGCGGGCCCTGGAGGGGAAGAGGTCCCAGCCGGCCGCGCACCACGCTGCCCGCGCCCACAGGGACCTGAAGCTGGACAACGTGATGCTGGACGCCGAGGGGCACATCAAAATCACCGACTTTGGCATGTGTAAGGAGAACGTGTTCCCCGGCACCACCACGCGCACCTTCTGCGGGACCCCGGACTACATAGCCCCCGAGGTAAGGCCGGCACCTTCGGCGGGCATGCCCCGTGGGCAGGGCCGAGCCGCGTGGGCGGGGCCTGTGGAGGAAGGGTCTCAGGGTCCTGTTCCTGGGCCGTTCTAACTGGGCGGGGCTTGTCCTGGAGGCCTCCCGCATGGACACTCAGCAGGAAGTGTGGTGTGAGCGCTTTGACTAGGTCAGCTGGCTGTGTGTGTGTGGGGGGGGTGTGGGTGTGTGTGTGTCAGCCCTAAGAGCTTTGACTAGGTCAGCTGGCCATGTGTGTGTGTGTGTGTGTGTGTGTCAGCCCCAAGAGCTTTGACTAGGTCAGCTGGCCGTGTGTGTGTGTGGGGGGGTGTGTCAGCCCCAAGAGCTTTGACTAGGTCAGCTGGCCGTGTGTGTGGGTGTGGGTGTGGGTATGTGTGGGGGTGTGTGTGTGTGTCGGTCCCCGAGGGCTTTGACTAGGTCAGCTGGCCGTGTGTGTGTGTGTGTGTGTCAGCCCCGAGAGCTTTGACTAGGTCAGCTGGCCGTGTGTGTGGGTGTGGGTGTGGGTATGTGTGGGTGTGTCAGCCCCCGAGGGCTTTGACTAGGTCAGCTGGCTGTGTGTGTGTGTGTGTGTGTGTGAGCCCTGAGAGCTTTGACTAGGTCAGCTGGCCATGTGTGCGTGCGTGTGTGTGTGTGTGTGTGTGTGTGTGTCGGCCCCGAGGGCTTTGACTAGGTCAGCTGGCCATGTGTGTGTGTGTATGTGTGTGTGTGTGTGGTGTGTGTGTGTGTGTCGGCCCCGAGAGCTTTGACTAGGTCAGCTGGCCGCGCGTGTGTGTGTCTGTGTGCGCGTGTCACCTGCAGAAAACTAGAAAAACTCGTTCTTCTTTAGGGGAAAAAATGGTATTTTTATTTATTAGAAGGAGCAGAGAGATCTCCTACCTGCCAGTCCACTCCCAAATGCCCACACAGCTGGGGCTGAGGCAGGCTGAGGCCAGGAGCCAGGTCTCCAGCGTGGGTGGCAGGGACCCAGCTACTTGACTCATCACCCACTGCCTCCCAGGGTGCACGTTAGCTGGACGCTGGAACTGGGAGTGGAGCTGGGATCCCAGTCCAGATACTCAGATATAGGATGTGGACTTCCCGAGAGACAGCTTAGCCAGTGCGCCAAACGCCTGGCCTAAGTGCTCAGCATTTTTTTTTTTTTTGAACAGGCAGAGTGGACAGTGAGAGAGAGAGAGAGAGAGGTCTTTCTTTACTGTTGGTTCACCCTCCAATGGCCGCTGCAGCTGGCGCACTGCTGCTGGTGCACCGCGCTGATCCGAAGCCAGGAGCCAGGTGCTTCTCCTGGTCTCCCATGGGGTGCAGGGCCCAAGCACTTGGGCCATCCTCCACTGCACACCTGGGCCACAGCAGAGAGCTGGCCTGGAAGAGGGGCAACCGGGACAGAATCCGGTGCCCCAACCGGGACTAGAACCCTGTGTGCCGGCGCCGCAAGGTGGAGGATTAGCCAAGCGCTCAGCATTTTAAACTCCAACTCCAGCCTGTTGAGCCTGGAATTCTTCCAGGCGGGGAACTTCTGTTTCTTAAAGAGTCCCTCAGACGAACATGGTGTGCAGATGCACACCTGACATGGGCGGGATTTGTGCCTTGGCCTTTTGAGTCTCAAAGAATGTTCTAGATAGGTACACTTTTCCTTCCAAAGCTTCCAAAGAGTGGACCCCAGGCCCAGATCTTCCTGGTGGGAGGGCTCCATGGTCCCAGCTGTGTTGGGGAGCAACCATGACTCCCTGCCTCCCACTCTGCCCTCAGATCATCGCCTACCAGCCCTATGGGAAGTCTGTCGACTGGTGGTCCTTTGGGGTCCTGCTATATGAGATGTTGGCGGGACAGGTAAGGGAGATGGGCAGGAGCTGGGGGAGCCGCTCACAGCTCAGCAGGGGAGGCTGGGGGCTGTGCAGCGCTGTCCGCGGTCCTGAAGCTCTGTGGGCATCCGGGTTCTTAATCCCTATGGGGCGGGGGATGCTACTGGCCCCTTCCGCAGTCTGGTGAAGCTCATAACCCTGTCTCAGGATAGCACTGTCAGAAATAGCAGAACGACAAAAAGAAATCCCACGAGATATAGTTATCAAAACTTTAAAAAAATGATTGGCTCTAACTCGACTAAACGAATTTAAATGTATGCCTTTGCCTAAGTGTGGAGCAGTGAGGTGGGGACGCGTGTGCGACAGGAAGCAGATCGGGGCAGCCAGCAGCGCTGCTGCCACAGCAGTGCCCACAGCCCGAGCTGTCGGCAGCCTTGGGTCTGGTTCCCGTCCGTGACGAAGTGGGGAGTGCCAACGCTCAGTTAGAGGTTTAAAGAGGAAAGATGCACCTGTCCCACACTCCCATAGCTCAGGGCTCCCAGGCGCTCCACACTCATACTCAGAAGCCTGGCCCCAAGGCCTGCTGTTGCTAACCCGGGAGCCCGGAGCCGCCCATCGGCCTGGGAGAGGCCTTCTCCCTTCTCGTTATAGGACAGACTGCCTCATTAACACCCCGCTGATCACCCAGCAGATACAGGAGCACGTAGGAGACAGAAAGATACGGCCTGGGCAGTGCAGTGGGGAGGGGTGTGCGTGTGGCTGTCTCCGAAAGGCCTCTGGCCTTTATCCCTGCTGCGTTCTAGCCTCCCTTCGACGGGGAGGATGAGGAGGAGCTGTTCCAGGCCATCATGGAGCAGACCGTCACCTACCCCAAGTCGCTGTCCCGGGAGGCCGTGGCCATCTGCAAGGGGGTAAGAGCCCCCCGGGGACCCTGCTTCCACAGCCTCGCACCCCACTGCTGCTGGGAGCCTGCAGCTCCAGCGCTCTGCTCCCGCCTGCCGGGAAAACCAACACAGCCCAAGTCCCGTTAGAACGTTCTCTGCCCCACAGCCACGCCAGCTCCCGGCTGGCCTCGGCCCTGGGCAGCCCTCAGCAGGCTGGGTACATGAGCCCCGCGGCTCCCCCCTCTCCTGCACCCTGCCAGCTTCAGTCCCACTGGGCTTGTGCAGTTTAAGGCAGGACAGAGGGCCTGGCCCACGGCGGGTCTCCAACACGTGCTAGCAGCAGGCTGCTCCTGTCCCACGCCTCCTGACGGTCTCTCTCTGGGCTGTCTCATCCCTCTGCCTCTGTGTGCACGTGATGGGGCCTCCTGTGTGTCTGCACCTCTGTGTCACCCCACCCTCTGCTCCCTTCCTGCCCCTCCCCTCACACACGCTCTCTGGGCCTCCCCCCCCCCCCCCCCCGTCCTCTGTGTCTCTGCCCTCTCCTCTCTGAATCGCCTTTCCTTCTTCTATCTGGATCTCCAATATCTGCTCCCCACCCCCATCTGTGTGCCCCCCACCCCGTGCCTGTGCTCCTCGCTTGCTCTGGGTCTCCCTGTCGGGGGCTCTGTCCGTCCGTCCGTCTGTCTCTGTGTCTCCCACAGTTCCTGACCAAGCACCCTGGGAAGCGCCTGGGCTCCGGGCCCGACGGGGAGCCCACCATCCGTGCACACGGCTTCTTCCGCTGGATCGACTGGGAGCGGCTGGAGCGGCTGGAGATCGCGCCACCGTTCAGACCTCGCCCGGTCAGCCACCCTCCCGCCGCGTGACCCCGGTGCCAGGGGGCGGGCTGCCCGTGGGCGCGGTTCCTTGTGCCGAGGGCGCTCTGGAGACCTCGACGGGCGTGGGGAGCTCTGCGCGAGTCGGCAGCGGGGTGCGGTGGGACCGGGCCGCACTCACCTGCCCCTGCTGCGTCTCCCACAGTGCGGCCGCAGCGGCGAGAACTTCGACAAGTTCTTCACGCGGGCGGCGCCGGCGCTGACGCCCCCAGACCGCCTGGTCCTGGCCAGCATCGACCAGGCGGACTTCCAGGGCTTCACCTACGTGAACCCCGACTTCGTGCACCCGGACGCCCGCAGCCCCAGCAGCCCCGTGCCCGTGCCCGTCATGTAATGCCACCTGCAGCCGCCAGGTGGCGCAAGCGCCCCTCCGCCGCCACACCGCCCCCTCCCCACGCCAGACGCGGCGCCGCGGCGCGCCGGCCTCCCCCCTCCCGAGCGGCCCGGGCCACCGCCGCCGCCGCGTGCAGCCGCCAGGGCCTCGCCGCGCTCTAGGTCCTGCGGCGTCGAGCCGCTCTCGCCCCTGCATTCAGCACTGCGCCCCGACCCCCGGCGTCCCAGGCCGCGTCTTGGCCGTTCCCCGCCCCTCCCGCGCCCGCGCACCGTCTCGTGGGGTTGGCTGTGCCAGACGCGGGCTCCACCGCGAGCCGCTCCCCCGAGGCCCGCCCCCCCGGCCCGCTCCAGCGCGGCCCTCCCGCGCCGCGTGGCCTCCGGGGACGCACGGAGGAGGCGTCCTCCCAATGCGCTCCCGACTCCGCCGTCCCAAACCCTCCCCTGCTCACCTACCCGTCTGCCGGTGCATGGCTCCAAGTCCGCCTCGGAATCGGAACCTCCTGCCCTGCCCTGCCCTGCCCGGTGCCTCCCGCTCGGCCACAGCTGCTGGACAATAAACGTGGGGTGCTGATGCTCAAGTGCTGAGTGTTTCCTTGCGAGCTGGGAGCGCGAGGGGTGGCACGGGGGCAGGACGTGCGCGCCTTCAACCGGTAGTCTGGGGCGAAGTCCCCTCGGGGGAGACGAGAGGGGCTTTCTCTTGGGAGACCTGGTGGGAGGCGGAGACCCCACGAGAGGGAAATCGAAAGGGCCCGAGCACTGGCGACCTAGGCAGCCGGAGGTCTCACGCGCCCCGGTCCGCGGTGGAGCGGGCAGAGCAGGCGGACTACATCTCCCAAGAGACATCGCGGTGGACCCTGCCCCCCGAGAGCGGGCCCCGGCCACCAGGGCTGATGGGAAACGTAGTCCCGGGCCGGGGCAGGCAGGCGGAGCGGGGCGCGGGTGTCGGTGCTGCTTGGCGGGGATGCAGCCCCGAGCTTCGCAGGCTCCCTCGCGGGCCCCAGCGTCCCTTCCCCTCTTCAGGCTCCCGGGTGCTCCAGCCCCGTCCTGTTGGGTGCTGAAGCTGCTCCGTCCCGCGCATCACCGCCGCTGTCCCCCTTCGCCCCCGGTCCCTCGCCCCCAGGACCCCGCCCCCGCCCCGACCCTCGGCGGGCGGCTGCCCCTTTAAGAGTGGCCCCGCTGACATCACGGCGGGGTGGGGGGCTGGCCCGGCTCCCGGCTCCGCGGCGGCTGCAGGACCCGGCTCTGCTCTGCGCCCGCCCGCTGCTCCGGGGACCCCGGCCCGGCCCGGGACGCGCCCCCTCCCGCCTGCTCCGCCCCGGGCCTGGCTAGAGCCCCAGCGCTCCCCCGGGGGACCCCAGGCTTGGCCCTGCTGCCGCCCCTTCTCGGGGTCTCTGTCTCTCTCGGCCTCTGCCCCCTCCCCCCCGGCCCAGGGTCTCCGCATCTCGGCGTCCGGCAGCCCCAGGCCTCCGAGCGTCCGTCCGGCTCTCTGACCTCTCCACTTGCGGGGCCCCGAATCTCTGAGCGGTGGTGGGGGGTCGTAACCCCACCTCTGTCCCCGTCTCTGCCTCCGCCTGCCGCGTCCCCGGGTCCGCGGGCTGCGCGACTCCCTCCGCTCGCCTCTCGGCGCCCCTGCCCCTCTCGGGCTCCCCGCCTCCCCCACCCTCCGGGCCCGGCGCCCTCCCTCCCCGCAGCCCCCTCCCTCCCCGCCCCTCCCCTCCTCCGCAGCAGCCAATGAGCGACCGCCGGTCCCCGCTCCCGGCTGCGTCCGCCGAGTGAGGCCGCGGGCGCGGGGGGTGGGGGGTGGGAGGCCGGGAGGGGGCCGGTACGCCGGGCTCCGGGGCGGGGGCGGGGGGCGCGGGCACAGGCGACCCCGGTGGCGGCGGCGGCGGCGGCCGGGGGAAGCCGCGGGGCCGGTCATGCGGCTGCGGGGCCCGTGGCCCGGAGCGTCCGCCCAGCCCTGAGCGAGGTGAGCGCGGAGGGGAGGGTCCTGGGAGGAAGGGGGACGCCCCTCGGGGTGGCTGTGAGTGGGGCCTGGGACAAGAAGGGGCCCGAGGGGCTCCAGGGGTGGGCTCTTGGTGGCCAAGAGGCCCAGACGCGCGAGGCCGTGGGGGGATGGAGGGACAGTGGGGCCTGGTGATGCCGGAGGACGGGTCCCAGGGTCCCGGCACGCGGGCTCCGCACTCCAGGGTCCGAGTCTCCCAGGCCCTCGGCACTGGGGAGGGCAGGGCAGGGTCCCGGAGGAAGGAGAGAGACCCGGGGCGAAGGTGGAGAGCCCGGGCGGGAAGGCCGGGGTGGGAGTCTGGGGAGGGGGCTCCGCAGGACAGGGGGGAGTCACGTCTCCCCCAAGATGTAGTTTGAACTTGGGGTTTTAAGAAGGCGGCTTGGGGACCCTGGTGTCTGAATCCAGAAGAGACCGCGATAAGGAAGGGCGAGAAGGAGGCGCCAGGCGCGGGGAGGGTCCCAGAGGAGGACGGGCCAGAGCGGAGTGGCAGGAGATGGGACATGTAGGGCGAGCTCGGGCCGGGTCCCATCCGGAGTCCGAGGGCGGGCGGGGAGCCGAGGTCAGCTACCTGGAGAAGGCGGCCGGGACGACGGGCTTTAGCAGGCTCGACTCTGGCGGAGAGGACGGGGCTCCGAGCCGGCAGCTGGCGGGGGATGGGAGGCAGCACCGGCCGGGACTGTGCCTGCCTCCTTCAGGGGACGGGCGTCGGGTGGGGGGATTGGGAGATGCCGGGAGCGCTGCGATGAGTGGTGGGGGTCTTTCCTGAGGGGCGGAGCTCCCAGGGCTGCGCGTCTGGCTCGGGCAGGTGGGTCTCTACGTCTGGATGGGTTGCTTTGTCCGGGGAGCGGTTAGGGGGCCTGCAACTTGGCGGTTGAAAGGACGCCTGGGGTTCAGAGCTGTCCGGGTCCCTGGGGGAGCTACCCACGTCCCAGGCTGGTGTGCGGCTTGCCGAAAGTTTCTGCTGGGGGAGGGGAATGAGGGCTGTGGAGCCGGGATTTCCACACTCACGCCCTAGTTGCAATCGCTGGTGGTGATCTGAGAGGCCCCCAGCGTTGGGGGGAGGTCCAGGTTCCCAGAGGGGTACTGAAGGAGGTCATGGGAGATCCGGCGGGAGAACTGGTGGGTCATGTGGCTCTCCGGAGTTGGGGGCCTTGGAATTCCTGATCGGGATTTTTAGACTTTAGAGGATGGACTGCTTGTTTCTTTGGGGTGCCCTGGATGGATTGCTGGTTTGGAGGCTCCCAGCTCTTGGGTTTGACCTTAGGTCAAGGTCCCGGCTCCTTGTCTGTGGGTCCCCATGTTCCGGGTCATGGCAGGTGGAATCAGGATCTTGGAATCTTGGATCTGGGCTGTGAGCCTTGACCTCGGGCTGGGGCACCAAATTGAGGTCAAGGCCCAGGGTCAGAGTTCAAAAGTCGCGAGTCCGGTTCTTGTCTCTGTGGATTAGAAATCGGCAGGGCCGAGGTAAGAGCCCCAGAGTTTAAAGGTACCTTAAAGTCTTAGGTAAGCTTGGGCTCCAGCTTCTAAGGTTAGGGGTCAGGAATTGGGGATCCTGGGTCAGTGACCCACTTTGGGGACTGCTGGGCGCAGCTCAGAGACAGGGGCTAAAGGAAAGGTGTCGGGGCAGGGAGGAAGGACCGGGTGGACATGTCCCACTGTTCTGCACCCCATTCCCCTGGGATCTGGGTCCTGGCCCAGATTTGTTTTCCGGCCCTTGTTGGAGTCTGGTAACTCACAGCTGCGGCACAGTGGGATCAGGGCAGGATCAGGGCTGGGGTGCTGAAGTCATTGATATGCGTGACAGTTTCGGAGTCACTGGCCCAGGCTCAGGACTCAGGCTGGGGGGGTGGCATTGCCAAGGCTAAGCCCTCGGGTCACGGCATGAGGTTGGAGGTTTGGGGGCTGGGAACATGGAATTGGACTTCCCAGTCAGAGTCGTGGTATTTGGGACCTGGGGCACAGGCAGATAGATGGCTGGAGTCAAGATTCCATCTCTGGTGCTGAGCCGACAGTTCGAGTTGGGAACCTTGTTCTGGGTTTGGGGGCCCGGCGTCAGAGCTGGAAGCCCACTCATGACGTGTCTCTGCTCCGATTCCAGGACTGGTGTCATGCATTAAGACCACAGAGGTCAGACGGCAGACAGTTTCTTTTGGGGCTGGTGCCTCTGGCCAGGGTCCAATGCCCAGGATTGCCACATGGGCCTGGGACCCTGATCGGTGCCCTGGGCTCTTCACTACAGCCTCTGGCCTTGCAGGCCCCGCAGGGCGCCCCCCGCCACTGAGGATGAGCCACTGCAGCAGCCGCGCCCTGACCCTGCTGAGCAGCGTGTTTGGTGCCTGTGGCCTGCTCCTGGTGGGCATCGCGGTCAGCACTGACTACTGGCTGTACATGGAGGAGGGGACGGTGCTGCCACAGAACCAGACCACTGAGGTCAAGATGGCGCTGCACGCCGGGCTCTGGCGAGTCTGCTTCTTTGCAGGTACAGCCCTTACCCACCGTCCAGCACCTGTCCCTGTCCTGCCCGGGGGGCCAAAGGGCGCTTGTCTCTAGTCCCACTCCTCAGACCCAGAAATCTGGAAACTGACCCCGTTACTGCTGCTGGAAACACACTTCTCTGGTCTAGGAGCCCGGTGCCCAGACAAATCCAGGTTGCTGATCTTCCCCACCCCCAGCCTTGGAGAGCTCCTTAGACTCTGTGTCTGGGTTCAGCACCGTCCTCTGGACAGTTCCAGCTGGGCAGGAGGAAAGAGCCACTGCCTCCTCCCCCTAGGTCTTGCCCTCTTTTTTATTTAAGATGTGTTTATTTATTTGAAAGGCAAAGTTAGAGGGAGGGAGGGAGGGAGACCTTCTATCCGCTGCTTCATTTACCACATGGCCGCAAGGGCCAACGGGGCCAGGAGCCTCGTCTGGGTCTCCCATGTGGGTACAGGGCCCAAGCACTTGGGCCGTCCGCTGCTGCTTTCCCAAGTGCATCAGTAGGGAGCTGGATCGGAAGTGGAGCAGCCGGGACTGGAACCGACTAAACTAGGCCCCCCTAAACCCCACTGTCCATCCTGGGGCTCAGAGGCCTGGCATCCACTCTGCCTGTTTGTCCCTCCCAGGTCGAGAGAAGGGTCGCTGTGTGGCTTCCGAATATTTCCTTGAACCAGAGATCAACTTGGTGACGGAAAACACGGAGAATATTCTGAGTGAGGGGAAGCGGGGGGGCCTAGGCGGGAGAAGGGGCAGGACTAGTCCGAGAGAACCGGAAGGGGCGCAGTCACAGTGGGGCGGGGCCTGCTGTGGGCACGCCCAGAGAAATGGGTGGGGTCAGGAGAAGGGGCAGGAATAGGCCGTGAGGAACGGCCTGGAAGACGGCAGAGAGAACCGGAAGGGGCGGGGCCACCGCGGGCGGGGTCTGGTAGTGGGTGGGGCTTGCCATGGGTGTGCCTGGAGAAGTGGGTGGAGTCAGGAGAAGGAGCAGGACTAGGCCTCAGGGCTGGCTGGCAAGGCGACAGAGAGAACGGAAGGGGCGGGGCCTGCTCTGGACGTGGCCGGAGAAATAGGTGGAGTCAGGAGGAGGGGCAGGGCTAGGCCTTGAGCGCCTGCTGGGAAGACGGCAGAGAACCGGAAGGGGCGGGGCTGGCGGTGGGCGGGGCCTGCCGTGGGCGTGCCCGGAGAAGTGGGTGGAGGCAGACGGGGTGGGGTCGGGGCGGAGGCCCGGGGAGCCCTCGCTCCTCACCGCAGCCTGTCGCTGTCCCTCCCGCAGAGACGGTGCGCACAGCCACCCCCTTCCCCATGGTCAGCCTCTTCCTCGTGTTCACCGCCTTCGTCATCAGCAACATCGGCCACATCCGCCCTCAGAGAACCATCCTGGCCTTCGTTTCCGGAATCTTCTTCATTCTCTCTGGTGAGCCCGGCCGAAGGGCCAGTGGGCTGGGTGGAGGGGCCGTGGGGCTCCGCGCTGCGTGGCCTTGGAGGGGTGTGCGGCCTCTGCGTGCGCAGCCGGATGCCTGTCGGGTACCCATCGGGCACCGCGCGTTCTTGTTGGGTCACTCAGGACAGCCTGTGACGTAAGTGCTATTAATAGCCCTCGCCAATCCAGATGCTGACAGGCAGGGGGCGGGGTCATTTGCTCTGAGAGGCGGGGTCTCCTGGGGCTGTGTGTTGAACCCTGGATACTTGGGCTGTCAATTTGGCTCTTTGCGGCATTTTAATTTAGATTTTTTAAAAGCTATTTTATTATTATTATTATTATTATTATGTATTTTAAAGGCAGAGTTACAGAGAGACAGGGCGAGACAGAGAGAGAGGTCTTCCATCCACCGGGTCCCTCCCCAGATGGCCGCAATGGCTGGCCAGGGCTGGGCCAGGCCAAAGCCAGGACCCAGGAGGCTCTTCCAGGTCTCCCACGCAGGCTCAGGGGCCCAAGCACCTGGACCATCTTCCACTGCTCTCCCAGGCCACAGCAGAGAGCCGGATGGGAGGTGGAGCAGGCGGGCTAAAACCGTCGGGGAAGTGGTGGTGTGGGTGTTGCCCGCCCCGCCATGCTGCAGCACCGGCCCCTGTTTTAAAACGGAGAGTCAGAGGATGGTGTGAGGGACCCACAGAGCTGCCACTTGGAGTCAGCCAGGAGACTTAGTGTCATCTTCCATCTGCATTCCTAGCCATCCCCAGTGGCTTCCTTGTTGATTCTTGGACGCATTTCAGAGTAACTCCCAGGTATCAGTTCACGTCCCCCTAACAGCTGACCCCCATACTCCAGGGGCAGGGGTCCAACCTTAGCATGCAGAGTTGTGGTCGGCACTTCCTGGATGAGGCGGCCGCTACTGAGGCCCAGGCTCGTGCAGGGGCCGGAAGGCTGAGCGTCCAGCGCCGGGCGCAGCGGCCTCTTCCTGGAGCGTCACGTTTCTCCAGGTGTCAGCCCAGCGCTGAGCTCCACCCACCCGGCCTGGCGCGTCCCGACGCGTGCTGATCCAACTCTTCAATTCCAGTTAATTCACCAGAACTTAATTAAGCTCGAACCGGATCCCTGCGATGCTCGGGCTATTTTATAAGCAAACCCCGCCCTGTGTGCCGTCGCTGTTCTGCCCTGAAGCCTGCCCTCGCCTGGCTCCCTCTTCCAGTCGGCTGCGCACATAGCTGAGGGAGGCTCTTCAGCGCCCCCACCCTCCCGCCTCCCCCCTGCTCCTGGCCCGGCTTTCTCCAGGCTCAGCCTCCCCACGCCTTCTCCCTAACCCTCCGAGACCTTTTCCAAGGAAACCAGGGTGCAGCCTCTGTGTAGACTCCCATGGCAGTGTGTGGAGTCAGACACTGAGCTAAAATAAGACACGCTCCCGGAGTGTCAGAAAGTAGTGGCCTAGAGAGAGAAAGTGGGGCGGGAGTAGGCAGCGTGGGGGTTTTATTCAACCTGCCCCAAACATCGTAAGGAAAGTCCTTTTGATCACGGTGCGTGGCAGCGCTGTACATGGTCCGTGGCAGGGCCAGGGCAGCATGGAAAGTACCGGAAGCCTGGAGAAGTGGAATTCAAAGACAAGTTGATCGTGCCGCAAGGGAGTGAAACGCCAAGCGTAGTTTTCTCATGATGTGCATCTGCCGTGCGTTTTTTGGGGGGACCCCTTCTGTTCTCATTCCAAACCCAGCTTGCGCTCAAAGCCGCGTCAGGATCTGACTGCCCACGGGCGAGCTGAGGGCGGGGGCACAGTCAGGGCTGGACGGCAGACAAAGGGTGCCAAGGTCAGAAAGGATGATGGAAGGACAGAGACGTCTGGGACAGAGAGTGAACCCCAGCGCCTGATAGCAACAGTGCACCCCCAGGCACCCACTGTGTGCTCTCAAGCTCCTGGGGCACAGGCTGTGAACCTAGAGAGGCCTGGGTTCGAATCCTACCATCGTCACTGCCCATGGGGAGCCCACGCCTTCCTTTGTGGGGCCATTTTTTTAATTTCTTTTATTTACTTAAAAGGCAAAGAAAGGGAGAGAGATCTTCTATCCACAGGTTCACTCCCCAAATGTCTGCAACGGCCAGGGCTGGGCCAGGCGGAAGCCAGGAACCTGGAGCTCCATCCGGGTCTCCCCTGTGGGTGCAGAAGGCCAAGCACTCAGGCCTCCTCTGCTGCTTTCCCAGGTGCATTAGCACAGAGCTGGATCAGTGGTGGAGCAGCCGGGACAGGAGCACAGGTGGCTGTGCAACCTGCTGCGCCTCAAAGCTGGCCCCCTAAGTTAGGAGGTCGGGAAACCTTAGACCTTGGAGTGGAAGGGTCTGCTCCAACTGCCTCATTTTCCCAGTAGGGAAAGCAAGGCCCTGGGAGAGAGAGCAGTTGTTGTTGGAGGTCCGGTCGCTGGTGGTGGTGGTGGGCATCCAGTTTGGGGAAAGCTGAGAGAGGGAGAGGCACACCTGGGTGTTCAAAGCATCCCTCCTGAAGGGCAGGCTTCGTGGCCAGCAGGTTAGGCTGCCTGTTCCAATGCCTGCTTCCTGTATTGGAGTGCTGGGTTCAAGTTCCAGCCACTCCCTCCCTGCTTCCAACCCAGCTCCTGCTAATGCACCTGGGACACAGCAGTGATGGCCCACATTGCTCCCTGCCACCCACGTGGGAGGTCAGGATGGAGATCCTGGCTCCCGGCTTCAGCCTGGCCCAGCCCTGGCTGTTAAGGGAATTTGGGGGAGTGAACCAACAGGTGGAAGATCTCTCTCTCTCTCTCTCTCTCTCATTCTGCCTTTCAAATAAATACGTAAGTCTTTACACATCCCTCAGGGGTCTGTGTGGGGGATGGACTAGAGGGAAGGAGACTGGAAATGGATAAACGGAAGGGCAGCTTATGCTGAGGTTCGGGCAGTGGCGGATAGGGTCTGAGCCGGGGCTGCAGACGCGAGGACATTGTGACCGGGCAGCTGGGAGGGACGCCAGCGGCGGAATGCATGGAAGCAGATGATGGCTGGGTGGAGTGGGGAGAAGCTAGAGCGGCATTGATTTTCTTTTTTTGGAGTAGGAGGCCCGCCGTGCATGCCCCATTTCCCCCCTGATCCTCCAATAGGATGCGTGCACCTGCTTATTCGTTCAGTCGCAGAACTCCCGCCATCCCAGAGCCTGTCCTCGGCCCTCCGTGAAAGCCCAGGTGCAGTCAGCCAGCCACTCCGGTCAGAGCTGGCCACACCCCTGCTCTGACCCCTCAGCAGGTGTCCCTGCCCCAGCCCCTGTGCAGGGCTCCAGGCTGCCCACAAGGGCTTCTGCGGCCGGGCTGTGACCTCGCTCCCAACCCAGGGACACCCCGCATCACTGCACTGGTCTCTCTGGGTCTCACTCGGCCTCGCCCAAGGCCTTGTCCTTCTCTCTTGCCTGCGCGTTTCTCTCCCTGCTCTCCCAAGCCTCAGGCTTCCCTTGTTCACCTGCTGTTGCCCAGCCCCGCTGTGTTGTCCATCACATCCGGTCTTCTATGCTTTTTCCTAGCACTTATTGCTATTGTCATCTGTCTTTTTAAGGTTTATTTTTATTTTGTTTGAAAGAGCATGAGACACACACACAGAGAGAGAGAGAGAGAGAGAGAGAGAGATCTTTCATCCACAGGTTCACTCCTCACATGGGCTGGGCCAGGCTGAAGCCAGGACCCAGAAACTCCATCCGGGTCTCCCATGTGGGTGCGGGGACCCCAGTACTTGGGTCGTCATCTGCTGCATTCCCAGGCGCATCATCAGGGAGCTGGGTAAGAAGCAGCACAGCCAAGACAAGACCTGCACCCTGACGTGGGATGCCGGGCACAACGCCAGCCCATTTTGTTTTCTGTCTACTTCTCCAAGAGTATAAGTGCCCAGAGGACAAGCAGTCTTTCAGACACATTCTCCCTTCTGCCCTCAGGCTCTGGAGGAGTTGTTGGTATGAGGAGCACACTGAAAAATGCTTTTTAAAAAAATGTTATTTACTTCTTTTATTCAAAGGCAGACACACATATGAACAGAGAGAGACAGAACTTCTATCTACCCCCAAATGCCAGCAGCAGCCATGGCTGGGCCAGGCAGAAGTCAGGAGCCCAGAACTCAATCTGGGTCTCCCATATGGGTGGCAGGGGCCCCAGCTCTTGGCCACCTGCGTCAGGGTGCACCGTGGCAGGAAGCTGACACAAGTGGAGCCAGGACTTGAATAGGGTGAAGGCACCCAAGCAGTGGCTTAGCTGTTCTCCCCCTACCCCAGCACTGAACTGTCTGTAGAGGATGAGTGACAGCTCTGGTGTCCTGTGGAAAGGGACGAAGCATTAATGTGACACAGTTGGTAGGGTGGTGTGGTGAGGATGGGAGGACCTCCAGGAGGGGGTGACGTCTCAGTTGATGTTGACAGGGCAAGGGGGTAGTTTTTAAAGAGAAGAAAGGAGAGTGCCTGGTGGGGCGGCAGAGTTCACAGTGAGTGCTGAGGACACAGGAAGCCTCAGAGGCCAAGGCAGACCCCAGGGCAGCTCTCCATGGTGCTGAAACCCCATTGTTCTGAAGCTGTGTGCATCTTGTTCAGCTGGCCTGCGGTGCCCCAAGAATTACAAAGCAGTGTGGTTGGTGGGGTGCAGAGGGAGTAGAATTGGATTGCAGGACAGGGAGCAGGGGGAAGGATCAGGTGCCAGGAAGGAGAATGACTTACTAAAAAAGAAAAAAGAAAATAAATCTCTTCCTCCCTGGAAGTGTGTTCCCTTCTCAGCAAGCCCTGTCTTGGCTGCTTCTGGGGAGGGAGGCAGGAGCAGTCAGCAGGGCACAGACCTCTAGAGCCTGGAAACCCAGCTGTAGGAAGACAGGGCTCTGTGCTGTGGGCTGCAGGGGCCGTGAGGGGGTAGCGTCTGCCCTGGGGGCCAGAAAAGCCAATATCTGAAACACGAGTGCCAGGAGTTTTGAGTTATGAGGGATTCGGGAAGTAAAACAGACATGGAGGTGAGAGCGAGGAATCAAGACAAGTGGTTTCTTTTTTAAGCTTGTTTATTTGAGAGGGAGAAAAAGAGCTTCCCAAATGCTTGCCCCAAGCAAGTGTCCAGCAACTCCATCCGGGTCTACCAGGCGGGTGGTGGAACCCAAGTTCTTGAGCTGTCCCCTGCTGCCTGTCAGATGCATTAGCAGGAAGCCGGAGTGGTCATGCTCAAGCCGGGCACTTTTGTGTGGGGGGGAGGCGTTGCAAGCTGCAGCTTGACCAGCTGTGCCCCCTCCTCTGCATTTGACATAGGACCCGAGTGAGTGTGGTTTCTGGCTTCCTCCATCTTTCAAGACCTTCCTGGGATGGCTTTCCACCCTGTAAGATTTTAAGGGCACTCTGTCAAAATTGTGGATTGTTAGAACTGGAAAGCCCATGATGTTCAGAGCAAGGAGACGTTAGTTTTTAGAAGTGATAGAGGGGAAGTGGGATTTCTGGAGGATTAAAGAGTGGCTCACAAGCTATTCTAGAATTCTCTGCAGTGAGGCGAGTCTATTCCCCATCCAACTGGGATTTCTCATGTGCTGGCTGCTGTGCTGCACGCTGGGGTCTGCCTGCCCTAGAGCAGCTTGATGGGGTGAGGGGGGAGGAGCAGCACCGGAGCCCCTGCCTGGACCTTTTTCCTTTCCCTTCTCTCTTCTGTGAAGGCCACAATTAGTTATTGGAGTCTAACATGATGTGTTTTTTTTTTTTAATTTTTTGACAGGCAGAGTGGACAGTGAGAGAGAGACAGAGAGAAAGGTCTTCCTTTGTCGTTGGTTCACCCTCCAATGACTGCCGTGGCCGGCGCACCGCGCTGATCCGATGGCAGGAGCCAGGTACTTCTCCTGGTCTCCCATGGGGTGCAGGGCCCAAGCACTTGGGCCATCCTCCACTGAACTCCCAGGCCACAGCAGAGAGCTGGCCTGGAAGAGGGGCAACCGGGACAGAATCTGGCGCCCCAACCGGGACTAGAACGCGGTGTGCCGGCGATACAAGGCAGAGGATTAGCCTAGTGAGCCGCGGCGCCGGCCAACATGATGTTTTGATACATGAGGAAACTTTGAAAAAGTTCATAGAAAGTGACATCAAAAGATAAATGTATGTTGTTATACAATTTTTGAAATCCATGCATGGTATTTTCCATAATATGCACTTTCCATGAACTTTTAAAAATATTTATTTATTTGAAAGACGAAGTAATCAGGGGGAGTGAGTGAGTGAGAGACACAGAGAGCTCTTCCATCCACTGGTTCATTCCCCGGATGGCCACAGCAGCCAGGGCTGAGCCAGGCTGAAACCAGGAGCCGGGAACTCCATCCTGGTCTCCCGGTGGGATCAGGAGCCCGTGCCTTTGGGCCATCTCTGCTGCCTTCCCAGGTGTATCAGCGGGGAGCTGGATTGGAAACAGGCTCTCTGGGACTCCGGCCAGGGCTCTGACGTGGGATGCTGATGTTGCAAGCAGTGGCTTAGCCTCCTGTGCCGTGATGCCAGCCCCTTCCATGACCTTTCAAAGAAATTTCCATTAATTTTTCATTTATTTAAAGGCGGAGAGAGAGAAAGATCTTCCACTCACTGGTTCACTCCCCAAGCACCTGCAACAGCCAGGGCTGAGCCAGGCTGAAGCCAGGAGCTGGGGACTCCACCCAGGTCTCCCACACAGGTGGAGGGGTCTGTGTGCTTGGGCCATCGCCTGCAGCCTCTGGGCTGTGCAGTGGCAGGGGTCTGTGTGCTTGGGCCATCGCCTACAGCCTCTGGGCTGTGCAGTGGCAGGGGTCTAGGTGCTTGGGCCATCACCTGCAGCCTCTGGGCTGTGCAGTGGCAGGGGTCTAGGTGCTTGGGCCATCGCCTACAGCCTCTGGGCTGTGCAGTGGCAGGGGTCTGTGTGCTTGGGCCATCGCCTGCAGCCTCTGGGCTGTGCAGTGGCAGGGGTCTAGGTGCTTGGGCCATCGCCTACAGCCTCTGGGCTGTGCAGTGGCAGGGGTCTGTGTGCTTGGGCCATCGCCTGCAGCCTCTGGGCTGTGCAGTGGCAGGGGTCTGTGTGCTTGGGCCATCGCCTGCAGCCTCTGGGCTGTGCAGTGGCAGGGGTCTGTGTGCTTGGGCCATCGCCTGCAGCCTCTGGGCTGTGCAGTGGCAGGGGTCTAGGTGCTTGGGCCATCGCCTGCAGCCTCTGGGCTGTGCAGTGGCTGGAAGGTGATGGGAAACAAAGCTGGGACAGCTGGTCCCTGTACCCAGGCACTCCAGCGTGGGATGCAGCCATCCTAAGCAGCATCTTCACCCCTGGCCAGGTGCCCTGTGAACTTAATGTTCAGGTGCTGTTGGGTGTGACCAAGAAAGTAATGTGAGGAGAGGGCCGTGAGAGGGAGCCATCGTTCTGTTCCACCCATGCAGATCGCCCCAGTGCCCACATGCCCTGCTGTGCCCTCTCTCTGCCGTGTCTCCCTCCCCCTTCTCTGTTTCCACACACCACACTCACAGGCTTTCTGCTTTCCCGTTGGTAGTTACATTGTAGGCATCACAATACGTCGTCTCTTTGAACGATGTTAGTATGCTTCGTTTCACTTCAGGGACACTCTCCTGTGTGCCTACGGCACCTAGAAATCTTACAACACTGCCATCGCTGAATGTAATCCTCTTCCAGACGGTGCCAGGTGTTTCCCGAATGCTGCTCTAGCTCTCTGTGCAGCGCCAGGACTCAGTCGAGGCGCACACGTGGCCCTGAGTTACTAAGTCTCTTTCCATCCAGATTAGTTCCCCCAGGAATTTTATTTTTTACAACACCGACTTTTAAAATATATTTCCCTATAAAAACACGGACAGAACGGAGTACGGAGATCGCCGGCATCCTTCACTCAGCTCCAACAATCACCGACATATGGCGAATCTTTTCTTAGCCCTTCTGCTGTGTCCCCCTTTCTTGCACTTCTCTGCCTTATTTTAAAGCCAGTCTCGGCATCAGCCCATCTCATGCACAGATATTTCAGGGCCTCTCCGAGTCTCCAGTACTCCTCTATTTACTACAACCACAACGCCACTCGCAGGCCCAGACGAATAGCAATAATTGCTTAATATCGTCTAATCTCTGGTTAGTGTTCAGGCCTCCCCATTCGCCTCATAAATGCCTTTTTACAGTCTGTTTGTTGCACGTCAGGACCCAAATTCCACATGTGTGTTTCACTGATGGATCTCTGAAGCATCTTTTAGTCTAAAATAGTCCCTGTCCTTCTATTTTTTTCTTGCCATTTACTTTTGGAGAATCGGCTAAAATTCCTACATTCTGGGGTTTTGCCATCGTGGGCTGTGGTTTAATTTAAGTTCATCCATCCTGTGTTTCCCTGTAAACTAAGATATCAAAGAAGCTTGGATGGATTCTGGTCTGGTCTTTTTCTTTTTCTTTCTTTTTTTTTTTTTTTTTAAAGATTTATTCTGCTTGTTTGAAAGGCAGAGTTACAGGCCAGCGCCGTAGCTCATTAGGCTAATCCTCCGCCTAGCGGCGCCGGCACACCAGGTTCTAGTCCCGCTCGGGGCGCCAGATTCTGTCCCGGTTGCCCCTCTTCCAGGCCAGCCCTCTGCTGTGGCCAGGGAGTGCAGTGGAGGATGGCCCAAGTCCTTGGGCCCTGCACCCCATGGGAGACCAGGAGAAGCACCTGGCTCCTGCCTTCGGATCAGCGCGGTGCGCCGGCCGCAGCGCACTGGCCGCGGCGGCCATTGGAGGGTGAACCAACGGCAAAGGAAGACCTTCCTCTCTGTCTCTCTCTCTCTCTCACTGTCCACTCTGCCTGTCAAAAAATAAAAAAAATAAAATAAAAAAAATAAGAAAGGCAGAGTTACAGAAAGAGACACAGAGAAATCTTTTATCCACTGGTTCATTCCCAATGCTTACAACAGCCAGGGCTAGGCCAGGCTGAAGCCAGGAGCCAGGAACTCCCTGCTGTCTCCCCTGTGGGTGCAGGGGCCCACACACTTGGGCCGTCCTCTGCTGCCTTCCCAGGTGCCTCAGCCGTAGGACTGTGCGGGCTGGGGCCTTGCAGGTGGAGCCGGCTCCTTCTCCTCTGTCAGCACGAGCAGTTCACAGGCCGTGCTGCTTATGTCAGGAGACTCAGTCAAACCGGGTCACAGGCTCCGGCAGAATGCCTCCACGCTGGGAGCGTCTGGCGGCTTCCTCACGGCGTCATTCGACCTGCTGCTCTCTGCGTGTGTGTTCCGCGACACGGGAGTGAGGTGTGCACGCAGATCCCACGTGGTTGGGAGAGAGGCAGAGGTGCTGCGTGGCCTTGGTCCTCCGGTACCTTCCGGCAGTGGCTTAGGTCAGGCTGTCCACGGGGGCCTGCTGGTGAGATCTCTCCAGGGTTCTGCTCTTTGCAAGGAGTCAGTGACTTTCAGAGTCTGGCAGTTTGGAAAAAATCCTGTGTTGGAATACCTGCTTGATTGTCAAGTTTTTACTTGGAAAAAAATGTAAGCTTCCAGGGCAGTCGCAGAAAGCGTGCAGCGAATGCTCCTGGGTCCTGAGCCTGGATCGGATTTCTCGCATTTTGCTGCGTTGGGCATTCTCATCCTCTCGTGTTTGCGTGTACCAGGTACACGCACAGAATACAAGGTGCAGGTGCATGTTGGAGTTGACGTCAGAAAGCTCATGGAAAATGAAATCAAACGATAAGTTGATTTTGGTGCAAATTTTTTTTTAGATGTGTGCGGACAAGGAGGTGTTTTAAAAGTTTGTGAATAATGTGTTTCATGACAAAACTGTGCTTGAGGAAGGTGTGAGGCAGCAGTGTAAGCTGGTTTGGACCCCATTTCCAGTCCAGCTCCCTGCTAATGCGTCGGGGAAGGCAGCAGAGGATGGCCCGAGTGCTTGGGCCCCTGCACCACGTGGGAGACCCTGATGGAGCTCCTGGCCCAACCCTGGCTGTTGTAGGCGTTTGGGGAATGAGGCGACAGATAGAAGACCTTTCTTTCTCACCTCTCTCTGTATCTCTCACTCTTTCTAGCACTATGCCTTTCAAATAAATAAATACATCTTTAAAAAACTATACCTGGATTTCAAAAAATGTTTGCACCAAAATAAACTTATCTTTCAAATCTTTCTTTCTTTTCTTTCTTTCTTTCTTTCTTTCTTTCTTTCTTTCTTTCTTTCTTTCTTTCTTTCTTTCTTTCTTTTTTGACAGGTAGAGTTATAGACAGTGAGAGAGAGAGACAGAGGAAAAGGTCTTCCTTCCGTTGGTTCACTCCCCAAATGGCTGCCAAGGCTGGTGCTGCGCCAATCCGAAGCCAGGAGCCAGGTGCCTCCTCCTGGTCTCCCACGTGGGTGCAGGGCCCAAGAACTTGGGCATCCTCCACTGCCTTCCTGGGTCACAGCAAAGAGCTGGGCTGGAAGAGGAGCAAGTGGGACTAGAACCTGGTGCCCATGTGGGATGCCGGCACTGCAGGCAGAGGATGAACCAAGTGAGCCACGGAGCCGGCCCCTCTTTTTTTTTTTTTTTTTTTAAAGATTGATTTTATTTATTTGAAAGACAGAGTTACAGAGAGAGGTAGAGACAGAGAGAGAGGTCTTCTATCCGCTGTTTGACTCCCCAATTGGCCACAACAGCTGGAGCTGTGCCAATCTGAAGCCAGGAGCTTCTTTCAGATCTCCCAAGTAGGTGCAGGGGCCCAGGGACTTGGCCATCTTCTACTGCTTTCCCAGTCCATAGCAGAGAGCTGGATCAGAAGAGGAGCAGCTGGGATTAGAACCAGCACCCACAGGGGATGCCAGCGCTTCAGGCCAGAGCTTTAACCCGCTGTGCCACAGTGCCGGCCCCTCCATTCCACTTTCCTGCAGTTTTGGAAAATCCTTGGATACATGATATCTACATATGTATACATTTGTGTCTATATCCTTGGATATGTGATATCTACATACGTATACATTAGTTCTGCATGCCTACGTATACACTCACATAGATAACTTAGGTGTTGGTGGGACCACTTGAATAGTTTGGCAAGCGTCTCTAGGAACAGGGCGTTCTCTTGGAATCGACAGTTGACGCAATGCCCGTAGGTTGCCAGTGGTGCCAACCTTGTCTTCTGTGGCCACGTTTTTCCCGACTCATAACTGGGGCTCTGGCTTTGAGGTGTCATGCTGATGCTGGCTTGTCCAGTCCCCTCCCTCTCTTCTTCCTTTCCTCCATCCCTCCCTCCCCCTTCCCTCCTTTCTTCCCTTCCTCTCTCCCTCTCCCTCCCTTCCTCCTTTCTTTCTTTCTTTGCTCATTAACTTCTTTCTTTAAAAGGAGTTGTATACAGGGAGCTCACTGCTTCACAGTTAGACTAGAAAAAAACCCAACGAGGAATATGCTGCTGAGCCAACGTATTCCTCCTCCTCCTCCGCTGCCTCCACCGCCTCCTCTTTTTGCTGTGCTCAGCCCAGCCTCGACTCCGCGTTCCGCTCCCCGCTCCGTGTCAGGCTGTCCCTGGGCTCCGACTGTGGCGGCTTCCTTTTCTCACTTCTCCTGCAGTTCAGCGGCTCGGCTCTCTGTGCAGTGTCGCCCGTGGGGAGGCCAGCTTGTTTGCCTTTGATCTGGGGGCCGTTCTGGGAGTGGAGCAAGAGGAAGGCTGGAGGAGGCCTGCATAGGGATCCCGGAACTCTGCTTTGTGTCCCCTGCAGGAGGGCGCTCGCTGGCATCTCTTTCCTGGCGAGCCTGCCTTCGCTCTTTCCTCCATCTCCCACGTCTCTTTAGGAAGCTGAGAAGTTGGCGGAGGCCTGGGAGGGGGCTCTGGGGACCCCCGGGGTGCGTGCAGCCCGTTCCCCCAGGAGGGCTCCCCGACCCACTCAGTCTCTCCTGGGCACAGAGCCCTCCTCTCAGGCTTTCCGGGGTCCCTGGGCCTCTGGAATCCGGGGTGCAGCTGGCCGTTTGTCCGCCCCAGTGGCCTGGGTTACGTGGTGAGGCAGGGGCCGCCTGGCCGCCTGCTGCCTGTTATTGGTGAGGTCAGCTCCCATGGTTTGGCACAGGTGGCACCTGGCAGGCCCCCTAACAGCACAGGAAGCTCTTTGTGATTCATAGGCGCTCTGTCGTCGGCGATCTCACATGCCCTGGTGGTCGCTGCCAGAACCTGCCGCTGCTCCGAGCGCTGCCCAAGCTCCAGCTCTCCACCTGCACGCCACGAGTCGGCCCGCTAAGGAAAAACGGCCCCCTTTCTCCCGTGTTTAAACTTTATTTTATTCACCAGAAAGTCAGAGTTAGCGAGAGAAGGAGACACACACACACACACACACACAGATCCTTCATCTACTGGTTTACTCCCCAAATGGCCACAGCAGCCAGGGCTGGATCGGCCAAAGCCAGGAGTTGGGAGCTTCCTCTGGGTCTCCCACATGGGTGGCAGGAGCCCAAGGACCCAGACTGTCCTCCACTGCTTTCCCAGGCCATTAGCAGGGAGCTGGATTGGTAGTGGAGCAGCCCGCACGCAAACCAGTGTCCATGTGGGATGCGGGCACTGCAGGAGGAGGCTTAACCCGTGCTGCGCAGCTGGCCCCTCCTAGTTCTTTATTTACTTTAAACATACCAGTGTGGACTCATCAACAGACACATATTTAAACGTACTGTGTTGTGCAAGTCATTCGGATGCTGACGCTGCCCTCTGTGACAGTCAGGAACCTGGCTCCCGGGCCTTTTCCTGAGTCACCTCTGTCGCTTTTCGGGCACTTGCTTACCTGGGAGTGGCCCCTGCCCCAGGCCTCGGGGCAGGCTCTCGCCGCTTTTGGCACAGGTTGTCAGAGACCAAGAGCTGTGTGGCCAGGAGTCCCTGCTCCGAGTCCTTCAGGACGCAGCGCTCGGAAGACCCTACTCTTCCAGTAACAGGACTTGATCAGGAAGCCCGCACACCACAGCGCTTTCCTTGTTTGTGTATTCCTTCTTGCGGACGGCTGCACAAGGTGCACACAGACAGACACACACACACACACACACACACACACACACTTGCTCAAGCCTGTTGTATCCCCCGGACCGCGCCCAGGCACACCCTTCCCGAGCAAGTGTCAAGCTGTTTGGTCTCAGCCTGAGATCTGTAGTCCGGGTGCCGGCGCCGCCCCACCCCACTGTGTTTTATTATTCGTTCTCAGCCTTCGGGTTGGGATCAAGTGCGCGCCTGCCTGTTCTCCTCAGCTTCGTTTCATTCATGTGATGTGATGTGAGTGCCCCTCCGATCCTCGCGGCGGTCCTTTCAATCTGTACGATATTGGCATCGTTGCAGAGGGCAGAACCACGCAGAAACGGGCTGGGCTGCTCCCTCCCAGGCCCTTCCTCTTCTTCTCCCCCCTCCCCCTTGTTTATTTTCCTCCCGCCTCTCTCTGCACAAACAAGCAGGTGCACACACGTGTGCTCAGCTCCCTCCCTGGCCTTCGGGGACGCTTCTGCACTTCCTTCTTTCCTTTTCTTTGCGACACAGCCTGGCCCCATCTGTGATCTTCCGGTCAGTTCCCAGCCCTTCCTCCTCCCTGTTCCACACTGGTAGGGGGGCGCTCTCTGGTGCACATGTCGCCGCTTGTCCCACCAGTCCCCTCTGTAACGGCATTTCAGTTGCTGCCAGTGTCTTCCAAACTCCAAATGGTGCTGCAATCTGTTACCAGTGCATCTGCAACTTTGTGTCGATGGAGGGATGCCTTCAGGACAGATCCCTGGGAGTGGGGTTGCCGGGGGAACTTGGGACAGGAGAGCACGTGCTGCAAGCCTTCCACCTTCCAGCTGACGGCTGAGAAATGAGATCTGGTCACTCCTCTCGTCAGCACGTCTCTTCTTTCCAGTGAGGGAGCACATTTTAAAACAGAGCATAGAGGCCTCTTCAAAGAGGTGGCAAGCGTGGGGAGACCTAGCTACAGCAACAGAGGTGCCCTGGGAAAGCTAGGAGTGGGGGCAGCATTCCAGGTTGAGAGAACAGACAGCAAGCACAGGCCCTGAGGCAGAAGCGACCTTGATGGGTGGAAAGAAGAGGGAGGAAGTTGGTGGGCTAAGCACAAGGACAAGCAGAAACGGGACATGGACCAGCCCCGTAGACACTGTCATCTCAAAGGTCAGTATTTTTTTTTTTAACATCAGCTAATAGATACTTGTCCAAATGCCGTCCTTCTTTTGGTCAGCTATGTGGGCATGGACCGTGGGTTGCTTATCCTTTCATCAGCTGATGGGCATCTGGGCGGATGCTGCCGCAAACACTGGGGCACCGCTCTGTGTCCGTTCTCCCGAGTGTTTGCCAGGGCGTGGCACTGCTGGCTCACGCCGGAGTCCTCCCTTCAACTCATGGAGGAATCCCGGAATGAAATCCCTGTACTTCCCACGTGCTGCACAGCTCCGCTCTTTGTAACTTTGCTTGTTTCCCTTCGTGTAGCTATTTGAAGGCCGCCCTCGGCTGGGCAGCAGGCTGGACCCTGCCCTGGCCAAGGCCTGCGGACCTCTGCTGTGGGACGGGAGGATTCCGGGTTTGCTGTGGGCGCACGCACGTTCACTGTAGGACTCTGGCGGGAACATGCTGATCAGGAATGGTTGGCTTAATTTTTTTTAAAGATTTATTTTATTTAGAAAGGAGAGGGAGAGAAGAAAGAAAGAAATCTATCTGTTGGTTCCCAACTATAGCCAGGGCTGGTCTAGGCAGAAGCCAGGAGCCTGGAGCTCCATCCTGGTGTCCCACATGGGTGGCAGAGACCCAAGCACTTGGGCTGCTGCCTTCCCAGGTGCACCAGCAGGGAGCTGGATCAGAAGCGGAGCAGTCAGGACTGGCACCGGCGCCCGCACATGGACTGCCTGCGTTAAACCGCTGTGCCAGCGCCGGCGGCCCCTGCTTGGGCTGTTTTAAGGCAGGAGCTTCATAGCTCCAGAAGTCCCTCCCTAGGGGAGGCTCACCTGGAGGAGGTGAGCCCTCCCTCTTACAGTCTCCGCCCCCTGCACAGTTTCCAGTCCTGGCTGGGAATGGGTGGCCGTGAGGCTCCAACGGGCTGATGCACACAACACAGACCCGACCCATGCGAGTCCTGGCTGTTATCACGCACAACCCCAGTGGCGCCCCTCCACCCAGCCCCCAGTGGACCTGCCAGCACCCAGGCCTGGCCCTGGGCGCCCTCTGCCCCAAGCCTCCCATGACTGCCTAGTGCCCTGTGCCCTGCTCATCCCAGGCTCATGATGGCCTGGGCCATGCCCCGCCCCCTTCTCCGGCCTCCTTTCTCGTGGCTGCCTCCCACCGTGGGCTGCGCAGGGACCAGCCCAACGCCGGCCCTCGAAACCTTTGCAGCGCGGGTCCCTCTGTGGGGCACTCCCTGGGCCTCCCCTCTGCCCCAGGCGGGTCTGGTGAGCTCCCTGCACCCAACCAAGACCCTGCGCAGAAGGGGTGAAGCCCGGAGGAGGGGAAGGCGCCGGCTGGGGCGGGGGTGGGCTGGGCCCCCGCTTCTGATGCCGAGGGCGCCCCCTCTGCTCCCCCTCCAGGCCTCTCCTTGGTGGTGGGCTTGGTTCTCTACATCTCCAGCATCAACGACGAAGTCATGAACAGGCCCAGCAGCTCGGAGCAGTACTTTCACTATCGCTACGGCTGGTCCTTCGCCTTCGCCGCGTCCTCCTTCCTGCTCAAGGAGGTGCTGTGGGTGCCCAGTACCGGGTTTCGAACGGGGACGGGCGCAGAAGGAAGGGGAGGCCCGGGGTTGTGAGGGGGCGCGGCCGAAGGTCTCCCGAGGGAGGACAGGGCGGCGGGACCCGGACGGGCGCCCCCGCGCTGACCAGGCCTCGCCGCAGGGGGCCGGCGTGATGTCCGTGTACCTGTTCACCAAGCGCTACGCGGAGGAGGAGATGTACCGTCCGCACCCGGCCTTCTACCGCCCGCGCCTCAGCGACTGCTCCGACTACTCGGGTCAGTTTCTGCAGCCCGAGGCGTGGCGCCGCGGCCGCAGCCCCTCGGACATCTCCAGCGACGTGTCCATCCAGATGACGCAGAACTACCCTCCGGCCATCAAGTACCCGGACCATCTGCACATCTCCACCTCGCCCTGCTGAGCCCGCGCGCCCCGCCGCCCCCGTCCCCTCCTCGCTGCCTCCACGCCCTCCGCGTGCACGGGGAGGAGGCGGTGCCGTCTGTAGGCCCCACCCCGTCCCCCCTCCCTTATCCCAATGACCCCGCCCCTCGCCGATCACCTCTTTCCATTGGGCCCTTTCACTTCCAAATGACTCCACTCCTTCACTGCCCGCCCCCTTTCCCCTGGGGCCCCGCCTCCCCAGGCAATCCGCTCCTCCCTCGTCCCCGTGCGCCCCGCCAGCCTGGCCGCAGGGCCGGTAAGTGGGCTCCGGCCCCTCTTCTCTCTGCCTGGGCCTCTCTCCTCGCTGGCCCGTCGGGCCCTCCGGAGCAGTGCGGGGCCACAGCCCAGGGAGGCGTGGGGGTGGTCGACCCGCACTTGCCGCCCCCGTCTCTGCTCCGTGGGGGCGGGGGACATCCTTTCGCGCCGGAGGGCTCTTTGCCGCCTCGTGGGGGCTCCGTCTGACGGCTCCGGCTTCCTCCTCGTCCCCCTCCCCTCCCAAGCCCCAGGTGCATCCTGCCTCGCACACCGAACGCCCCGGACCGGGACCCCAGGTGGAGGGAATCCCCCGGCCCTGCCCACACCTGTGCCCGCCTCTCCCCCCTCGAGGCCCCGTCGGGGGAGGGAGGGGCAGTAGCGGGGGTCGACGCCCCCCCAACCTCTGTCTTCCATTTTCTGGCAGTCTCCTCCTTCCCGTCCCAGACCCCCACCTCTGGCCTCTCTCAAGGGCCCGTATGCCCCTTTGGACAGATGCGGGGGTGGGGGAGGTCCCCAGACACCCGCCCGCCCCCTCGTTAGGGGAGGAGGGGCGAGGGAGCACAGTGCTGTACACGGAACCGGGACGGCCCCCGGGGTGGGGGGTGGGGGGCAGGGGCGGGACGGGGGCTTTTAGTTTGCGTCTTAGGTGGGAGGGGGGAGGGGAGCGCGCAGTTAACCCGTCTACGCAGCGATTTTTAACGAGGCTGGGGGGTGGCGCCGGGGAGGGGGAGGGGTGGGGCGGGGGGCCTGGCTCTGTTATTTACCGTGTATCATATGTAAATACGGACAGAAACTTCAATAAACTTTATTTCAAACACGTGTGCGCCTGCCCGGAGGAAGCGGATTGGATGGGGGGAGGAGCTCAGACGGGAGTCTCTGGCCCCCAGGGTTGGGGGGCGCCGCGGAGCGACCTCGATTTGTAGTCCCGGGTCTGTGTGGCTCTTCCCAATCCTGTCCGTTGCCTGCACCGACCTGGAACAATGCAAGCAAAAGCCCAGGCTATTTTGCCCGGTGGGTGAAGCCGCGCTGGGGATGCCCGCAGCCCATGTTCGAATCCCAACTCCTCTGCTTCCCATGCAGCTCCCTGCTACTGTGCCTGGGAGGCAGTGGGTGCCTCCAAGTACTCGGAGTCCCTGCCTCCCATGTGGGAGATGGAGAGGGAGTTCCTGGCTTCTTCCTGGACCCGCCCTGGCTGGTGTGAGTGTTTGGGGAGTGAAGCAGTGGGTGGAAGACTTCTCCCTTTCCCGCCTCCCTCCCCTGTCACTCTGCCTTTCAAATAAATCTTAGGAGTTCTGGGGCCCACGCGTTGGGCTTTCGTAGTACACATTTTCCATAAGACCAGAGAACTCTGAAGAAGACCAGAGGTGGAACTGATGCGCCCAGGATCCCACAGCAGAGATGGGCAGAACCGTGACACTGAGCTCACCAGCTTCCCAAGCTGGCGCTTCACCAGGGCTTGCCTAATCCTTTCTTTTTTAAAAGATTTATTTATTTATTTGAAAGGCATAGTTGCAGAGAGGCAGAGGCAGAGAGAAAGGTCTCCCATCTGCTGGTTCACTCCCCAAATGGCCACAATGGCCAGGGCTGGCCCAGGCTGAAGCCAGGAGCTTCATCCAGGTCTCCCACATGGGTGCAGGGCCCAAGCACTTGGGCCATCTTCTGCTGTTTTCCCAGAAGCATCAACAGGGAGCTGAACTGGAAGTGGAGCAGCCAGGACTCAATCCGGTGCCCACACGAGATGCCGCATCACAGGCACCAGCTTTACCTGCTGCGCCACAGCGCTGGCCCTGGGCTCCTCTAACTCTTGGCTCTGTCTGTCCTGCCATTTGTCACACCCCTACCATGAGCCAGATGCGCTATTTGTGATCTCATCGGACACTCCAGCAGCCCTGCCTGCGGCAGTCATGGCCCAGTTCCCACAGGTGGGGGAAGGAGGCTCCGGAGCCGTTCTGGGACAGGCTGTCTCACCCACTAAGCGGCACTGAGGGTCGCCAGAGAGCCCAGTGGTTTCACAGGCTTGTTCTTGGTGTGCTGTCCTGGCTCTGCCTGGATGTCACCTCTTGAGAGGTAGTCAGCAGCCGTAACAACCGCAGTCATGGCGTCAGACGCTCCTCGCCCCTCCCAGCCAGCCCATTTCATAGATGAAGGAACCGAGGCTCAGGAAGTGAGATCGCCCAGCTGGTAGGATGCACTGGAGAATTCCTGCCCGGGTCCAACCAAGCCAGAGCCACCTCCCCTAACTGCCATGTGTTACTGCTGTAGATTTGCTGCCGACTCATTCTGTGACCTTGAGCAAGCCTTTTAATCTCTAGGGCTTCAGTTTCCTTTCTGTTAAAAAAAAAAAAAAATGAGGGGGATGGTTTGGAAGGATTCCAAATCCCTCTGGGATGGGGAGGGTGGTGGGGGTAGACTGGCAGGAAGGAATTCGTATTCAGCAGGATCAAACTCCCTAAGGGAAACAATCTGAGTCATTTTCGATGATTCCAGGAATTTCTGGAGGTCATGCTTGAGATTTGGGATGGCAAATATTTCGGCTTCTTTGTCAAGACTAATTGATTCGTTGTGGCTTCTGGGAGCACAGTATTAGGAAGATTCTGAACATCTGCTCCCTGGGAAAGAATGTCCCTATCGATTGGTGCTGTCTGCTTTGCTGATCAATTGGTGCTGTCTGCCTGGCCAGCAGCATGTGTGGTGGTGGCGCAAGTGCTGGATATTTGCTGAGTTTGTCCAGAATTTAAACTGCACGTCCCACAAGTTTATGTTCTTTTGAAAACCTCAGCTGGCTTTCTGTGTTGCGCTTCCTGCATTTTGAAAATGGAATGGAATTCTATAGCTAAAGATTAGTTGTTGTAGTTTTTAAGAAAGGCTGTGAAAAGTTGGCACATCCTGGCATTCAGAAATCCATTCCACTCTCCCGAAGAGTTACCGGCTTTAATGTATAATTTGAGGAATACTCTATGCATATTCAATTTTATGCTGATGTTTTTAGATGTGTTTATTTGAAAGGTAGAGTTATATAGAGAGAGGTGGGGAGAGACAATCTTCCATCCACTGGTTCACTCCCCAAATGGTCACAATGGCCAGGGCTGGGCCAGGCCAAAACCAGGAGCCAGGAGCTCCATCAAGGTCTCCCACGTGGGTGCAGGGGCCCAAGGACTTGGGCCATTCTCTTCTGCTTTCCCAGGCCATAGCAGGGAGCTAGATCAGAAGTGGATCAAACTGGCATCTATATGGGATGCTGGCATTGCCGTCGACAACTTAACCTCCTACTCCACATGCTGGCCCCTATGTATATGTGTTGAAATATCGCACTGTACTCTGTAAAAATATATAATTATTACATATTAATCACATTTTTTTAACTTTCAAAATAAGCTTATTGGGGCTGGCATTATGGTGTATTGGGTTAAGCTACTACCTGTGATGGAGAGAGAGAGAGAGAGAGAAGGAGAGAAGGGGAGAGGGGGAGGGAGGGAAGGAGAGGGAGAGGGAGAGGGAGAGGGAGAGGGAGAGGGAGAGGGAGAGAGAGAGAGAGAGAGAGAGAGATCTTCCCAAATGGCTGCAATGGGAGGACTTGGCCGGGAACTCCATCCAGGTTTCCTTCATAGGAATGTGGCAGGGTCCCAAACACTCAGGCCATTAGCAGGAAACCAGATCAGAAGTGGAGCAGCCGGGACTTGAACCAGGGCTCGTGTAGGATGTTGGCATTGCAAGTGGCAGCTTAACCCACTGGCAACAATGCCGGCCCCTCCACAAAGTCTTCAGGTACCCTTTGAACATCTATACAGGTTTGACTTCCAGGAGAAGCCCAGGGTCTCAGCAGCTCGTGCCTTCACTCAACTGTTCCCACTCCTCACAAAGCCTCCAGACTCACCAGGGAGTGTGAAAGGGGAATAATATCCTGGTACTGTGTTAAAAATGATCCTGACCTTGTGCACTGTGTGTGGTCCTGGGCCATGCTTTGGGAATGGCTGATGGAGAGCACAGTCACATTACATTAGGTCCGGGAGGTGCGGTGGCCGATAAACAGGTGGGACTCTGGCCTCCTGTCCTCAGGGGTGCACAGCTGAGCCACCAAGCATGGCAGGCTCAGCAGCAGGCGAGAGTTCAAGACTCGGCAGCTCCGCTTCCAGTCCAGCTCCCTGCAAATAGCCTGGGAAAGCAGCAGAAGATGGCCCAAGTGCTTGGGCCCCTGCACCCTTGTGGGAGACCCAGATGGAGCTCCTGGCTCCTGGCTTTGGTCTGGCCCAACCCCAGCTCTGTGGACATTTGGGGAGTGAACTAGCGGATGGAAGATCTCTCTCTCTCTTTCTCTCTTTCTCTCTTTCTCTCTCTCTGCCTTTCGAATAAGTGAGCAATCAGTCTTTATAAAAAACATATCAGAGCATGAGCCAAGCAGATCAGGCACTCAGTGCTTCCGGTTCCTCTCCTTTGAGTTTGGAGCCTGCCAGGTCCTTGGTATGCAGTGCATCGCGGGGACTGCAGTCACCCCTGTGCTGTGCGGGGCCGGGACTCACTCCTGCCTAACTCTGCTTTGGTGCCCAGTACCCAGCACCCCCAGTCTTCCCAGCCTCCAGGAATCACTATTCTGTGTTCAGAGAGAAATCCTCCATCTGCTGGTTCACTCCCCAGATGCTCGCAAGAGCTAGGGATGGGCCGGATGGAAGCTGACAGCCCAGAACCCATCTGGCTCTCACACACAGGTGCGGGGACTCCATGCCTTGAGCCCTCACTGGCTGCCTCCCAGGGTGTGTGTTAGCAGCAGGCTGAGTCCGGAGTGGAATTAGGGCTCGAACCCAGGCACTGCAGTGATGGTCGATGCCATGGCGGTGACTTAACTGCTGAAGTGCTGAACAGCTGCCCCCAGAGCTTGCCTTTCAGTTCCACGTCCCAGGGGCAGCACAGCAGGTGCAGGGCTTTGCCTTATTATTATTATTATTTTTTTAATTTTTTGACAGGCAGAGTGGACAGTGAGAGAGAGAGACAGAGAGGAAGGTCTTCCTTTGCCGTTGGTTCACCCTCCAATGGCCGCCACGGCCGGCGCACCGCACTGATCTGATGGCAGGAGCCAGGTACTTCTCCTGGTCTCCCATGGGGTGCAGGGCCCAAGCACTTGGGCCATCCTCCACTGCACTCCCTGGCCACAGCAGAGAGCTGGACTGGAAGAGGGGCAACCGGGACAGAATCCGGTGCCCTGACCGGGACTAGAACCCGGTGTGCCGGCGCCACAGGCGGAGGATTAGCCTATTGAGCCACGGCGCCGGCCACCTTATTATTATTAAGATTTATGTATGTATTTGAAAGGCAGAGATACAGGGAGAGAGAGAGAGAGAGCGAGCAAGTGAGCTGTCTTCCATCCTCTGGTTCACTCCCCAAATGCCTGCAGCGGACAGGGCTGGGCTAAGCTGAAGCCAGGAGCCTGGAGCTCCATCCGGATCTCCCACGTGGGTGCTGGGTCCCAAGCACTTGATCCACCTGTCCCAGGTGCATTAGCAGGGCGCGAAGCAGGGCAGCTGTGACTCGAAATGGCATTGCTTGCCTCACTCCTTTTTTTAAAGATTTATTTATTTGAGAGGCAGGTTACAGACAGACAGAGAGACAGACAGAGAGGTCTTCCATCTGCTGGTTCACTCCCCAAATGGCTGCAACAGCCGGAGCTGGGCTGATCCAAAGCCAGGAGCCAGGAGCTTCTTCCAAGTCTCCCATGCAGGTGCAGGGGCCCAAGGACTTGGGCCATCTGCCATTGCCTTCCCATGCCATAAGCAGGGGGATGGGTTGGAAGTGGAGCAGCCAGGACTTGAACCGGCACCCATATGGGATGCTGGCAACAGCAGGTGGAGGCCTAGCCTACTACGCCACAGTGCCAGCCCTCGCCTCATTCTTCTAACAGCCATGAAGTGGCCCATTGAACAGAGGTATGTAACGGCAGACTCATTTTTTTCTACATTTACTACTTATGACAGCTTGTAAATGAATTTGTTTATAAAGGCAGAGCAGCTGTCAGAGATCGTCCGTCCTCTGGTTCACTCCCCACACACCACGACAGCCAGGCCCCAGCCAGGCTAAAGCCAGGAGCTCCCACCAGCTCTCCATAGAAGGCAGGGCCCAGGCGCTTGAGCCGTCGCCTGCTGCCTCCCAGGGTAGCACCTGCAGGAAGCTGGACCTGGGCCCGGGCCCTCTGACGTGGGTGCAGGGTCTTGTACGCTGCGCCCAACACCCGCTCCGTGGTTTAGAGTTCTGTTTTTCCCATTTGCTCTTTCCCCCTCTGTACCCACCCCTGCCCTGAAAGGTTCAGTGCTAAAGGAGAAAGTGACATTCCCGTTCCTCTCCCCGCTGCTCTCTGTCCCAAGTCGTCCCAGAGGCGGCACCTGCTTCCGTGGCCCCTTCCAGGCGGTGGCTCTCGCCTGGGGATGACTTAGCACAGCGTGGCTGGGGGAAGAGGCGCCGAGTACAAGCTGGGAAAGCCAGCTCTGGGTGCCGGCCACGCGTGGGGCACTCTCCCCTGCCTCGGTTTCCCTTTTTGCTTTTATTTTAATGACTACAACTGGCATTTTTGCTAAATCGATTTATAAGTGGCGTAGGGGTTTCTGGCCCCCTATAAGCATCAGCCCAGTGGGCTCGCTTTGTGACATAGCGGGTAAAGTCACCACACAGCACCAGCATCCCATATGGGTGCTGGTTCGAGTCCTGGCTGCTCCACTTCCCATCCAGCTCTCTGCTATGGCCTGGCAAAGCAGTAGAAGATGGCCCAAGTGCTTGGGCCCCTGCACACACGTGGAGGACCTGGAGGAAGCTCCTGGCTTCAGACATCCAGCCGGGGATGTTGCGGCCATGTAGGGAATGAACCAGCGGATAGAAAATCTTCCTCTACCTCCCCACCCCCTGTAACGCCTTCAAATAAAAAACAAAGTCACGGCAACATTTTGGAAGCAGTTACAGAAGCTTTGCTGATGTCCCCGGAGCTCCAGCAGGGTCCTGTGGCTGTGCGAGTTTGAATCCCAGCCCCACTCCAGGGGTCACCAGCCACGCCCCTGCCCCTCCTTTCCCAGAGGAGAAGATGGAGATGGGGGCGGAGGCGGCACCAGCGCCTGGCTTGGGGCCCCTGGGGGAGGCAAAGGAAGCAGGAGCTGAGACAGGCCGCCTGACTCCCGGCGCTGGGATATTTCCACTTCAGCCTGAATGAGGACGTTTCAGAAATGCTGATGTCTCTTCCTGGAGCAGCAGGAAGACGGCATCGCCACACAAAGCCCCAGCTGCTGCCGCCACAGGCAGCCGGCACCTGGGAAAGCAGGCTCTGGGGTGGGTGGCGGCGAGCGGGTTGGGCGGGGACAGGAGGTTGGGGTAGGGACCCTCTCCCCGACTCATTCGTCCCCTCATTCATTCATTCGGCCTCTGCGGACTGAGGTCTGCTGGCCACCAGGGCTGAGCGGGGCTCCGGGGCACGTGGAAGCGAATCAGACCCAGCTTGGACAGCATAGGGCATGGAGGAAGCACGGATGGAGCCCCGGTGTAGTGGGGCAAGCTGGCAAGGTCGGGGGACTTCCTGGAGGAAGAGGCATGTACCCTCAGTCTCTAAGAGCAGGTGGAGGCTTTGGCACATGACTGAGAGATGGAGAATGCAGGCAGGGGAGCCACAGGGGGAAAACCCACCAGCGTGAGGGAGCTGGGGGGGGGGGGGCGGTCTCAAGCAGGAGCCCAGTGTGGCCAAGGCGAGGCCGGTGCCCTTGGTGACGGGCCTCTCAGGGAAGGGGCTGAGCTCCCTCCCCAGGGTAATGGGAGCCACACAGCATGCTAAGCAGAAGAGGGACGGGGTCAGCAAGAGCCTGGCAGCACCACCGGGTGACCGAGAGAAGAAGGGGTTTGCGCAAGGGACAGCCGGGGGGCAGGCACTGCCGCCACACTGGCCTGAGCCTGGGGGCCTGCACGGAGCCATGGGGGTCTGCAGGCTGTGTCGGGCTGTGTAACAACCACCACACACACCTGGACTCTCGCAGCTCCTGTGGAGTCCGGCGCGCGCCCCTGGACCCCTGCTCAGGGTCGCAGGAGGCCTCACGCCCAGACATCAGCTGCCGGGTTGTATCGGGGAGCCCCCTGCTGTGTGGGGTGTGCTTCTTCTTGCTCTGACCTGCTCTGACTTTGTCATTGTTGAAAATTTATTTATGTATTTGAAAGGCAGAGTTACAGGGAGGGAGGGAGGGAGGGAGGGGGAGAGAGAGAGAGAGAGAGAGAGAAAGGGAGGGAGGGAGGGAGGGAGGGAGGGAGGGAGAGGTCTTCCATCCCCTGGTTCACTCCCCAAATGGCTGCAATGGCCTGGACCAGTCCTGGCCCAGAGCCCAGAGCTCCATCTGGGTCTCCCATGTGGGTTAAGAGGCCCAAGGCCTTGGGCCATCTTCTGCTGCTTTCCCAGGTGCTTTAGCAGGAGCTGGATCAGAAGTGGGGCAGCCGAGACCCCAGGAAGTGCTCCTAGGGGATGCCGGTGTTGTAAGCAGAGGCTTAACCCACTGGGCCACAGTGCTGGCTCCTTGCTCTGACTTCTTGACGATCGTTTAAGACATCACCTGATTAGCTCTGGCCCACCCGGGACAGCCTCCTCTTTGAGCTGAGCCAGCTCCCTGCTAAGGCGCCTGGGAAGGCAGCGGAAGATGGCCCAAGTATGTAGGGCCCTGCACCCACATGGGAGACCCGGATGGAGTTCTGGGCTCAAGTCGGCTGTAGCTGAATCACAGGACAGACCCACATTCTTACAGACATGGCCCATAGCCAGGGAAGGGTTTTTCACCAAGTGTGGTGGGTGTGCAGCCCCACAATCCCACCCCTGGCTAAGTACCCTAGAGGGAGGGTGAACAAATGCGTGCGTGACTGTCCACAGCAGCTTGGGCCCTGCACCCACATGGGAGCCTGGAGAGAGCTCTGGGCTCCTGGCCTCTTCCTGGGCTAGTCCCAGCCATTGTGGCCATCTGGGGAATAAAACAAGATAGGGCCGGTGCCGCAGCTCACTAGGATAATCCTCTGCCTGCGGCACTGGCACCCTGGGTTCTAGTCCTGGTTGAGGCGCCGGATTCTGTCCCGGTTGCCCCTCTTCCAGTCCAGCTCTCTGCTGGGGCCTGGGAGTGCAGTGGAAGATGGCCTAAGTCTTGGGCCCTGTACCCCATGGGAGACCAGGATAAGTACCTGGCTCCTGGCTTCGGATCAGCGCGGTGCGCCGGCCACAGCTGCCATTGGGGGGTGAACCAACGGCAAAGGAAGACCTTTCTCTCTGTCTCCCTCTCTCACTGTCCACTCTGCCTGTCCAAAAAAAAAAAAAAAATCAGAAGATGGAATATTCCCTCCACCCCCCATCACTCTCCCTTTCAAATAAATAAATCTTTAAAACAAAGTCATGGGGGCCAGCGCTGTGGTGCAGCGTGTTAAAGCCCCATCCTGTGGTGCCAACATCCCATATGGACACTGGTTCGAGTCCTGGCTGCTCCCCTTCTGATCCAGCTCCCTGCTAATGTGCCTGGGAAAGCAGTGGAAGATGGCACAAGTGCTTGGGCCCCCACACCCATGTGGGAGACCCAGAGAAGCTCCTGGCTTCAGATTGGCACAGCTTCAGCCACTGTGGCCACTTGGGGAGTGAACCAGCAGGTGGAAGATCTCTCTCTCTCTCTCTCTCTCTCTCTCTCTCTCTCTCTAACTCTGCCTCTCAAATAAGTAAAACAAGACCATGCAGTCATCCTGTATCACTTCTCAGCACAAAACTAACCAAGAGGAGTGAGAATGCTGAGATGAGGAGGAAGCGGAGGAAGCCGTGAGGTGCACAGGAGCCACGTTACCTATCCTAGAGGAGTCTGGACAACGGACGATGTTGACGCATCCAGAAGGGGTCATAATTTAGGGAAGGCAAGGAAGACGAAAAACAGCAGAAAACTCAAAAAGGCTTTTCCAATAAGGAACAGGCAGGAATGTTTTTTATTATTACTGCTTGTTTACCATTTGATTGTTATATGATTCTATACTGACCCGATTAAGAAGTACATTTCAGGAGCTGGCACTGAGGTGCCGTGGGCTAAGCTGTCCCTTCTAACGCCAGCAGCCCATGTGGGCACCGGTTCAAGTCCTGGCTGCTCTGCTTCCGATCCGGCTGCCAGCTAATATGCCTGGGAAGGCAGCAGGTGACGGCCGAGTGCCTGGGCCCCTGCAGCCACGTGGGAGACCCGGATGGACTTCCGAGCTGCAGGCTTCATCCTGTGCAGCCTTTCAGGGAGCCGGCAGATGGAGGCTCGCTCTCTCTCAACTTATATATAAATAAGTCTGAAAGCAGAATACATTTTGATTTACAATAAAAGAAAAGTAGGTTCCCACAGTTCCTCATTAGCTTCCTTAAAATTACTTATTGGTTGATTGGACAAGCAGAGAGGGAGAGACAGAGACAGCTCCTGCCTGCTGGTTCTCTTCCCAGCGCCCAGGCCAGGGTGGAAGCTAGGAGCTGGGGGTGTCTCCCAGGAGCAGTGCTGCAGGAAGCTGCAGTCAGAAGCCAGAGCTGGGACTCAAATGTGGGCACAACTATCTTTTTTTTAAGCTTTATTTATTTATTTGAAAGCTGGAGTTACAGACACACACAGATCGGGGCGGGGGCACTTCCATCGACGGCCACAGTGGCCGGGGCTGGGCCAGGCCAAAGCCAGAAGCCAGGAGCTGCTTCCAGGTCTCCCTCGGGGGTGCAGGGACCCAAGGGCTTCAGCCGTCAGCTGCTGCCTCCAGGATGCATTAGCAGGGAGCTGGATGGGAAGTGGAGCAGCCGGGACAGGAACTGCTGCCCCTGTGTGCTGTGCCGGTGTCACAGACAGTGGCTTTACCCGTCATGCCACAGCCCCGGCCCCAGGGGCACAGCATCTTAACCAGCAGGCTAAATGCCAGCTCCGGATTCGCCTGCCCTAACGGCTCTGGGCCAGGGGACACTGGGTGATGTCTGGAGACTCCTTGTCCCTGCTGAGGGGCACAGAAAGCAGCCTGCAGGCAGGCGCCCCCCAACAGCGCCATCCAGCGGCTGCAGCCGCTGGGGCCCGGGGCTCTGAGCCCCCAGCACCACTCCCAGGCTGTGCTGTGTGTTTACCTCTCTGCCTCAGTCTTCACATCTTGAAAATGGGGGTGGGGGCTGAAAGCAGTGCCTACTTCCTGTGTTAATTGTGCGTCTCGCTGGGGCTAGCTAGAGAACCCATGCATTGTGGGGATGAACAATGCGGAAGGGAAGGGGACACAGGCCGACCCCGGGAGGGAGGCAGCGTCCACCGAGTGCCCTGGCTCTGAGCGTCCAGCTGCTGCTGCCCGCGATCCACCCTCCAGAGCCTCATCCCTAAGCAGCTCCCTCATCCCAAATCCTGATTTTGGTGCCCTGCGTGATCTTGGGGCCTCAGTCTGTTCATCTCTCAGATGGGCGCATGGAAGCTGGCGCTGGAGGAGCCCGTGAGAGTCCTAGGAGGCAGCGGGGAGTGCGTGGGTCCCAGTCCCAGGCAGCGCACGCGGGGCTGGATCTCAGCTTTTTATAGCATGTGCGTGAGGACAGCGTCCTGAGGAGCTGCGTGCCTGGGGCTGTGTGCAGAGATCTTTGTCTCACCAACCGGCTCATCCCGTTGTCCCTTTATAACCAGGAACCACTGAGTGTTGCAGACAGGAAGTGCTCTGCCCAAGGTCACCCTGTTGCCAAACTTTGTGCCTCTCCTCTGTCCGGCCCCCTGCTTGCTGGCCGCTTCTGAGATGGGAAGATCTGTTCTTCGCAAAACTGTTGCACAGCCTCCCTCCGCCCCAGGCAGGTCCCTGCCTCCTGCTGTCCCCGCAGCGCCAGCCCGGCTTGGAGGAACCACTCTTTCCCTTTCTCCCCGCTCGGGCTGGAGCTTGGGGTTGGCCGGGGGCAAGAAGCAAACAACACAGCCGCTGAAGCCCAGAGGCCCAGCGCCCTGGTGCATTTAATACAGTTTTATTCCGGGGGGCGGGGGTGGAGGAGCCACATCTCTGCCCTTTGTGACTCAGGGTGGGGGCAGAGAGAGGACCCCAGGAAGGAGCACTGTCCCTTGGGTTTCAGAACTCTGGGGCGCATTCCTGGGGTCATTTCAAAAGGCCCTCCCCTCATTTCCGGCCGCGGCTGTCAGCCTTGGCTGGGCGCCTGGATCCTGTTGCCATGACGACAGGAAGAGGCGGTGGCGGCGGCAAGCGATGCTGAAGAGAGATGGAGGCTGGTGGGGGAGGGGGCAGGGGCCGGGGATACGGGTGGGGGAGGGGGCAGGGGCACCCTTTGTCTCCGACCTCCTCAGTGTGTCCGAGCCTGGCCCTTCTCCCACCACCGCCCCCCTGGCCCCCTCTGGGTGCCTGCTCGGTCAGTCGCGGGGTCTCAGGGTCTCCGGCTCCCAGCCCCATCTCTCTCCATCTGCCTCTCTCTTGGGGTCTCTCTCCCTCCTTCTCCTTTCGGTCTCCAGGGGCCTTGTGCCACCCAGACCCTGCTCCCCTGAGCTGCGCTCGCGGTTTCCTGCCTCGGCCTCCCTGTCTCTCCCGCTCTCTCAGGACCCTCTCTCTGCTGTGCTCACGCCCCTCCCCAATTCCCGCCCCTCCCTCCCTCCCTGGCGCTGCTGTCTCCCTCCTGGTCTCTCTCGCTCTCGCTCTGTCTCTCCCCATCTGTCTCTCCTCCCCCCTCTCCGATGACTCTCTCCCTCGCTCCTCTTCCCTTCTGTTACCCAGATCCTGACCCCCCCATCCTCCCCCTCCCCCCGGCCCTCCCCGGCCCCACCACTGCCCGGGGGTCCCCTGGCTTCTCTCTTTGGGCTCCTGTCTCGGCCCCCTTCTCTCTCTCTGTCTGGATATTTCTCTCTGGGTGTCTCTCCAACTTCCTTCTACCAGCCGCTGCCTCCCCCAAATTCCTGCCTCCCCCAGTCTCTGGGTCTCTCCCTCTCCGCGTCTCTCTCCATCTCTCCCCTCCCTCTCCAGATCCCTCCTCCCCCAGCCCCCCCTGCCACCCAGCCCCTGCCCCCCCAGTCGCTCCCTTCCCCCACCCCTCTCCTGCCGGTGGCTCCCCCATCCCTCAGCGGCTCCCCTCCCCCTCCCTCCTCCCTCCCTCCCTCGTCCTCCAGCGCCGCACTTTGCCCAGCGACACGAGAACCAAATTGTCTCCTCACCTTTTTTTTTTTGCATCCCGACCCTCACTCCCTGGGGGCCCCCGGCACAGTGCTGCCCCAGCCCCCCCACCTCCACATCCCCGATCCCCGCACGCCGCCTCCTCTCCCCCCCCAGCCAGGTCGGTCGCCTGGGTCCCTCACGCTGGGGGAGGGGGAAGCAGCGAGAATTGGGAGCCATAGGGGTTTTTCTGGGGGGGGTGCCGGCTGGGGGGGCTCGACGTCCCCTCCGCAGTGCCTCGGAGAGTTGACCTGTCGTAACCAGAGGTGAGACAGATCTTTTTATTAATTGGAGGTGGGTGGATGTAGAATTAAGGTTCTGTGAAGCCCCCTCCCCCAATTCTGGAGAGGGGACAGCGACCCCTCTCCTGCGGGAGCTGCAGGATCAGGGGTCCCGGTCCCAGCGTGGCCGCAGACAGAGGGTCTCTAAGAGTAGGGCTCTGAAGCCTAACAGATCGTCCCCGAGTCTCCCTCTGAGTCTTCTCTCCATGCAGAATCTGCCTCCTTGCCCTTGCCCTCTGGCCCCAGGTTGTAGGGCCCAGCAGGGGCAGGCACATCCCGGGGTCACAGGTCCACCTGGGGGCGGGGTGGGGGGAAGCAGAGGCGATGGAGGTGGCCAGGCTGGTGGCGAGGGGCACGGGACCGGGCGAGGAGGCCGACAGAGCAGCCAGCGAGAGAAGAAACTCGGAGCGGGGGGGGGGGGGGGCTGCTCGGGAGAGGGAGGCTGGGGGCTGAGGGTCCAGGGCGCTCACCAGTGGCGGCCCCTTCCTGGGCCATGAGTGGGCAGCGGGAGTTGAGGTGGAGGAGGGAGGAGCTGTGTGGGGCACTAGGCCTGGTTGCCATGGAGACACCCCCCAGCCAACCTTTTTCCACAGCCCCTTCTGGGAGCAGCCCTGGTCTGGGACCAGCTGGTAGGGGGCGGGAAGGAAGCGGGGCCAAGGTCACCCTGGCCTGGGCCCCAGGGTTTTTCTGGTGGTTTTCTGAGGCTTCCTGGGCTTCTCCCTCGGAAGGGATTTGGGGAAGAAGTCAGGGAAGAAGTGTCAGGGAGCCGGTAAGGGACACCTGCCGGGAAGAGCCGGGGCAGGTAGGGGGGCATGGGGGTGTAGACGTGGGCCTTTGGGGTGCCGAGCAGCACCTCCTGGTGCTGGACAGGAGTTGTGGTCTCGCGGGCTGCGTCTTTCTGAAGGGCACTGTTAGTTGGGGGAGTTTTTAAATGTGGAGGAAGATGTGGGCTCCTGCACAGGGCAGGGGCACTCCTGGGAAGGGGAGAGCCCAGGAGCTACAGTGGGTGGAGGAGTGGGCCAGTGAGGGGCTTCTCCCCTCCTGATGGGGAGGGCTCGGGAGAGTGGGGGGCCTCTGCGCGGCAGTGCTAGGCAGAGCGGAGTGGGGGTGCAGGTCGGCAAGGGGGGGCTATTCCCCAGGGCGAGACGCTGGGGTCGGGAGGCAGCAGGTGCTGTGAGTGGAAGAGGCGCACCAGGAGAATTTCCTTAATGGAGGAGAAAGTGGTGGTGATGATGAGTTTGCCCGAGGCGTAGAGGCGGCAGGGACCTGATCCGCCGGAGTTTGTGCTAAGCGGAGGGGAGAGAGTGGGGATTCTCCCTGAGTCAAAGGCAGAGAAGGCGCTGGGGCTGGGGTGAGTTATGGGAGAGGGCAGGGGGCACGGAGGCTCCCCGGGAGCTCCTGGTGGGCAGCCCCTCTAAGCCAGGCTTTCTTGGGGGGGCAGCAGGACTCCCCGGGGTCCTCTGGCGAGAACTTGGCACTGCAGACCAGCCTTGGCCCCCCCCCCCGCGCCCCCCTCCCGCCCTGAGCGGCAGGGGCTCCCTCCCAGGAGATGCTCGGATGTCTGCCCCAGTGGCAGAGACTGTAGGACAGTTGGGGTCTGGACAGTAAGGGCTCCTGGTGTGAGTGGGGGTCTTTCTGTGGTGGGATCTGCGTGAGACAAGACCTGGGGGTGGAGGGGGACTGGGCTGGACAGGGCGCCCCAGTGAGGAGCAGGGGGCTCAGGGACCCGAGGAGGGGACAGCTGGGCCGGCTCTCCAAGGCAGAGCCGGGGGCCGAGAGGCCAGCACGGTGGGAGTGGGCTTTGGAGAGGTGGGTCCCGCGCGTCCTGTCTAACCCCTCTCTCTCGCTCCCACCCCCCACCAGCCGGCGACCATGGCCGCCCTCTGACCCCCTCGGCGCCGCCGCCGCCGCTGCCTGCCCGCCGCGCCCCCAGCCCCGCCGGCCGCCGGCCCCCCGCTTCTGCCTGTGCTGCGACCCCCCCCAGCCGCCGGCACGGCCCCGCCCCCGCTGCCCCGGTGGTGGCCCACGGCCCCCCGGCTGCCCGTGGTCAAGCTGGAGTCGCTGAAGCGCTGGAACGAGGAGCGGGGCCTGTGGTGCGAGAAGGGCGTGCAGGTGCTGCTGACCACGGTGGGCGCCTTCGCGGCCTTCGGCCTCATGACGATCGCCATCAGCACCGACTACTGGCTGTACACGCGCGCCTTCATCTGCAACACCACCAACCTCACGGCCGGCGAGGACCCGCCCGCCCACCGCGGGGGCGCCGGGGGCTCCTCGGAGCGCAAGGACCCGGGCGGCCTCACGCACTCGGGCCTCTGGCGCATCTGCTGCCTGGAAGGTAGGCGCGCGCCGGCCAGGCCCCCGCCCCCGCCTCAGCCCCTGCTCCTCCGCGCTCCCCCGGCGCCCTGCGGTGCCACCCCGGGGCTCCCTCCCCGCCCGTGGCCGGCATCTGTGCTCCCTTCCTGGGCCTGCCCTGGCCCCCGTCAGCCTCCTGCCTCCCTTTGGCCTCCTCTGTGGCCCGGAGCTCCCACAGCCCTGTCCTGTCCCGTCTCTGCTGGGGATTCCTCCCAGAGTCGCTGCTGGCGCTCCCCTCCCCCCCTTCCCCTGCTTCTGCCTCCCCCACCCCACCCCAGGGCTTCTCCGCTGACCTCCCTCCTTCCCCTCTGCTCCCCCCTCCCACCCTGTGCCCTCCCTCTCCCTGTCTCAGCCCCAGCCTGGCTTCCTCGTGTGTCTGGGAGGGCTGGCTGGCAGCAGAGCCCGGAGTGCTCATCCTGTCCATCTGTCTGTCCACCCTGGGTGACCGCTCTCTCCCCACCTCCCCGCACCCCACAGCAACACTCAGGAGTGGGAGCAGCGTCCCCAGAGGCCGACAGCCTCCCTCCCCGGGCCCTCTTTCCCTCTGGCCCTTGCTCCTCCGTATTGCTGGGCACACACATGCTGAGCCGAGGAGACCGTGGTCTCCTTGAACTCTGAGGAGGGTGAGGTGAGGAGAGGCAGGCCCAGAGAAGTTAGGCCACTCGCCCAAGGTCACCCAGCGCTGGAAAGGGCAGAGTCCAGAGGGCAGCTGGGGGGTCTGGTGGGTGGGGCTTGCTGGCCGATGATGCTCTGGGTCTGAAGTGTGGCATGTTTCAATGTGAACCCCTAAATGTGAACCCCCAAATCTGAGTCAGTGCCAGCATTTAAAGGTAGGGAGAATTCACCCTGAAGATCCCGCTGTTGGCTTCTTTGGAGCCTCAGGGTGTCTGAGCAGGGCGGCTGGCTGCAGCCAGGGGCAGGTGCCCGTATCAGAGCCACCCCCGCCCGCTGCCACGTCCCACCCCTCCCTTGCCTCTCGGGGGGTCGCTGTCTTCCTCCTGCGGCTGTTTGAGCTCAGGGCCGTGAGTGTCGGCCCCAGCCCCGCGCACGGACCCGAGAGTCCTGGGGGCGGTGGTGTGGTCACCCCTGCTCTCGCCCATTTATCCACTGGCAACGGGGTTTTCCTGGGTGCATACGTGTGTCAGGCAGCATCCTCCGGCCTGGGGCTGCGGCAGAGGAAAGACAAAAAGGCAGCCACAGACAAAATCCCTGTCTCTGTTTATCTTGTATTCTGGAGGTAAACAAATGAAACCTTTATGGTATGGGATGGAGTTGGCAGGATGGGCGGGCAGGGAGCAGAGGTCGTTTGGGTGGGGTCTGAAGGAAGTGAGAGATGCAGCTATGTATGTGGGTGTGTGCAGAGCAGAAGCAGCACGTGCAAAGGCCCTGGGGTGGGAGTGTGGCTGGGCAGAGTGAGTGAAGGTCTTTGCCTCTGCTCTGAGATGGGAGCCATTGGAGGCTGTGGAGCAGAGGAGTTCCTTGAGGCGACTTCCGGCTGTGACGGGGTGGCTCTCGCGGCATGGAGAGGTGACGGCGGGGCGGGGGGCAAGGGGAACAGAGCAGGTGGCATGTATGGCAGGAGCGCAGCACTGGGGAGCTGCACAGATTCATAGTGGGCAGGAATCGCTGATGGAGCGACTTTGGGAGAGAGAGACAGAGACAGAGAGAGGAAGTCTGGGTGTCTCGAACACACAGCTCCCCAGCCTCCGCTTGTTGGCTGTGGGGAGGGGGCGTCTCGGGCCACAGGGGGTGCTGAGTGGCATCCTCGCCCCTCCCACCAGGTGCCAGCAGCCCCCTGCCCCTGGCTGACGCCCGGGTGCTGTGTCCCGGAGTGAGAACCCCTCCCTCTGTGGGGCCTCAGCCTGAGCACCCGAGCCCGGGGAGCCGCAAAACATTCCCTCTCGTTCTTCTCTCTCTAACGTGTGATTCTTAACGCACATTCACGTATTTCATTTGAAAGGCAGAGAGGTGCAGAAAGAAAGAGTGAGAGACAGAGACCGCTGGTTCCCCCCAGTGCCTGCCACAGGGCAGGGCTGAGCCAGGCCCCAGCCCAGAGCCTGCCACTCAGTCCTCCAGGCTTCCCACGTGGCGGCAGGGCCCCGAGTGCTGGAGCCCTCACCAACAGGCAGCCAAGCCGGCACTCAAACCAGGCCCTGCGAGAGGGCTGTGGGCACCCAAAACGGCGTCTTAACCCCTACGCCAGACCCCCAGCCCCATCTGGTTTCTTACTGAGGAGAGAGACCACGGGCTCGGCGTGGGTCGCGCCCTGTAAAGCTCATGCTGGGAGGCTGCGTCCGGCAGGGGGGTCAGCACAGCCGTCTCTGCTCACTGCAGCCTCGCTGCCTGAGCGAGCGAGCGAGCGAGCGTGGCTGGGCTGTGCACGCGGAGATGTGAGATTCCCATCCGTCCTGCCTGTCGTGAGATCGCCTCCTTAGGTTTTCCCAGTCATCACAGAATGGTGAAGCCCGGTCTCGGGTGGGTTTGGCCAAGGGGCCCTGGTGTTCCGACCGTCGCCGCGGGCTGTGGGAGCTCTGATCTCCCAGCCGACTCAGGGAGGCGGCAGCCTGGAGGGGATGGCAGCTGACGGACAGAGGCTGAGCCTCCGCTGGGGACCCCCGCGCCCCTGCTGCTCCACGCTCAGGGCCAGCTCCCTGCTGGTGAGCCCAGGGAGGCAGCAGGTGACAGCACAAGTCCTTGGGTCCCTGCCACCCCCGTGGGAGACCCAGATGGAGTCTGTGCCTCGTGGCTTCAGCCTGGCCCAGCCCTGCCTGTTGGGGACATTTGGGAAGTAAACCAACAGATGGAAGATGTCTCTCTCCCACCCCTTTTCCCCCCACCTTTCAAATAAATAAGTGAATCTCTTTAAAAACAAACTGTGAGGCTGACGAGAAGCAGGCAGGAAAGGTGGCTGAGAAGGCACTGGTCACAGCCGTCTGGGGGCAGCCAGGGAAGCGGGTGGCCCAGAACCCCGGGGGAGGTAGGTGGAGGCCATGCCCTTGTCACTGAGCGCTGGTGACAAAGGCTGGGAGGGGCGGGGTGACCCGCCCAAGTCACAGGGCCAAAATGCAGACCGACAGCCCATCCAGGTACAAGGGGTCTCTGGAGAGAACAGAGCAGCCCTCGCTCCGGCTTCCAGCCCGTCAGGGACACAGGAGTGTAGACACCGGGCCCCTTGCTCTACCCAGAAGGGAGGAGGTGGACCCCTTGGCCACAGCCCCCTGGGGACTCCTGGGCTCCCTGTGTCTCTGAGCCACACTCCCTGACCTCGGGCCCTGCACGTGGCCTCTCTTCCCATGCCTTGTTCCATCGCTGGGGCAGTGAGGATCCGGGTGCGGGGCTGGGGACGTCACAGAGGTTGCAGGACATGGAGTTAAAAGATCAAATTCACTGGGTTTGAAATTCATGCCCAGCTCTTTGCGTATCACACACGGTTCATGAAATTCTTGAAGGCGTGCTATTTAAAGGGCTAGCAGCAGGGACTGAGGCCCAGAGGACACAGTTTATTTTCTTGTCACCGTTGCTACTGTTCCTCCTCTTCCTCCCCGGAACCCCAGGAGCCCAGCCCCCAGCCCAGTACCGCCCGACGGAAACACAGCTCCAGCCACACGTGTGCCTTGACCCTTTCAGTCTCTGCATTAAAACACAAAGAAATGAGTGGGCTTAATGCTAATATCACACTTTATTTAACCCAGTATAGCGAAAGTGGTATGTGTCAAACAGGTAATCAATATAAAAGTTATTCCAGGATAGTATGCATTTTCTCGCTGTCTCTTGCCTCTCTCTTTTTCCTGCCAGGTCTGGAATACACAGCTTAGCATCTCTCAGGGCATAGCAGGGGGTGCTGGGGAGCTGGGGCCCCCCTCCTGGGGAATCTCAGGCCCCCAGGCCCCCAGGGCTTTTCCCACCACAGGAAGCCCTGCTCAGCTTGGCACCTGCCTTGTTCCCCATTGAAGCCACACAGTGGCCAGGGAAGGTTTTACCCCCACTTTCCTTGTTAGGGCAGACAGGGGAAGGGGCTCAGCATGGGCTGCCCAGCCTTGTGAGGGGTGCACCTGCTCCAGACCGATGTCCTCGCTGTCCCCAGAGCTGCCCGTTACCCCTCACCTGCCCGCTTCTATGGAGCCCAAGCTCTGTTCAGAAAACTCCCGGCCCGTTCCAGGCCAGCGGCACAGACACCGTGATCCCGTGCTTGAAGTTGCCAATGAGGACATGGAGGCTCTGGGAGTCCCCAGAACCATCAGGCAAAGACGGGTGCACCAGGTGGTGGGGCTGGAGCACAGAAGTAGTGCCTTCGACTCCCCACCCTCCATGCCCTCCTGTGTAAAGCGGAGATCCTGGCTCTGCCCATCTCCAAGGCTGGTCCCAGGGTTTTCCTTGAATCCACTCCTTCATGGTCACGGATGCCAGGGGAGGAGCCCTCAGCGTGAGTTCTGGGAAGGTCTGGGTCCTGGAGCAGTGCCCCGGGCAGCACTGCTGCTGCCTCCCTCGGCCTGCAGGCACTCCACACCCCGCAGCCCAGCAGTCCTGGGGGGCTTCATCACCCAGGCTTGAGTGGCCATTAACCCACCCGCCAAACCCTCTCCCACTCCCCTCAGTGAGCCTCTAATCACGGCCCGGTTCTGTCTGATGACCGAGAGCTGCCTCACCGGAGCGAGAGGCGCTCCTGCTGTCCAGGGGACTCCAAGGGGCCGGGGGCAGAGACTAAGGATGCCCAGAGTTCTGAGTGGCTTAACTCGCTACCTGTGAGATGCTCCAAGCAGTGCCCGGTGAGCAGTTAGCTCCCAGCAGGAGCTGGCCGGCGTGGTGACTGTCACCACTCACCTGCTGGAAGGCTGTGGGTGCCCAGTGCTCCTGCACGCTCAGCCTCCTTGCACTGTGCTGACTTTGGAGAGAATCACCCTGATCCCCGTCAGGGAAGGAGGGAACCTGAGCCCGCGGTCTTAACCCAGCACCCGTGATGGCTGCGCCGACAGGTGAGAGTCTGTGCGTGGAAATTACGTATCCCTTCATTCTTTTTGCAATTGTGTAATGGACATAACAGACATCAATCATCCCAATGCTTTTAAGCGTGCATCCAGTCTCCGAAACGGAGACTGTGCACCTGCTAAACGGTTCCCCACCCCCTCCTCCAGCCCTGGCTACCTGTCTCGGCGAGTTTGACTGCTCCAGGCACCTGGGTATGTTAGGACACCCTCAGAGCACTTGTCTTTCTGTGACCGGCTTGTTTCTCTGGGCACCACGTCCTCTGAGTTCGTGTGCATCGTGGCAGGCGTCGTAACTCTCGGGATTCCCTCCTGTGCGGTCCACGTTGTGTTTATCCCTTCATCTGTGACGGGCGTTTGGGTTGTCTCCACCTGTTGGCTCTGGTGAAGAACGCTACTACAACCCCAGGTGCACAGGCGTCTATTTGAGTCCCTGGATCCGGTTCCTTTGGGTACACACCCAGAAGTGGAGTTGCCAGATCATATGGTGGTTTTATTTTTAATGTTTGGAGGAGCTGCCACGCTGTTTTCCGTAGTGGCTGCACCGTCGCACGTTGCTACCAGCAGTGCACAGGAGTTCCAACTTCTCCACCTCCTTGCCAACACTTGTTATTTTATTTCCTCTGTGTGCGTTTCTCTTAAATAGCAGCCATCCTAGCGAGTTTAAGATGGTATCTCATTGTGCTCGGGCTTTTTTTTTTTTTTAAGATATTTTGTTTTTATTTATTTAAAAGGCAGAGTTACGGAGAGAGGGAGAGAGAGGCAGAGAGAGAGAGAGAGGCAGAGAGAGAGAGAGAGGCAGAGAGAGAGAGAGAGGCAGACAGACAGGTCTTGCATCTGCTGGTTCACTCCTCAAATGACCATAATGACCAGGGATGAGACAGGTGAAAGCCAGGAGCCAGGATCTTCTTCCAGGTCTCCCACGTGGGTGCAGGGGCCCAAGCACTTGAGCCATCTTCTACTGCTTTCCCAGGTACATTAGCAGGGAGCTGGATTAGAAGTGGAGCAGTTGGGACTCGAACCGTGCCCACAGGGAATGCCGGCACTGCAGGCGGCGGTCTAACCTGCTGGGCCACAGCACCGGCCCCCATTGTGGCTTTGACTGCTTTTAGGGAAAGCCCAACCACTGTTTCATGGAAAATGTTTATTAAGCACCTGTTATGTGCATGGCCTCGCCCTGGAGCCTGGGCTGCAGGGGAGAATGGCCCAGGTGCTCGGCCCAGGCGCGGTGGAGTCCTGCTTCCACTACCCAGCAGCTCCGACTCCATGCGCCCTGTTGGGGCCTCAGTCTCTGCATCTGGGCAATGGGGACAATGTGCCGACCGCTGTGAAGGAAGCACGTCACTGTGCACCAGGCAGAGCGCCAGGTCTCTAGCTGCACCCCGCCCTTGCATCAGCCCTGCAGGTGCGGGAGCAGAAGTGGCTGGCCTAGTCAGCGTGAGAGAGTGCAGGAGTCCGAGGCAGTGGCTCCGACACCCAGCACTGGCCGCCACAGGTCACCCACCACACTACCTGTTTCTCTGGACGCTGAGAAGCCGTGGCCCCGGCGGCCTCGCAGCCTTGTGGGCATTCTCCCCACGCCTCTCCGGCCCGTTCCTTCCCTGCTTCCTCGGCCTCCGCTCTGCGCTCCTGCTATCCGTGTGTCCACTCATCCACCCAGTGGCCCTTCCTTCAGGCCCCTGAGTGTTGGGCCCAGTGCCACGACACCCTGGGGATGCACAGAGGAGTCAGACCTGTGCCCCCCCTCCAGGGCCTCCCAGGCTCATAAATCAACCCAGAGCTGTTGTGGCCCAGAGAAGTGTTTGAGGGCACGTGCACATGTGTATGCGCTGCATGTGCGCACACGTATGTATGTGTGGTGTATTGCATGCACGTGTGCAGTGTGCTTATGCACACACGTGTGTCTGCATGTGTGTATGCACACGTGTATGTGTGTTCGAGTGTGTATGAGCATCTGTATGCATGTGTAGGTAGGTGTGTGTCTGTATGTGTCGGTGCATGAGTGTATATGCATGTATGTGTGCACACGTGTATGCGTGTTCATGTGTTCATGTATGAGCATGTCTGTACATATGTATATGTAGGTGTGTGTCTGTATGTGTCGGTGCATGAGTGCATATGCATGTATGCGCGCACACGTGTATGCGTATTCATGTATTCGTGTGTGTATGAGCATGTCTGTACATACATATGTAGGTGTGTGTGTAGGTGTGTCGGTGCATGAGTGTGTATGCATGTATGTGTGCACACATGTATAGTGCACACGCGTGTATGTGCACGTGTGCATATGTATCATGCATGCGCGTATTTGTGTGCGTGCATGCGTGTGCGGTGCTTCCTCTGTGAGGCCCCCCAAGCGGCCCACTGCGGGCCACCGCATCAGCTCAGTGCGTGGAGGGGGGCGGCCCCCAGCTCAGGCAAAGCCTGCGAGCGGCAGGGCGCTCGGACAGGGCAGGCAACCAAGTGTTGGCTCGGATGTACTTTTCTCTCCAGCTCTGGGCGAGAGGCAGACAGCGGAAACTGTCCCCGAAGAGAAGGCTGGGGGTAGGGGCTGCAGACCCCGCGGGGCCCCGGGCGGGAATGGGGGTCCTGGCCGGAGACAGGAGCCCGCGGGGGTGCAGGGCTCTGCGCGGGCTGCAGGGCCCCTGGGGTCTTCCCGCCTTTCTCTCTGCCTTTATCCCCAAACAAGTGAGGAAGCTGACGCTGGAGAAGGCAGGAGTCTGTCCCAGACCCCGCACGGGCCGGGGCGGGGAGGGTCTTTCGTCACGGGTGCCCCACCCCCACCACCGCGTCCCCCTCCAGGGTTGAAAAGAGGCGTCTGCGTGAAGATCAACCATTTCCCGGAGGACACGGACTACGACCACGACAGCGCGGAGTATCTGCTCCGTACGTGGGGATGCTGCGGCCCGGGGGCGCGCGGGGCGGGCCTGGGCGGAGGCGCGGTGGGCGTCCTGGCCAATCCAAGTCCAGGAGCTGAGATGCTCTGGTTCCCGATTGGCTCAGTGCTTCCTGTCCCGCCCCCTCCTCTCACCTCGGGGCGGGATGAGGGGGGATCCTGTGTGCTGATTGGCAGCGGCGGCAACTCCGCTCTGTGACTGGCGGTAGATTCCCAGGCTGAGATTGGTCCCTGCGCCGCGGGGGCCCGCGGGGAAGTGGCCACTCGGAGGAGCCGGCTGGGGAAGCCAGTGTTGTGATTGGCAGCCGCCCCGAGAACGCGGCAAAGCCTGAATCCCGATTGGCTGCTGCCTCAGCCAGGCTCAGAAATCACAAAATCTGTTTGCTTGCGATTGTAGGGGTGAGGAGAGGGCTGGAGAGGGAAAAGGGAGAAAGATGGAGGAAGAAGGAGACGGATGAGGGAGCAAGAAAGGAGGGAGGAGGGGAAGGAAATGGGGGCGTGAGAGAGAGAAGGACCCAGGAAGACGGAGGAGCCAGGCGGATGGGGGACAGAGACCCCTGGAAAGATGGCGGACATGGGGGACAGAGACCCCCAGACAGATGAAGCCAGGCGGACATGGGGGGACAGAGACCCCCCCCCAGACAGATGAAGCCAGGCGGACATAGGGGGGAGACCCCCAGACAGAAGAAGCCAGGTGGACATAGGGGGGAGACCCCCAGACAGAAGAAGCCAGGCGGACATGGGGGGACAGAGACCCCCCAGACAGAAGAAGCCAGGTGGATATGGAGGACAGAGACCCCCAGACAGATGAAGCCAGGTGGACATAGGGGGGAGACCCCCAGACAGAAGAAGCCAGGCGGACATGGGGGACAGAGACCCCCGGAAAGATGCAGGCAGGCGTGAGGGGGACAGAGACCCCCGGAAAGACGGCGGACATGGGGGACAGAGACCCCTGGAAAGATGGAGGAAGCCAGGTGGACATAGGGGGGAGACCCCCCAGACAGAAGAAGCCAGGTGGACATGGGGGACAGAGACCCCCGGAAAGATGCAGGCAGGCGTGAGGGGGACAGAGACCCCCGGAAAGACGGGTGAAACCAGGCAGATGGGGGACAGAAACCCCCAGACAGATGAAACCAGGCGGACATGGAGGACAGAGACCCCCTGAAAGACAGAGGAAGCCAGGTGGACATGGGGGGACAGAGACCCCCGGACAGAAGAAGCCAGGCGGACATGGGGGGACAGAGACCCCAGACAGATGAAGCCAGGCGCGGGGGTCAGAGACCCCAGACAGATGAAGCCAGGCGCGGGGGTCAGAGACCCCCGGAAAGACGGACATGGGGGACAGAGACCTCTAGACAGATGAAGCCAGGTATGGGGGGACATAGACCCCCGGAAAGACGGAGGAAGCCAGGCGCGGGGGTCAGAGACCCCCGGAAAGACGGATAAGCCAGGCGCGGGGGTCAGAGGGACCCTTGTGTGGAGTCGGGGTCCCGGGGAGCGAGAGCAAGGGGCGGGGACCCGAGAGGAGCGACCTGGGGAAATGAGGGGGGGAGGAAGCCGGAGGCCCCAGAAGAGCGAGCCCGTGATTTTCCACACCCACCCGCGAGCCGGGCGCGGGCGGCCCATCCCCGTCTCCCCTCCCCGCAGGGGTCGTCCGGGCCTCCAGCATCTTCCCCATCCTCAGCGCCATCCTGCTGCTGCTGGGGGGCGTGTGCGTGGCGGCCTCCCGCGTCTACAAGTCCAAGCGGAACATCATCCTGGGCGCAGGCATCCTGTTCGTGGCCGCAGGTGAGAGGCAGAGGGAGGGGGCGGCGGGCGCGTGGGTGTGTCCGCGAGGCGACCCCGCCCCGAGCGCCCCCCCCCCGGGGGTGCGGGCCTCCCCGGCTCCGCCCAGCCGAGCCAGGTAGGCGTGGACGGAGCGGCGCGCGGCCCCGGTGACGGAGGGGAGGAGCTTGCGAGGGGGCGGGGCCGGCGGCCGAATCGGGACCCTGCGCGTGGGGGCGGGGCGCGGAGGAGAGATTTGCATGCCGGTGGGGCGGAGTCTGCGTCCGGGGGCGGAGCCTCGCGGGTGCCGCTGGATCGGGGAAGGCGCTCTTCCTGTTGCCCCTTGGAGGAGGGGCGGTGCCGCAGGAGACTTGGAAGGGAGAGGGTGGCGCCATCAGGGGACAGAGAGAGAAGCCGGGCGTCCCAGGAGGCCAGCGCCAGGCGGGTCCCAGAACAGGCCCGCCGAGGGGCGAGGCCCTGAGGGGGAAGACCAGGTTTCCTTTCTTTTTTCCAATTATTTATTTACTTATTTGAAAGGCAGAGAGGGAGCGGGAGAGCTCTTCTGTCCGCTGGTTCGCGCCCCATGCGGCCGCAGCGGCCAGAGCCAGCAGCGTCCTCCGGGCCTCCCTCGTGGGCGCAGAGGCCCAAGCATCCCGGCCGCCCTCTGCTGCTTTCCCAGGCGCATTAGCAGGGAGCTGGATCGCAAGTGGAGCGGCCAGGACTCGAACCGGCGCTGAGGCAGCGGCTCGACCCCGCCCCACGCCCGTTTTGCACTCTGAATGAGCCTGCTGGGGGCTCCACGAGGAGCTCCTCCTCGAAGATGCGGGGCGGGGCTGGCTTGGGAGGCCTGCAGGAGGCCCCGCGCCGATAGGAGGGGATCCAGGGCTGCAGGGGCGGCCGGGGGCTGGACTGCGCTCGGAGGAGCGGGTCGGGCCTGCAGTGGGCAGGGCCGCGACGGTCAGACAGGTTCTGAGTGGAGTCAGCGCCTGGACCCAGGCGGGGCCTCAGTGGCCAGCGCAGGCGGGCCAGGGGCTTAGGCCATCTGTGGGGCTTAGGTCCGTCGGGGTGGAGCCCAGACCACCTGGGGCAGAGGGGCGGCCAGCCAGGGCACAGACCAGCACCTGAGGGTGGAATATGGGCTGTCCTGAGGTGGGGTTTGAGGTCAGCCCATTGCCATTTGGGGGCAGGGCCTGGACAGCCGCGGTGCCTTAAGGGATGCGTGCTTGCCCACCTGGTGCCCAGTCTGTAGCCTGGGGCCCCGAGCAGCTGGAGAGGGCCTTAGGCCGGCAGGGGCAGAGTTTAGACCAGCAGGGGCGGGGCCTGGGGCCGATGGGCAGGCTCGGATCGGCAGGGGCGGGGCCTGGGGCAGCGGGGCGGGGCTCGGGCCGGCGGGGGCGGGGCTCGGGCCACCGGGGGCGGGGCCTGGGGCAGCTGGGGCGGGGCCTGGGGCCGATGGGCAGGCTCGGGCCGGCGGGGGCGGGGCGCCGCCGACCCGGGGCGGCCTCGAGGCTCCCGTCTGACGTCCCCGCCCAGGCCTGAGCAACATCATTGGCGTGATCGTGTACATCTCGGCCAACGCGGGCGAGCCGGGCCCGAAGCGCGACGAGGAGAAGAAGAGCCACTACTCGTACGGCTGGTCCTTCTACTTCGGCGGGCTGTCCTTCATCCTGGCCGAGGTGATCGGCGTGCTGGCCGTCAACATCTACATCGAACGCAGCCGCGAGGCGCACTGCCAGTCTCGCTCGGACCTGCTCAAGGCCGGCGGGGGCGCGGGCGGCAGTGGCGGGAGCGGCCCCTCGGCCATCCTCCGTCTGCCCAGTTACCGCTTCCGCTACCGCCGCCGCTCCCGCTCTAGCTCCCGCTCCAGCGAGCCGTCGCCGTCGCGGGACGCGTCTCCCGGCGGCCCCGGCGGCCCGGGCTTCGCCTCCACGGACATCTCCATGTACACGCTCAGCCGCGACCCGTCCAAGGGCAGCGTGGCCGCGGGGCTGGCGGCGGCCGGCGGCGGCGGCGGCGGCAGCGCGGGCGCGTTCGGCGGCGGCGGCGGCGCGGCAGGTGCGGGCGGCGGCGGCGCGGCGGGCGCCGAGCGGGACCGCGCGGGGGCGCCCGGCTTCCTCACGCTGCACAACACCTTCCCCAAGGAGGCAGGCGGCGGCGGCGGCGGCGGGGTCACGGTCACGGTCACCGCGCCGCCCGCCGCGCCCGCCCCCGCGCCGCCCGCGCCCGCCGCGCCCGCCCCCGGGACCCTGGCCAAGGAGGCCGCCGCCTCCAACACCAACACGCTCAACAGGAAAACCACGCCCGTGTAGGGCGCGGCGCGGGGGGCCGGGGCGTCCGGGGCGCGTGCGCGGGCGCGCGTGCAACGAGGCCGCCGGCGTCCGGGCGCCCCGCTGCTCCCCGCGAGCGCGCCGGACGGAGATGCGCGGCCTCCCCGCGCCCCGCGTCGCCCCCCGCACCCCGGGGCGCGCTTGCGGGGGCGCCCCCCTTCGCCCTCCCGAGCAGGGACCCCAGGGAGGGCGAAGGGAGGGGGCCGCGGGCGGGGGCGCGTCGTCGTTTTATTATTTTGGGGGGGCGGGGGGAGGGCCGTGGCGTTTTTTGCAGTTTTGAGGTGTTTCCTTTCTAATGTTCTGCTGTGTGCATGTGGGGGCGGGGCGGGGGGAGGGGAGGGAGGGACTCCCGGCCCGGCCCGGCCCCCACGGAGGGGCGCATAGCACACGAATCCGTAGTCCCACCCTCACACCACACTAGACGCTCTCCATAACGCACAGGGAGCAACGAGCCAGGAGGGCGCGGGCACTCACTCACTCCTTCACTCAGCAGTGCACAAGGGCTCATTAAGCACCTGCTGTGTACCAGGTACACAGGAGGCGCTTGGGGAGGGGGTGGGGCCGCCTTGCGGGGTGGGGAGCGCGGGGCCGGGGGTGTCCACCCAGGGCTCCTGAGTGGTGCCTGGACAGAGCAAGTTTCGCTCAGGATGCAGGGGAGAGCTGAGCTGTCACCGCGTGGCTTTATCCCTGGGGCTTACCCCAGGTTAAGAGAAAGAGCTATCCTAGTGCCGCTGACAGGCGAGGCTGGTGGGCAGGGAGCAGCCTGGGGCAGCGGGGGAGGAGGCTGGAGACGCGGCAGGGCCGCAGGGTACAGGTGAGGTCAGGAGTCTGGTCGGATTTGACCTGAGGGTCTCTGGGGCCTTGGGATAGCCTCTTGTGCACGGCGCTGAGAGGGAAGACAAGGACCCAGAGACCAAGGCGGAGACGCTGGATACAGCACCGAACCCTGACCTGCGCCACTCACTCCTGTGGGAGGGAGCCCGGCAGGTGCACAGACGGAACTCGGGGTCTAGAGACACACATTTCATTCATTCACTCACTCACTCAGGCAGCCGTTCACCCCCCAACACTTCTCAGCATCTGCTTACCTGGACACTGGAGGCGAACGGGTCCCTGGCCCTGGCCCCAAACCCCATTGCTGGGAGGGCGGTCCCCAGGGGACGCCCAGTGTTTGAACAGTTACGCAGGACATGAAACACCAGGGCAGAGCAGGCGCCTGTCAAGAGGTGCTTCCAGAAAGCCCCGCTGCCAAGGGGACAGAGACGTGGGCTGGGCGCAGGGCAGGGACAGGAGAAATCTGGAGGACAGGCATCCGGTCACCCCAAGGCACAAACGTCCTGAGAAATGACAGGTTTCTGAGGGCCCCACGCCTGTGCGGAGCGGGGTGGGGGGAGTACTTCAGCCCTGGGGAGAACTAAGGAACTGTATTCCAGACCCAACAGCCAACCCTTGACAGGTTTTTGAGCACAGGCACGCCACGATCCTACTTTTATTTAAGCCACGCCAGATAACATCAGAATCACACTTCTGTGCGGAGGTCAGATTTCGGGAGTGCCCAGTGCTCTCGGGAACACAGAATCCACAGCAGCAGGGGTGGATGTCACGGCAGGGGGAGCCAGAAACCACTGTGGCACTGGGCTTGCTCATCGTGGTGGCCGCTGCTGTGACCGACCAGGAAGGGGGACGCTGGGGAGCAGAGAGAGGACCTGGGGGGAGGGGCCGAGGGTGGGGAAGCCGAGTTGGGGTATCAGGTAGCCAGCTGGATATGCAAGACAAGCTTGGGGGAGAGGTCAGGGCTGGAAACATAAGTTTTCGGAAGCGTCAGTGTGTAAGAGACCTTTAGAGCCACAGGACTGGATGAAGCGACCTTGGTCAGAGCCTTGGGGGCACCTGTGGCAGAGGAGAAGAGGGAGGAGGTAGCACAGCAGAGCTGAAAAGTGGGGGGGGGGGGCAGGGGAGTCCCAGAGGGCAAAAGCACAAAGCATTCCAAGAAGGGGTGTGGCGGCCAGGGCCAAGGCTGGGGAGGGGGGACCCGGAGAGCAGTGACCATGAGACTGGATACCCTGGGCATGGGTGACATCATTTCAGGCGAGGGCCGGATGGAATTCCTGCTGGAGGAAGGGGGGAGTGAGGGGACGACAGGAGGAACCCAAGTCCAGCATTTTTTGGGGGAGGGCATGGAAGTGACATGGACAAGTGAGGGTGATGGGCGGGTGGCGTTAGGGCCCGAGGAGGTGCTGCTGTAAGACAGGTACTAGGGCATCCCGCCCGTCTGCCCGGCTCCTGTCTCCTGCGGCCCCTGTGGATCCCATCAGGTGCAGAGAAGAGCAGGGAGGCGCTGATTTATGGAGGCTACAGGGCATTTCCTGAGGACGTCCCTCCCCACCCCCCCTCCAGTGCCTGGCCCTGCAGTCTCCGCCCTTGGAGGAGAGGCAGGCACCACACGGAGGGAGGGGGGCCCTGGCGAGGCACGCAGCAGGCTTGGGACACGTGTGGTGTCACCATCTCACTCCGTCCACTCACAACACCTGCTCCTTCAACCATTCATCCATCCATTCATTCATGCAGGCCAGGGATGCACACTTGCCAAGGCTGCCTGGGGACCCAGTCTCGCGGTGGGTGCTGCTCCCCGTGTCTGGCCTCGCTCTGGACACAGCGGCAGACCCCGTGCCTCGCACAGAGGGGCCCAGAGCAGGGGCAGGGGTGGGCGGCGCAGGAGGAAGTGAGGAGAGGGGGTTCCACCTGGGCTGGCTGCCGAGGGCTGGGGGACGCCCTGCTGCCCAGCCACACAGCTGCCCTGTCCCTGCCCCTGGGGGAGCTGGAACTGCATGGACGGCCCCCCGGGGTGCCCGGTCTAATAAAGCTGATGAAGAGGCTGCCCTCTGGCTCCGTGCCGCCCGCCAACCCCGCCTGCAGACCCCGAGTGTTCCTCGCTCAGACCCAGGGCTCCGGCCCCTCCTCCTGCCTCAGACCCAGGGGTCAAGGCCCTCAAACTCCTCCTCCTTCACACTCAGGTCCAGGGACCTCCAAGCCCCTCCTCCCTCTCCCCAGTGTCCAGGCCCCCCTCCTCCCTCAGACCCAGGAGTCCTGGCCTCCAGCCCCCTCCTCCTCCCTCAGACCCAGGAGCCCTGGCCCCCAGCCCCTCCTCCTCCCTCAGACCCAGGAGCCCTGGCCCCCAGCCCCTCCTCCTCCCTCAGACCCAGGAGTCCTGGCCCCCAGCCCCTCCTCCCTCAGACCCAGGAGCCCTGGCCCCCAGCCCCCTCCTCCTCCCTCAGACCCAGGAGTCCTGGCCCCCAGCCCCTCCTCCTCCCTCAGACCCAGGGGTCCTGGCCCCCAGTCCCTCCTCCTTCCTCAGACCCAGGAGCCCTGGCCCCCAGCCCCTCCTCCTCCCTCAGACCCAGGAGCCCTGGCCCCCCAGCCCCCTCCTCCTCCCTCAGACCCAGGAGTCCTGGCCCCCAGCCCCTCCTCCTCCCTCAGACCCAGGAGTTCTGGCCCCCAGCCCCTCCTCCCTCAGACCCAGCAGCCCAGGCCCCAGCCCCTCCTCCCTCAGACCCAGGAGTCCTGGCCCCCCAGCCCCCTCCTCCCTCAGACCCAGGAGTCCTGGCCCCCAGCCCCCTCCTCCCTCAGACCCAGGAGCCCAGGTCCTCCTCCCTCAGACTCTGGAGTCCAGATCTTTTTCCTGGCCCCTCCAGTGACCTGGCAGTTCGGGCCCGGGGCCGCCTGCTGAGGTGGGAATTCCAGGCTCACCGCCCTGGCCCAACTCCTGTGGCTGGGAAGGGGTCTAGAGTGCTCGCCCCTTAAGGAAATTGAAGTCCCTCGGGCTCCGGCCCCTCCTCCCCGCTCGTCCCCTTAAAATACCCGGGATCCCTATGGCAACCGGCGCCGGGCGACAGGTGTGGGTGTTATTTACGGGGCGCGCCCGAAATAGCCCGGGCCGAGGGTGGGCGGGCGCCGGGCGCGGCGAGGCGGCGGGGCCGGGCGGAGCCGGACGGGTCGCAGGCGGCGCGGCGCCCAGGCAGGACAGCGCGGGGGCCCCGGGCCAGGGATACCCGGGTGGGAGGCCCGGGGGCGGGGGGTCGGAGGGGACTGACACCCCCTTCCGGGCCTCAGCTGTCCTGTGCGGCCTCCTGAGGACCTCAGCTGCCTTTGCGGGACTCCCCTCCGTCCCGCAGCCACGGCCGGCAGCCGCGGTGGACATCTGCTGGCCTCTCCGTGCATGGCCCCTGTCCCCTTTGCCTGAGTGCCCGCGGGTCCCCAGCCTGTCCCCCGTCTGTGGGTGCTGGCGCTGCCGCTGCCTCTTGACGCCCAGAAGAAAGCCCACCGGCCCTGGGGACCCTAGTTCCTGCTTCTCCCAGCCCGAAGGGACCCAGACCCCGAGCCTGGCCACATGTCTCCAGTCACACAGGGAGCCCTCGCTGCTCTTCCCGCGTGCCCCAAGCTCTGAGCCTGGTGGGGCGCTGGCCACGTGCTCTGGGTCAGCCCACCCAGCTGTGGCTCAAGCCTCCAGCCTCCAGTTCTCCAGTCTATGGGATCGGGTTTTTCTTCTCCAAGCCCCAGAAGCCGCCTCGACCCCTCTGTTTGAGGTTCCAGCCAGGTCTGGGGCCTTTCTGCATCCTAAGAAAGGAAACCCAGCCCCACCCACTCCCTGCAAGCCCTGCGGCTGGGCTCGGGCTGCCCGCCTCGGCTCTGCCTCCCTGGAAGCCGTGCTGCGCCCCGGCCCATCCCGGAAGGACGATGATGTGGTCCAACTTCTTCATGCAGGAGCAGGGCCGGCGTCGGCGGGCTCGGGGGCAGCGGAGGCCCGGGCTGACGCCGGAGCGTGAGGGCAAGGTCAAGCTGGTGCTGCTGCTGGCCGCCGTGGGCGCCACGCTGGCCGTGCTGGCCGTGGGCACCGAATTCTGGGTGGAGCTCAACACCTACAAGGCCAACGGCAGTGCCGTCTGTGAGGCTGCCCACCTGGGGCTCTGGAAGGTGTGCACCAAGAGACTGTGGCAGGCCGACGTGCCCACAGACAGAGAGACCTGTGGCCCCGCGGAGCTGCCCGGAGGTGAGCGTCCAGGGTGGGGGGCCCGAGGACAGCACTGGCACCCTACAAGGAGCCTGTGCTCCAAGGAGCGAGTCAGCTCCCAGAGCCTGCAGAGGGAGAGGTAGACAGAGACTTCCCAGAGTGTGTGACTCTTGCCAACCCCGAGAGAACCTGTGCTTCACAGCTTGTTTGCGGTTACAGCGCATACCCCAGCTCAGCCTGTACCCCAGCTATAGTCTGTGCCCCAACTACAACCTGTACCCCAGCTCAGCCTGTACCCTAGTTACAACCTCTTCCCCAGCTCAGCCTGTGCCCCAGTTATAACCTGTACCTCAGGTCAGCCTGTGCCCCAGCTATGACCTGTACCCCAGCTCAGCCTGTACCCCTAGTTACAACCTGTGCTCCTAGCTGAACCTGTGCACCAGCTATAACCTGTACCCCAGCTCAGCCTGTGCCCCAACTACAACCTGTGCCCTAGCTCAACCTGTGCCCCTAGTTACAACTTGTGCTCCCAGCTCAGTGTGTGCCCCTAGTTACAACATGTGCCCCAACTACAACCTGTACCTCAGCTCAGCCTGTGCCCCAGCTATAGCCTGTGCCCCAACTACAACCTATACCCCGGCTCAGCCTGTGCCCCTAGTTACAATCTCTTCCCCAGCTCAGTGTGTGCCCCTAGTTACAACCTGTGCCCCAGCTCAGCCTGTGCCCTAGTTACAGCCTGTGCCCCAGCTATACCCTGCACCTCAGCTCAGCATGTGCCCCAGCTATAGCCTGTGCCCCTACTACAACCTGTGCCCCAGGTATAACCTGTGCCCCAGATCAGCCTGTACCCTAGTTACAACCTCTTCCCCAGCTCAGCGTGTGCCCCTAGTTACAACCTGTGCCCCAACTACAACCTGTGCCCTAGTTATAACCTGTGCCTCAGCTAGCTTGAGCCCCGAGGACAGCACTGGCACCCTACAAGGAGCAACTCAACTTCCTGAGAGCCTGCAGAGGGAGAGGTAGACCCCGAGAGAACCTGTGCCTTACAGCTTGTCTGCAGTTACAGCGTGTACCCCAGCTCAGCTTATGCTCCAGCTATAACCTGTACCCCAGCTCAGCATGTGCCCCTAGCTACAACCTGTGTCCCTAGCTCAGCCTGTGTCCCTAGTTACAACCTGTGTCCCTAGCTCAGCCTGTGCCCCTAGCTACAACCTGTGCCCCAGCTGTAGCCTGTGCCCCAGTTACAACCTGTGCCCCAGCTCAGCCTGTACCCCTAGTTACAATCTGTGCCCCAGTTACAACCCATTTTCCAGCTCAGCCTGTGCCCCAGCTCAGCCTGTACCCACATCCCCGAGCGGTGTGTGGTGTCCATGCACCAGTGTGTTTCCCTAGAGAAAGCTTGGCTGTGTCCCCAGACCCAGCTGGTGCTCTCAAGCTGTACTCACCCCGACAGCCTGCACTCCCGAGACGGCTGTGTGCCCTGTGCCCGTGCCCAGGGACCACCTGTGCCCCTGTGGAGGCTGCCTGCATCTCCATCCCGTGAGCCCTGGGGAGAGAGACCACCCTGACATCCGCCCAGGGAATAGTCCCTACCTCTCCCCCACGTACACAGTCTACCCCACGAAGCCGTGCACAGACAGCTCCCGGCATCCCAGGACGGACCTGGTGCCTGTGGAGCAGCGCTCATTTCCTCTCCCAGTCCCCTCGAAACGCCCAGAGTGTTTCTCTGACCCTGACCCTCTCGCTGTGCCCTGCTGACACCCCATATCACCTCTTTCCTGCACCATGGTCCTTTCATCCCTTGGGCTGTCACAAAGGACCATAGCCTCCTTGCTGAGCCCTCACCTCTGCACCCCCCAGCCCATCCCAACCTCCTGAGGCCACCTCCCAGTCCCACTTCAGGGTCCAAAGACCACCCCTCGGCTGCCCAGGGCGATGCCCACCTTTGGGCTTCTGCAGGGGGATGCCACATCCTTTGGTGCCAAGATGCAGGATGTCCTAAGCAATTAGCAGCTGGCGAGGGATGCCAGGCAGCCGCCTTGTTCCGGGGCGGGGCGGGCGTGGACCCTGCGTCCCCTCTGACTCTGAGATCCCCTGCAGCCTCACAGCTGCCCCCTGCACCTTCCCCGCCCCCCCGCGCCAGCAACTGTGCCTGTGTCCTCTGCCTTCCTGTTCCGCTTCTGCGTGGGGATGTCCTTTGGCTCCTCCACAGGCTGCACGCCCCTCCCCGGCTTCCATTGCCCCTGCCCTCTGCCTGCCTTCTCCAGTGCTGTGCCTCAGTTTCCCCCTGTGTAGAGTCAGAGGGTGGCTCAGACTTGGTGGCTTCTGCGGGAACTTCTGGCTGTAAAACCCAGCTTAGAAAGAGCCCTTTTTGGAATGGAGCTTGAGGTTTCTTGGGGTTAAGTATACCTAGTTGAATCCTCAGGTTATACAGCAAAATCTTGTGCTTTGTTTTGTTATTTTTTTTTTAATTTTTAACTCAGCTCTTTAATCTGTTAGACAAATGTGGATGTGTATTGTGACTTGGATAAGATATAGTGTTAGTTTATGTGCATATGGTTTTTGAAAGATTGATTTATTTATTTGAAAGGCAGAGTTATGGGGGGGGGTGCCTTCCATCCACAGATTCACTCCCCAAATGGTGGCAGTGGCTGGGGTTGGGACCAGGCTGGAGCCAGGAGCTTCATCCAGGTCTCCCACATGGGCGCAGGGGCCCAAGCACTTGGGCCATCATCTACTGCTTTCCCAGGTGCATTAGCAGAGAGCTGGATAGGAGGCGGAGCAGCCGGGACTTGAACCAACGCCCATATGAGATGCCGGTGTCACAGGTGGCGGTTGTACCCGCTACACCACAGCAGCGGCCCCTGGGAAATACAGTTTTCTGGCCCAGGCGCGCACGTGTGTGGCCATCATGGGCTGAAATGCTACGCGATGGCTGTGAATGTGCTGCCTCTCCCTGAGCGAGTGCGAGAGCTTCCCACTTCGGCTAGTTCCAGTTCCCAGTCTCGGCGGTTCCCTCTCATCTGCCGCCCCTTCTGCCAGCCTCCCTGGGCAGGGGCAGCCCCTCCCCGCTGGCTCCGGCGCGTGCCTTTGGCACCTGCTCTCTGCATCGCCATTCATGTCCTGTGCCCACTTCGCACGGGGTCAGTGCTGTCGTCCTGCCAGCCCTTTATGAATTGCAGACGGGGCTCCCTCCCGAGAGGGAGCTGTTCCCAGCACGCAGCCCTCAGTCTCCGGTGTCTGCGTGTCCTCTGCTGAATAAAGCGAGTGTCCTGTCTGATCCCAGCGGGCCCTCAGCTGCTGGGAAGAGATCACCGTCTCGTTTTTCAGGCGTTCGGGCAGCCACAGATCTGGACCTCAGAGCTGGGAGCTGGATCCCGGCTCCCAGATGGGCGTGGGGGCAGGTGGCACCCGTGTCTGAGTGTTTCCAATGTCTCCTTTTTAGGCTCCCGTGAGCCTCATTCAGGGTCCAGCCCTGAGCTTTCCCAGAATGCCACTCGTCACGGCCTCCCTCCCTCCCTCTCTCTGTCCCCCACAGAAGCAAACTGCAGCTATTTTAAATTCTTCACCACGGGAGAGAATGCCCGTATCTTTCAGAGAACCACGAAGAAAGGTGAGCACCTCCGTGGGGGAGGGGTGGGGTCCCGGCTCTCCTCCCAGGGACATGGGCTGAGCATCGGCCTCTGCAGAAGTCACATCTCTGGGGAGCAGTGGCACAGGGTCAGCAGCAGGGGGCGTGGTTCTCCAGAGCCTGGTGCCCTGGGGCTGTGCCCAGTGCTGTGCGACTGCAGGCGAGCCACAGCCCCGTCTGTGTCTGTGCACGCGAGCATCTCACGGATGCGCCCTCGCCACAGGCAAACCGGGGTCTCTGTGCTCCCCGTGCCTTGGTGTCCCCGCCAGGATTCCATGACCCAGGGCAGAGCCTGGGCTATGAGGCCCTTCCCTTCCCTGCCCCTCCCTTCTCTTCTGCCCTGGTGCCATGTGAGCCCAGGCAGGCCCCCGTGCACCTGTGAGGTAGCGAAAGAATCCTCGTGCACACCCAGGAGACACCTGCTGGGTGCCGGTGGGTGCCCCGTACCTCCTATATGCCTATATGCTGGAGAGAGATTTTGATCCCGACTTTATGGGGAGGGAGCTGAGGGCTGAGGGAGTGACTGCCTGGATCTGCAGGTGGGAAGTGAGAACCCCAGCCCCGTAAGGCTCCACCTTTGCACGGCCTTGCGTATGCCCCACTGACTTAGTGTCTCCGCTCCATACATAAATTAGAGCCCGATGACGAGTCACAGTCAGTCATTCCCGTATCTCTCCAACCTGCCTGGCCCCTCTTCGCTCTGCGGCCCTGCCTGAGCCTTAGTTCCAGCAGCGGTGGACGTGGACGCCCCGGGCTGGATGGCGTAGGGAGCTCCCCTCCCGTCCGGAATCGTCCCCCCGCAGAGGAGCCCTTCATTCCCTCCATCCCACGTGCTCCGCTTCTCCCCCTGCCGCCCTCACAGAGGTCAGCGTGGCAGCTGCGGTGACAGCCGTGCTGGGCCTGGCAGTCATGGCCCTGGGGTGCCTCTCTGTCATCATGGTGCTCAGTAAAGGTGCAGAGTTCCTGCTCCGAGTGGCAGCTGTGTGCTTTGGCCTCTCAGGTGAGGGCTGAGAGCTCGAATGGATGATGCGAGGTGGGATGTCCCAGCACCGTTGCATGCTGGGAAGAGAGACGTCCACGCACTGTTGCATGCTGGGAGGTGGGAATGTCCAAGCACCATTGCATGCTGGGAGGAGAGACATCCAAGCACTGTTGCATGCTGGGAGGTGGGATATCCAAGCACCATTGCATGCTGGGAAGAGAGATGTCCCAGCACTGTTACACACTGGGAGGTAGGAATGTCCAAGCACCATTGCATGCTGGGAGGAGAGACATCCAAGCACTGTTGCATGCTGGGAGGTGGGATGTCCAAGCATCATTGCATGCTGGGAAGAGAGATGTCCCAGCACTGTTACACACTGGGAGGTAGGAATGTCCAAGCCCTGTTGCATGCTGGAAGGAGTGTTGTCCAAGCACTGTTGAATCCTGGGAGGTAGGGAAAGCCCAAGAATTCTAGGAGGGTCAGAGATGGGAGAATTTCCAAGCTCTGTTGCTGGCTGAAGATGGGAGGATTTACAGAGTTTTAGGTCTGGATCCTTGCATGCTACTGGAAGGCAGGCTCTCCAAGCACTGTTGTAAGATAGGAGATGGAGGAAGCTTGAGGACCACGGGAGTCTCTAAAATGGGAGCGTTCTAAGCCCTGGTGTTGGCTGGGAATTGGGAATCCAACACTTTCTTGGATTTGGACCTGGAGTCTGCAAGCACTGTTGCATGCTGGGACGCAGGGGCAGATCTCCAAGCACTGTTGCATGCTGGGAAGTAGGGGACAGTCTCCAAGCACTGTTGCATGCTGGGATGCCAGGGAAGACCCAGGGCTGTAGCATGGTCGGAGACGGAGAGTTCCAAGTGTCGCGCTGATTGGGAGAGGAAGTGTCTCCAGTGTTTTTGGATTCAGACCTGGACTCTGCAAAGGTGTTGCATTCTTGGAGTTGTGAACAGTGGCGCTCAGCGATAAAACTTGAGTCCATGCCAGTCTAGCTCAAGTCTGTATAGTAGCTTTACTAGGTGTAGACGACTCCTCTTCACTGTGGAGATGAGAAAATCAAGGCTCAGAGAAGTGAGATTGAATCACTCGTGGTCACAACCAGTGATGGTGGAGATGGGAGCTGAAACTAAGTCTCCTTATTCCAAAACATGCCTCCTTTCACTGCACTCGGGGGCTCTGTTCCTGTGGGATCTCGGTAGGCTCAGGGCGTGGGTGGTGGGGAACATGCTGAGCTAGCAATCAGCTGGGCTGGGTTCTGGCCCAGGCTGTGCCTGAATCACTGTGTGACCTTGAATGCAAGGTGCAGCCGGGGCATTCAGGAGCAGGCTTGAATGGAAACCAGCGATGAGCACATTCTTACTGTTGTCGCCCTGGAAGGAGGAGAAACCCAGTCACCCCTTTTCCTTTCGTTCAGTTAGCCATTACTGCACACACGTGTGCATACATGCAGGCAGTGTGCATGTAGCATCATCAGAGTGTGCAGGGAGGGAAGGCTGTGCCCTCGGGAAGACGCAGGTCTGGCTGAGAGCAGAGGACTGCCACCGGAAGTCCCAGTTACAAGCTTCAGGAAGGGCTGGGGAGGAAGTGAGGCTTCTGGGGCGTGCGGGGTTCAACACGGGGTTCCCTGGGGGCAGTCGGAGGAGGCCTCTCCGCGGCGCCGGGGGCACCGGGGATCTCAGCACCAGCTCGGTGGATTTGACCCTGAAGGGAAACCAGTGTGATTGGAGCATGGCCCAGGGGATTCGGCAGAGAATCTGGAAGATCCGGGTTGGGGTCCGATGCCTTAAGAGCTGTGTGATTTGGGCGAAACATTTTCCCTGTTTGGGGCTCAAATCTCCTCCCATTCGTGAACCCATTGACCCAAAAGTCCATTCATGTGTCTTTCCAATGATCCACCGGTTCCCTCCCCTGTTGCATCCCCTTCCTGTCTTCCTTTTGTCTTCTCTGCTACCCTCTTCCCCTCCCCACCCTCCACCTGCTCTATCCATTGTGTGTCCCTCCGTTCATCCAGCAAGCGTCCCTGTAACACCTAAGTCAGCCTTCGCAGGCACCTGTTCTCGGGCGTGTACGCACGGTAGGAACTGGGTGCCAGCGTCATTAGCAAACTCACACCTGTGTCACTCCTGGGAGAGCCGCAAAAGTGTGGCCATCACGGTGGTTTCTGAGTGTCTTGAGCACGGAAGCGATGGTGGATGCCAGGCGGCCATTGCTGCGGTGGTGTTGGGTTTCAGGGGCCAGGCTGGGGACCTGGGGTCTCCCAGATCAAGGGGCTCATTTAGGTTAGGCGATTGTTCCTCTCCAAGAAACAACCACCCGAATAGCAGGTTCTCTTGGGAGAGAGAAATTAGGTGAGTGGACAGTAAGTACGTGGACCAGCGTATGTTAGGACGATGCGTGCTCTAAGCGGAACGTGAAGAGGTCATGAGAGCGAGCTGGGGGAAGAGGTCAGGCATGGGCTTAGGAGGGAGGGTCACCTGGGCAGGCGCTGTTTCATCCAGACCGCTGGCCCTCAGGCTTGGAGGAACCGGGTGCCCCCTGAAGACCTGGGAGCAGTCGTGGGGGCAGCTGCTCCTCCTGGTTCGGGGGCAGGCAGGGCCTGTGTGAGTGACACCAGGAAGTCGGGTGCACCGGGTGTGGCTGCAGCTCCGCCGTGGAGTGGGGGTCGTGACAGGTGCACCTGCCGCACAGTGTCACAGGGAGCCGGCGAGCTTCGGAGGCATTGGGTAAGATTCCTGTGTGGTGGAGGTCAGGGGTCAGGGAAACGCTGCCCCCCACCCACTTTGCTGTTCGCCCCATGAGCTCAGCGGCAGGGTAGGCCACCAGGAGAACTGGCATGGAATATTTAAGATGCCAGGGCCGCATGGGGCTTTCCTGGCGCATGACTCGCAGAGCCATCAGCACCCTCTGCGCCGCCCCAAGGCCCTATGTTTCTGACTCAGGCCTTGGGCCAGAAATGAGACAGTGCCCTTGGTTCTTCGGCCCCTCCCCCACTGTCAGCCACGCCCACCCACAGGCCCTGGGATGTGATTCTACCCCTCCCACGCGACCCCACCTCCTCAGGGCACCACCCCGTTTTCCTGTGGCCTCCTGGCCTCCGCCTGCGCACCCCACCCCCCCGTCCTCCTCCAGGCCCGCAGAGCAGATCACAGGGGCCGCTGCTGCCCGTGAATCCCCACCTGGCTCCGTCCGCATGGGCCATGCGGGGCTCCTTGCTGGGGCCCAGACGCTCCAAGCTCGTGCCTCCCTCGGAGCTCTGCGCCCTGCTGCCTCCGGGGTCTGGAACGTTCTCCCACCATCTCCCCATGTGGCCCGATTCCTGCTATCAGCCCGTCACCGGTCAGAGGGAGCAGCTCCAACCTCCTGGTCTACCGGAGGCCCTCTGGGTGGGTGTTGCAGCACAGGGGGTGAAGCCGCAGCGTGGGACACCCACGTCCTTTATGTGGGTGCTGGTCCCAGGGAGTCCCAGGTGCTCTGCTTCTGACCCAGCTTCCTGCTAAAGTGCCTGGGAGGCAGCAGGCGGTGCTCAAGTCCTTGGGGCCCTGCCACCCACGTGGGAGACCCGGATGGAGCTCTTGGCTCCTGCTCCTGGCTTTGGCCTGGTCCATCCCTGGCTGCTGCAGGCATTTGGGGAGTGAGCCAGTGGATAAAAGTCATCTCTCTCTGTGTCTCGCTCTTTCTCCCCCTCTCTGTCTCTCTGTCTCTCTCTCTCTGGAGCTCACTCCTCTGTCTCTGCCTCTTCTCTGTCTCTCTCTATCTCGCTCACTCCTCCCTCTCTCTCCCCCTCTCCCTCCCTCCCTCCCTCTCTCTCTCTTTCTCTCCCTTATAGCCAGCTGGGCCCTTACCTTGTCTTATTTGTTTAAGATTTATTTATTTATTTGAAATGCAGGATCAGAGAGAGAGAGAGAGAGAGAGAGAGAATAAGATCTTCCATCTGCTGGATGCCTACAACAGTCAGAGCTGGGCCAGTCCAGACCCAGGAGCCCATCTGGGTCTCCCACGTGGGTGCAGGGGCCCAAGCACTCGGGCCGTCCTCCACTGCTGTACCAAGTGCATTAGCAGGGAGCTGGATCGGAAGCAGAGCAGCCGGATTGTGAGCCGGCACCCGCATGGGATGCCAGTGCCACAGGTGGTGGCTTGACCTGCTATGCCACAGCACCGGCCCCTACCTTGTCTTATTTTTGTTCTTAGCGTTGGTCAGTACCCAAAGTTACCCGTCACATCTGCATTCCTGTGCTCAGGCTGCAATAATGAATGCTGGGAGATGGTGCGGAACAGAATCGAGGGCCTCACGGTCCGGAGCCTGAAGTCCCGGCCGAGGCTGAGGCTGGGCCGCTTCCTTCTGAGGCCTCTCTGTGGCTTGGGTCCCTGAGGCCTCACGTGGTCTCCCCTGCCCACCCCGGCCTGTCTCCCTTCCAGTTCTTTTGAGGGCCCTGCTGCCTGCGGGCACACTCGCACGCCCTCGCTCTAACTCAGCAACCTGGTTAAGGGGCCACCTTGGAATCTGGTCTCCTGACCAGGCATCTCCCTGGCGACCATCCTGCACCCTCCGCAGAGGGATGTGGCCACTCTGGGCCCTGTCTTTGCAGCAGGAGCCCAGTTAGGACCTGGTGAATGGGTCAGGACGGGGCGCTGCAAGACCGCGAGAGCCCGCCCTGGTCAGAGGGTGCATGGTGCCGCCTCCCGGTGCCGGTTCTGTGGTCTGAGCCACAGCGCAGGGTCTAGGAGGCTGGGTTCTCAGGGCAGCGGTGGCGGGGGAACGGGGCTGAGGTTGGGGCTGGGCTGCGGGGTCCGAGAGGAGGACGGGGCGGCATCAGTCAGAGTGCGGCAGGCGCGGCCCCGCCCCTGCTACGAGTCCCTTTACCCTTTCTGCCCTCCCGAGGTTTCTCAGATGACAGCGATCTTGTTAACATTTCTGCTTGTTCTGGGGACGGGAGGGGGCCTGGCAGGTCCGCTCCTCTGGCCCCTGGTCACTGGTGTGCGCTGGCCTGCGCCGTGCCTCTGACCCTGCTCACCGACCCCTGTGGTGAGCCGCTTCCGTCTGTGTGTCCATCATCCGTCTCCTGCCACGGAACAGAAGCCCCACGGGGAGGGCTGTGGCTGTCTTGTTCCTTCCTCTCCTTCTCTTGTGCCGTTTTCTCTAAGAACCAACGTGCACTGCGCCTGGCTGCTCCTCTTTCTGCCTGGCGATCCTCACTCTTCAGGGGACGCCTGTGTGTTTCTTGATTCCCGATTCACTTTCTTAAAATAGGCTGTGAGGAAATACGTCGAATGTGACGTTTACCACTGTCACGGTCTTTATTTTTTAAAGATGTATGTGATGTATTTGGAATGCAGAGAGGGAGGGAGGGAGGGAGGGAGGGAGAGAGAGAGAGAGAGAGATCTTCCATCCACCTCTCAAATGGCCACAAGGGCCAGGGCTGGGCCAGGCTGCAGCCAGGAGCTCCATCCGGGTCTCCCATGCCCTTGGGCCACGTGCTGCTGCTTTCCCAGGTGCAGAGCAGGGAGCTGCCTGGTAAGGGAGGCCCTGTACCTCCTCAGCTCCACTTTCCCATCCCCTCCCTGCAGCCCCTGGCCGCCCCCACCCCACGTCTCCCCTCTCTGTGGGTTTGTGTCTTGCTCTGAGTTTACCTCCTGCTCCCAGAGTGACCAGCGACATAGGAGGTGTTTAGTGAGCACAGGTGTCCCTTGGTATGGAGGACTCTAGGCTCCGGGACTCACCCCCACGGGCACCCCTCATACTTTCAGTCATCACTAGATAACTTGTCATTATGTATGTAAGCCGTATTAAGTATGTAAATACGAGAGGACTTCAGTTTGTGAGGGTGGAATTAAGCGATGAGTGTATTTGGGTGTGAATGAGGTAGAAATCCGTGTGTGATGCCAGACACGCCCGTTGTGAGAGAGCTGTGCTTTTGCACCCCAAGACTTGCCCTGAGGCCCCCTCCAGCCTCTGTGTTCCTTGGGGGACCTGGGACAGGGGTGCACAGGCTGCACCTGCTAGGAAGAGACGCAGCCAGGTTCCTGAGGTGTGGGTGCACCCACCAATGGATGCAGGGGTGCAAGCGGCAGGGGACCTCGCCGGCTCCGTGGTGGCAGGGAGGGGAGACCCTGAGCCCGGCTGCCCCTCTCTCTCTCCGCAGGCCTGCTGCTGCTGGTGAGCCTGGAGGTGTTCCGCCATTCCGTGCGCGCCCTGCTCCAGGGGGCCGGCCCCGAGCCCCCTGCGGACCCACCGCTGGCCTTCGAGTACTCGTGGTCCCTGGGCTGCGGCCTGGGCGCCGGCCTCATCCTGCTGCTGGCGGGCGTCTGCTTCCTGCTGCTCACCCTGCCCGCCCAGTCCTGGGGCTCCCTCTGTGTGAAGCGGGGGCCGGGGGCCACCTAGAAGAGCCAGCGGCCTGCTTCCTCGAGGCCTCCTCTTCCTCCTGTGACCCTCCCTTCGGGGACCCACCCATGTTCTCCTCTTTCCTCTGTGACCGTGGCTTTCCTCTGTGGCTGGATTGGAGTGGCTTGCGCGTGGGAGGGGCTGAGGCTTTTTGCAAACGAGGGTCCCCAGGGAAGGCCGGTGGGGACCTGACGTGGGTGATGGGGGTGGGGGCGGGGGATGAGGTCCGGGGTCTCGGGAGGGGAGTGGGGAGCCCCCCTTGGGTTTCCAGGCCTGGATTCGCCACCCTGCACCTCAGGGTTCAGAATCCAGATCTGACGGAACTGTGATCTGATTTGGGAATTAAAGGTTTGGAAACGGAACCGCTGTGATGTGGGGTACGTCTGTGATGGGGTTTGCGTCCTCAGGCAGAGAGAAAGGCCCCGTGTCTACTCCAGAGCCCACCACGGGCTTCTCGTCCATCGACCGGGACCAGCAGAGGGAGGCCCCACGGAGGGCAGACAACCCGGCACTGGGCCGGGCTCGGATACGGCTGCCTGTGCAAGTTCCCATGTTGGGGCTGGAGCCCCGTCCTTTCTCGGGGCGGCCCCGGTGTCACCGCAGTCTTTGTATGCAGGGGACAGCGATGAGACTCTGCACAGTCCTGGGGCGGAGCAAGCCCGGCCCAGACCATCTTGGACTTCAGCCTCCAACATTTTGGGCTCCCTGGGCTGAGCCAGCACCAGTGCCTGGGTCGCAAAACCCGGAAGTGGGGTGCATCTGTGGCAGCCGCCTACAGACAGCGCTGCAATTGGGTCACAGTGAGAAGCCAGACAGGTTTTGAGGTTCATGAGGGAAGCAGCCGTTGGACAGTGTGAATCTGTTCCCTGTCGCAAACCCACAGAACCAGTGGGAGCCGCCCTTGCGTGGGGTCCCCCAGTCGCTAAGGTGGAGGACAGGCCCAGCACCAAGGATCAGGGAAGTGAAGTGACCTTCTCAGGCGTGCGGTGTAGAAGGCAGGATCGGAACCCAGGCTGGCGGCACCCATGCCCTCGACCAACCGCGGGGCAGTGTGGGAGCCTCCCGCTCAGCCCAGAGCCTGTGGCCTCGCAGGGTGTGCGTTAGCGGGGAGCAGGACTCAAACCCACACACCCCGAGTAAGCAGGGGTCCCGGAGGACAGCTTAACCACCTTGCCCCACGCCCTCCATGAGTCGTCTCCTTCCTGAAATGATACAACAGGACAGAACAGGGTGGGTTGGGAAGGCAGATGGTGTGGCTGGGGGTGTCCTGGGACCGAGGGCCCCCAGAACCCAGCTCTTCTCCTGGGTCACCTGTGTCCTCCCTCACCTGGGCCCTCACCCTGCCTCCTCCTCACCCCCACCCGCCTCTGCCCCCCACTTCGGTCAGTGATGGACACTGGGGACTGGGCACTGTCAGGAGACTTCTCTGGCCCACCAAGGGTGCTGCTGGCACCCCACCCTGTACAGGGCCATCCAGCAATGGAGAATTAGCTGGTCCCAAATGGCAGGAGTTCCAAGTTGAGAAATCCTGTGTTATTTTTTTTTCTGAAATAAACTGTCTGCTGTTATTTTTTTCCAGCTTTATTGAGGTGTAATTGACAGATAGCAGATATATTTAAGGGGTTTGACATTATGTTTGAAACAGGTGTACGTTGCAGAGTAATAAAGCAAGCTCATTAGCATAGCCATGGTCTCACAAGTTTTTGTGTGTGTGTGTGGTGACACTGAACATAGATACAATGTCTCAGGGATTCTCAGCTGTTCCCTACTGTTGGCTGTAGTCACTGAGCCCAGTGATAGCTCCTTCTAACTTGCCCCTCCTGTCTAAATGACACTGTGTATCCTTGGATCAGTAATGCTTCTGCACTTAATTATAAAGGCAATTGCAGAAGCTCTTTAACTTGTCACGGAGTTGGGTCCCAGTGAACTCGGGTGAACTGGAACACCTGTCCCCTGGGGGCCCAGGTACAGCCCGAGTTGCTCCCCACAGGACCGCTGGGGAGACCTGGAGCTGTGTCCTCTGCCCCTGCCCAGCGACCCAGGGCACAACCCCTGGGAAAGAGTCACCCTCGAAATCGGGTGTGGAGTGTGCTGACTCAGTTTCACAGGGCAGTAAAACGTGGAGAAATCATGGATTGAATCGTGGTAAGTCGGGCCCCATGTGCCTGCACGATGCATCACACATGTCAGGTTAATACTACAATAAGTATGTACATTATTTTCCAAATGTGTTCATGTCCTATTATATAAATATTCTAACATGTTTGAAAGATTTATTTGAAAGACAGAGTGATAAAGAGATCTTCCATCTGCTGGTTCACTCTCCCAAAGGCGCACCAATGGCCAGAAGTTGGGTGTCACCAAAGCCAGGACCATGGAACTCCGTCTGGATCTCCCACTTGGGTGCAGGGGCCCGAGCACTTGGGCCATCTTCTGCTGGCCTCCCAGGCGCATTAGCAGGGAGCTGGATCAGAAGTGGAGAATCCGATATGAGATGCCGGTGTCATGCCAAGCAGGGCTGAACCCACCATGCCACAACACCAGTCCCCAGTGCGGGGCTGGAAGAGGCTCCCTCACCGAGGAGACAGCTCTGCCATCCAGGAAGTGTGGGGCGACCCTTTCTTGGTGAGCTGGGGCTGCACCCCGGGTCTCCAGTCCAGGGGTGTAACTTCCTCCTCATCCCTTTGTGCTTAGCCCTGGGCTGGGTCCAGATGGGCTCCCCTCCTTCCAGAACAGGTCCGGAAAGTCTCTGGCAAGGGTCAGGAGCTGGATTGAGAGCGGCCGCAGGGTTACCGTGGGAGCGCTGTGCCAAACCTCCTCTTCCCTTCCCCTGCAGACACTCCTGGGCTCAGCGCAGCCCTTCCTCCTCCTCACTCATCATCTTGAGGAGCAAATGCACTGGTAATCCCCGCGAAGCTCCCGGAAGCCCCCTGGCGGGCCGCCACGGCCACAGCCAGCTCCCCAGTTCTCAGCCTTCAGGGAGCAGACGGAAGCAGGTGTCAATCATGCAGCCGACAGAAGGAGCATGTAATTATAAACCGAGATAAGCGCCTGGGTGGCAGAGATGTCATCGTGTCTTGTCCGGCCAGCCCAGGGCAGGCACTTCTGCTGGGGGATTGCAGCGGGGTGGGGTGGGGGTTCTGGTCTGGGGCAGTGGCTCTCTGCCCAGCGGAGTCTTCACTCTGCAATCTCTGGGGTCAGGACAGGAAAGGTAACAGAGACAGGGGATCTGGGCGTAACCCTAACCTGACCGCAAGCACCCACCTCTTCTGTGTCCCACAGGCCCGCTCTCAGCTTCCATCCTGGGTGGGGAGTGGAGACACCCCTCGGGGACAGAGGCAAGGGCCAGGTCCGTCTGGCATCCCAGCCTCAGCCGGCCCGTGCTCCCTGCAGTGCGGGAGGACTGAGGCCCCTTGGGGTCCACAGTCCTTCCTGTCCTGCTGGTGTAGATTCGTAAGCTCCTCTGAACATCAGCTCAGACTTACAGAGAAGCTGCAAGAATACACAGGGGCTTTGCTCACAGAAGACACACACGCCCTGTATCAGATTCAACACCATCGGGGCAGAAGTGCTCTCTCGTTCTCTCTCTTTGCTTCTCAGAACAATAATATTAAACCTGGGGTCAGCACTGTGCCGCAGCAGGTTAAAACCCTGGCCTGCAGCGCTGGCATCCCATATGGGCGCCGGTTCTAGTCCCGGCTGCTCCTCTTCCGATCCAGCTCTCTGCTATGGCCTGGAAAAGTGATAGAAGATGGCCCAAGTCCTTAGGCCCCTGCACCCATGTGGGAAACCCAGAAGAAGCTCCTGGCTCCTGGCTTCAGATCGGCGCAGCTCCGGCCATTGTGGCCATCTGGGGAGCGAACCAGCGGATGGAAGACCTCTCTCTCTGTCTCTACTTCTCTCTGTAACTTTCAAATAAATAAAATAAATCTTTAAAAATAATATTAAACCTAGGAATCCATTTTTAAAAAGCAAAAGGCAGAAGGACAAAGAAGAGGCGCTGACCCCTTTAGCAGGTTCAGGCTGGGCCATCCCTGCTCTCTCCCCACCCCTGCCCTGAGTCCGACTCCAGCACTCGGGGCTCCCCTTGTCTCTGATTCGCTGCACAGTCCTGGTCTCCCCAGCATGAATCCCTCCCGGGTGGAACCCAGGAGGGACGGACGACAGCCGCTCTGCGCGCTCATTCCAGCCCCAGCCGCTCTCGGGGGCCTGGTCTCTGCCGCTGTCCAGGGCCTGTGCCGTGCGCCGGCCCTGGGGTGCGTACAGGGACCTGTGCGGGGGAGGGGGGCTCCAGGTGCGCGCGCGTCCTGTGCACCTGCGGGCTGCCAGGTGCGCTTGCCCGGGCTGCGCGCCGCACTCCGCACCGCACGGTTTTGCTCGCTGGTTTCTTGCTGGGCTTGTGTGTGTCCTGTGTGGGTGCCATCTGTGCGTGTGTTTCTAGGCGTTTGTGACTTCTTCCTCTGTGTTTCTGAGCGTGTGCGGCTCGGCGCGCGCTTGTTTGGGTTTGCGTGTCTCCGAGCGTCTGTGCCGCGGGGTTTGCAGGTCTCCGGTGAGTACCCCCACCCGTCTGCGTCTGTGCTGTGCGCACCTGCTGTCGATGGGCGGGGTTGTGTCTCGGCAGCGGAGCTGTAGGTGAAAGGGAGGAGGAGGCGGTCCCGGCTCAGCGAAGCCACTCTTCCTAGCTGGGTGGCCTTGGACAGGTGGCCTGGCCTCTCTGCGCCTCTGTTTTCTCACCGGTGAGAGTGGGCAGAACACGGCCCCCTCCGCCAGGTGGGGAGCATCAGCGAGTGAATCCTGGAGGAAACTTCCGGAGCAGTGAGTGCTCCCTGATCGTGGGCCACTTAGGATGCTGTTGGGCCAGGTGCCACTGAGACCTGGCGAGGTGGCAACACCCATGGGCCCTGTGAACACGGTGCGGGAGGCGTCCAGAGATTCCAGGGACAAAGCAGAGCCAGGGAGCGCAGGGCTGGCGGGGAGGGACTCCTGACCCATGTCGAATTTCCTCCTGGGCAGGGACAGGGCTGGAGCCAGACAGTGGTGATGGCCGCACAGTATTGCGAGTTAAATCATTTTTAAATGGCTACAGTGGCCGGCGCCGCGGCTCACTAGGCTAATCCTCTGCCTTGCGGTGCCGGCACACCAGGTTCTAGTCCCGGTCGGGGCGCCGGATTCTGTCCCGGTTGCCCCTCTTCCAGGCCAGCTCTCTGCTATGGCCAGGGAGTGCAGTGGAGGATGGCCCAAGTGCTTGGGCCCTGCACCCCATGGGAGACCAGGATAAGCACCTGGCTCCTGCCATTGGATCAGCACAATGCGCCAGCTGCAGCGCGCCGGCCGCAACGGCCATTGGAGGGTGAACCAATGGCCAAGGGAGACTTTTCTCTCTGTCTCTCTCTCTCACTGTCCACTCTGCCTGTCAAAAAAAAAAAAAAAAAAAAACAGCTTTAAAAAAAATAAACGGTTACAGTGATAAAGTTTTGCTTGCTGTGCATTTTGCTGCTATACGAATATAACGTGGGGGAGAGACGCATAAGGGGCAGGTCTCTTGTTTTATATTTGTATTTCAAAAGCAGAGAGAGAGAGAGAATCTCTCATTCTATAGGTTCACGTCCCTAAATGCCCACAGCAGCCAGGATGCGGCCGGACCAAAGCCGGGAGCCTGAGCTCCATCGGGGTCTGCCATTCGCCCCCAGTGCTTGGACATCACCTGTGCCCATTAGCAGGATCTGAGCTGGGGCTCCCTTGGGGTGCCTTTGCCTCCAGCTCTGACCTGGAGACGTCCGCTCCCAGCTGCTGGGGCGGGTGTTGCTCCCCTCTGGAAGACAGAGGCGAGAGGGCGCCCCCTTCAGCCCGAAAACGGCAAGGCTGGAAGGCTGGAAGCCTCACGCCGCAGACGCCAGGGCGAAGGGCTGGGACCTTGGCTCACCCTTGAGATTTCACTCAAGCCCTTGCTGTGAGGCCGACACTAGACGCTGGCGTCCCATCCTGGCTGACCGTCGCCTGCCGAGGGGTGGGCTGCGAGCGGGGACGGTGCTGCCCGAGAGGGAGGAGAGCAGGAAGGAGGAGAAAGCTGGGGGGAGGGCTGCTTGGGGGGCCACGAGAGGGACGGTGAGGAGTCGGCACCAGGTCTCTTCCAGGCTCTGCAGGTGGAGGGGGTCTCTCATCCACCCCTCTCTTTAAAAAAAAAAAAATAGACTATTAGGCCAGCGCCAAGGCTCAGTAGGCTAATCCTCTGCCTGCGGCGCCGGCACACCGGGTTCTAGTCCTGGTCAGGGTGCCGGATTCTGCCCCGGTTGCTCCTCTACCAGTCCAGCTCTCTGCTGTGGCCCGGGAGTGCAGTGGAGGATGGCCCAAGTGCTTGGGCCCTGCACCCCATGGGAGACCAGAAGGAAGCACCTGGCTCCTGGCTTCAGATCGGTGCAGTGCACTGGCCGCAACGCGCCGGCCGTAGTGGCCACTTGGGGTGTGAACCAACGGAAAAAGGAAGACCTTTCTCTTTTAAAAATAAAAAAAAAATAGACTATTTACTTATCTTCAAAACTAATTTATTTGAGAGTCAGGGGTGGGAGGAAGAGAAAGAGGTCTTGCATTCCCTCCTCCCAACACCAACCCTACAATTTTGTTTTAAGTAACTTGTTGCAGTGTATTGCTGTACTTGTTCTACTTTGTTATCCACTGCGGGGCCTGCATTGTGGCACAGCAGGTTAAGCAGGTTAAGCCAGCATCCTGTATTGGAGCTGTGCTTCAAGTCCTGGCTGCTCCACTTCCGATCCAGCTCCCTGCTAATGCACCTGGGAAAGCAATGGAAGATGGCACAAGTGCTTGGGCCCCTGCACCTATGTGGGAGACCCAGAAGAAGCTCCTGGCTTCAGCCTGGCCCAGACCCTACCATCGTGGTCATCTGGGGAGTGAACCAGCAGAAAGAAAATTCTCTTTGTTTCTCTCTGTGTGTCTCTTTCAAATCAATAAAATAAATAGGAATAAAAAAAGGACCAGGGTCACCAGATTAAATACAGGATGCCTCATTAATTCTGAATTTCAGATAAAAAGTGATTTTTTTTCTTAGTGTAGACATCATCCCCAAACCACATGGAGTATATTCATAGTGAAACATCTGTTGCTTATGTGAAATGTTGGGCTTAGCGGGGCAGCCTGTGTTTTATTTATTTATTTTGACAGGCAGAGTGGGCAGTGAGAGAGAGAGAGAGAGAGAAAAGTCTTCCTTTTTTCCTTGGTTCACTCCCCATTGGCCGCTGCAGCTAGCGTGGTGCAGCCAGCGCACCGCGCTGATCCGAAGGCAGGAGTCAGGTGCTTCTCCTGGTCTCCCATGCGGGTGCAGGGCCCAAGGACCTGGGCCATCCTCCACTGCACTCCCGGGCCACAGCAGAGAGCTGGCCTGGAAGAGGGGCAACCGGGACAGAATCCGGCGCCCCGACCGGGACTAGAACCTGGTGTGCCGGCGCCGCAGGCAGAGGATTAGCCTAGTGAGCCACGGCGCCGGCCAGCCTGTGTTTTAATTTGTAAAACCCAGCAAGTCCTATCTGCTGCATGAGGCCAGGTAGCGGCCGGAGGTGGGGGAGCCCTCAGGAGGGCTGCTCTCTGACCAGAGGGGACCCTGGGGCCAGGACCCCTCCTGCCACCCAGCCTGCCTCTCCTGTTGCTATCACTGTGGACGAGTAGAGGAGGGGCCACCACCCCCGCCGCCCCATCAGCCTCCACTTCCACACTGCAGGGCGAGGTGTGAGAAGCTGCCATCAGGGAGGGCCAGGAATTCGCTCCCTTATCGGGAGCTGAAGCATTGGCCGCATTGCATTTCCTTTTTGGGGCTTGGAGCTGTGCAGGCTTTGACCTCAGCCCCTCCTTCCCGTGCCAGGTGCTGGGCAGCCGCCTTTGCGCCAACCCCACTTGGCCTTGTGTCAGCTCTTAGGACCAGAACAGGACAAACTCTCTCCTGCCCCGGGGCCTTTGCACATGCTGGCCCAGAGCTGCATGTCATGTCCTCCTCCTTGCAGTCGGCATGGCCTTCGGTTCTCAGCTTAAAAATGTCGCCAGCCAAGCCTTCCACCATACCCTTCCTCCTGAAAACAGCTGTCCTTTGGTTGCTTAGTGCCCACCAGCCACTCATTTACCTGTCCTCCCAGGAAGAAAATCAGGGGGTGCCTGGAAGTACAGGGTTTTGTTTTTGTTGTTTTTGTTTTTTGACAGGCACAGTGGACAGTGAGAGAGACAGAGAGAAAGGTCTTCCTTTTCTGTTGGTTCACCCTCCAATGGCCACTGTGGCCAGCGCACCGCACTGATCCAAAGCCAGGAGCCAGGTGCTTCTCCTGGTCTCCCATGGGGTGCAGGGCCCAAGCACTTGGGCCATCCTCCACTGCACTCCCGGGCCACAGCAGAGAGCTGGCCTGGAAGGGGGGCAACCAGGACAGAATCCGGCGCCCCGACCGAGACTAGAACCTGGTGTGCTGGCACCGCAAGGCGGAGGATTAGCCTAGTGAGCCACGGCGTATCTGTGAGATAACCAAGGAATTGCCTGAGAGAACAGTGATGCGCTGAAAACAAGAAGCCCTCTTAGATCCCACGGGGACCACGGGCTCCAGTGCCCTGCAGAGTCCAGGCCCACCCAGGGCAAGTGCTTTGCCCGTCCACAAAGCTGGGAGCCTCTGGGGTGGCCGCTCAGCACCCTCCCACGGCTGCCTGGCTTTGGTCGAGGTCTTGGCTTCCTGCGGGTTCACTCAGCTCCACGTCGTCACTGTGCCCGTGACTCCTCCGTCACATCCCGGCAGAGGCGGCCCTGGGAATTCTCCGGCTGCTGTGGATCACTTAGGAATATGTCTGTTCAGGGGCTGGCACTGTGGCATAGCGGGTAAACCACCGCCTGCAATGCCAGCATCCCACGTGGGCCCCGGTTCGCATCCCCACTGCTCCACCTCCAAGCCCCTCGGAATGTCCGTCAGCCCCAAACACTCAGCGCCCATGTTGGGGACTTGTTTCCTGATCCCCGATGTGGCTGCCCAGTGTGGCCGGGATGGCTCTCGTGGTCAGCTGTCCTCGTGCCAGAGCTAGAACTGGGGCATCCAGGCACAGCAGGAAATGCTGCACTTTACAGGCTGGTGTTTTGGTCTGATCTGATCCAGCAATCCCAGTCCTGGGTACCCATCCCAAGGAAAAGAAATCGGCCCATCCAGGAGACATTGGCACCCCCATCCTTGTGGAAGCACGGATCATGACAGCCGGGACATGGAGTCAATGGGCAGGTGGGCAGAGAGAACGTGGCACACAGCAGAATATTACACAGCCATCAACAAGGTAAGAATCCTGCAGTGGCAGCACCCGGCTGAGCCTGCAGGACGAGTGTTAAACAGAAGCAGGCAGACACAGAGACACCCACACCACAGAGGTGAACACCGAAGAGGTGACCCGTGCAAGTGCAGAGTGGGGCAGTGGTTACCCGAGGCTGGGAGAGGGGGTGCGCGTGTGGGAGGGCAGCTGGTGGGTGCAACGCTGCGGTTGGAGGGAAGGGAGGAGTTCTGGTGCCGGGAGCTCGGCGTGCCGACTTGGATCTGTAAATCGTGTGTGGGATGTGTCGGAGCAGATACTGCAGGGGAGGGAGGGCAGACAAAGAGGGGGCAGGCTGGGACCTCACAGCCGAAACGGGTTGATTCAAGGGAGCCCGCTCGGGGAGGCAGACCGTGGTCGAGAGCCCGCATTCTCCTCCAGGCTGGGTTTACAGAGCGTACAGCAGCCCAGGGTCCCGGGGGAGGGTGCTGCCCAGGGCTGAGCTGGGTTGAGAAAGGATGCAGGGGGCTAGGAAGCCCCTCTGGGGGTGGGATCTTCTTCCAGTCAGGTGGGCAAAGAGCTTTGTCCTCGCTCCCTCAGAAACAAGGGGGGATTTTGAATGCTCCTGGCACAGAGAAGTGATAAGCATTGGAGGTGATGGACGGGAAGCTACCCTGATCTATCCTCATGCGTTGTGCTCCAGGCTACTTACAAAGTTCATAGAAAAATGGAATTAAGTGATGTTGATTGGGGTCAGTGTTGTGGCACAGTGGGTTAAGCTGCTGCCTGTGATGCCGGCATCCCATATCGGAGTGCTGGTTCGAGTCCCGACTGCACCACTTCTGATCCAACTCCTTGCTAATGCACCTGGGAGAACAGCAGGTGATGGCCCAAGTGCTTGGGCCCCTGCCCTTATGTGGAAGATCTGGAAGAAGCTCCTGGCTTCAGCCTGGCCAAGCCCCAGCTGTTGAAGTGAACCAGCAGATGGAAGATTCTCTCTCTCTCTCTCTCTCTGACAAATAAATAAAGAAATCTTAACAAAGAAGAGCTGAAATCCTCACGCAGTCAGCTGCTATGTGAGTATGATCTGATTGCACAGGAGCCGTGTGCGGGACGCGGCCATTGATGGAGGAACAGACGTCACCGGAGGCCCCCGCGGCTGTGGCACCTCGGAAAGAGTGGTCGCGGGCCATGTCCTGGGTCTGTGAGGCTTGGTTTGCTCCCGTTCTTCTCCGGGACCTCCTCCTGATGGGCGTTTCTAAGGTTTCCTCCCCACAAGTGTGGCAGACGCTGGGGTGGGCTCACTGCACCTCCGTCTTCACGCAGGTCCGGAGATTGAAGACGTCAACTGGGCCACCTTCCCAAGCAGTGCTGGCTTCAAGAGAACGTGCCAGAAACCTGGCTTCCCCTCTCCCCTGCTCCCTGGCCACCTGGAGCCATGATGGGGTTTTGATTTGGTCTGGGTTTTGCATGCTGCTCTACGAGAGGCGTTGGTGTGAGGTCAGATCTCTCTGGTCTCCACACGGGCGTGACAGGGGAGGGGCAGGGCCCAGCGGGCAGGGGGCGCAGGGTGTCACCTGAAGAGCTCAGGACCCTGAGTTGCAGCTCCGACGACTCAGAGAAAATGTGCGGTGTGAAGCTGCAAGGCCTCATGTCCTCTGCAGGAGCGCCACCTGCAGGCAGGCGGTGAGGCTGCAGGCGGACGCTGGAAATGTACCCGGCGGACCCCGGGGGACCGAGGCAGGTGTCCTGGGGTGATCCAGGTGGACCAGTGAGAGGAGGTGGTCCCGGAGGGGAGACAGAGAGGAGCTGAGCATGCTGCGGGCGGCCAGCCCAAGTATCTGCACGGCGGAGCTGACACAATTTCATCTTTCCTTGCGTGAGACTGAACCCTGAAAAAACCTGCTGAAGTCTTTATGACCCACGATGGCCGTCAAGGTCGCACCTCGGAGGTCAGCCAAGGGCGTGCGTGCGGAATGAGGCGGGCTCAGCTGTTTTCTGCCTCCATGGACTCATCTCCCGTGCATCTGTCCCACGCCTGGCTTGTTCCGGATTTGCCCCGTGTCCTGGGAAATCCCTCGCTCTATTTGGATGGCTGACAGTCCCATCTCCTGGGACATGGGAAATCTGGGGCAGTGGGCGGGCCACCTCCAGCAGCTCTGGGGGGACACCTGTCTCTGCCTGGCGAGGAGAGGTGCAGAGTTATGGAGACACAGGAATGTCCCCACGTTCTCCCTCCCTGGCCTAGCACCCGGCTCGGAAAACCGAAGGCGCCTCCTCCTCCCGGGCCTGTCCCACGAAAACCACCAGGGCTGAAGGAGCCAGGGGAGGCGGCGTCCACTGTACCACGGCCGGGTCAGACTTCTACAGAGCTTGAATATGGCACAGTTGAAAGCCACAAGCGTGTTAGTGAACCTGTGGCATCATGGGTAAAAGCTGCCACCTGCAGTGCCAGCATCCCTTATGGGCACTGGTTCAAGTCCCAGCTGCTCCACTTCCAACCCAGCTCTCTGCTGTGACCTGGGAAAGCAGTAGAAGATGGTCCAAGTGCTGGGGCCCCTGCACCCACGTGGGAGACCTGGAAGAGGCTCCTGGCTCCTGACTTCAGATCAGCACAGCTCCAGCCATTTGCAGCCATCTGGAGAGTGAACCAGTGGATGGAAACCCCCCCCCCACTTCTCCTTCTCTCTATTCTCTTTACTGCCCATTTGGCTCACAGAGGAGGAGGAAGCTGGGGGCAGTGAAGGGATGGTGGGATTTGGAAGCTGGAGAAACACAGGGAGAGCTCTTCCACCTGCTGGCTCACTTGCCAAATGGCTGGAAAGGCTGGGGCTGGGCCAGGCCAAAGCCAGGAGCCTGGAGCTCCATCCTGATCTCCCCATGGGTGACAGGGGCCTAAGCACACGGCCCAACCTCTGCTGCTTTCCCAGGCACATGAGCAGGGAGCTGGATTGAAAGTGGAGCAGCCAGGACTGGAACCAGCGCCCACGTGGGATGCTGGCACTGCAGGCAGTGGCTTAACCTGCTGCCCCACAGCTCTGGTCCTAGCAAGCACAATTTTATGTGTCATTTTCATCAGGATAACATGCCTCCCATGTTCTCAACTCTAATTCTCCAGTGAGCCCCTGGACCTCCCTCCATGGGACCCTCAGCCCCCATCACCATCCCCCAGGACATACAGGGAGAGGAAGTGTGGTGGCACTGAGAAAACCCTCCTGTTCATGCTACACGAGAGGCTGGCCTTGACCTGGAGCCAGAGCCGCTACCCCCACCTAGCTGGGAATAATCATGAGTGGGGCACATTTAGCCGTGTGGACTGGTGCACGGGTCTTGGTTTGTTTTGTCCACAGTTGGACGTCTGCTTTCGTGGCTTGTGTCCCGCGCGTGTATGGGATGCCGCAGCCACGCTAAGCACACAGCTCTCTCTGGAGGCAGACTCAATATACGTGGTGCAGCCGGGGCTCCTTCTTGGGATACAAGCACCCTCCCTCTTCACAGATGCTTCTTCTCAGCCTATGTTGTTGTTTTAAAGATTTATTTATTTGAAAGGCAGAGTTGAGAGAGAGAGGGAGAGGCAGGGGTGCAGGGGCCCAAGGACTTGGCCCATCTTCTACTGCTTTCCCAGGCTCATTAGCAGGGAGCTGGATTGAAGTGGAGCAGCTGGGACTTGAACCAGTGCCCATATGGGATGCCAGCATCGCAGGCAGTGGCTTAACCGGCTGCGCCACAGCGCCAGACCCTGGCCATTTTCCTTCCTGGAGGTGCTCACTGGTTATTGGGTGCAGAGTGGTTTTTTTTTTCCCTTGGATTTTCTAGAGGAAAACAGGGTGAATGTAATGGGATGGGGTTCCTGGGCGTGCATAATCTGTCACCACATTGGTTTTTTGAAATGGGAAATGCAGTTTGACTGCTGGGGCTGAGGATGTGGGCGTAGAATCCTCCAGGTTCCCACGTTTCCGGCTCGGCTCGTCCTGCTGCCACGGTCCCACTGTCCTTCCTCTACACGGTCACTGCCGCATGCTCAGAGGCGCCTGGGGGCTCCTCAGTGGGCACAGAAGCCGTGTCCTCAGGTGCAGTAGGGTTTAGTTCAGCACAGGTCACTCCCTGGAGGAAAAGAGCCAGACACAGTTGGCTGCTTCAGTTTACTTGAATTAAAATTAAGCGTGAAATTCCACCGCCCCAGGTGCATGTGAAGCGCGTGGCGGCCACATGTGGTGTGGACAGAGAGCAATCCTGTAGCCACGGAAAATTCTGGACGCCCGGCTGACCTCCTCGTCGGTGATAACACTCGTGCAAGGGTGCGGTTCTGAGAATAAGAGCTACCGCCCCGTAGCTGCTGGTTATGTCACGTTGTGCTATTATAATCTTAACGATGCACAGTGTATTCATCAATGCCGCAAACTGAACCTTAAAAATAGACCAGAGAGTACTGGAGTAGTTGCTGGGAACTGGGTGGGGAGAGAAGTTTTGTTTTTTGTGTTTTTGTTTTTGTTTTTGTTGAACTATTTCAAAAGCAGAGTGACAGAGACAGAAACAGGTCTTCCATCCACCGGCTCACTCCCACGTGTCTGCAACTATCAGGGCTGGGCCAGGTCAAAGCCAGGAGCCAGGAGCTCCGTCTGGGTCCCCTACATGGGTGGCGGGGGCCCAAGCACTTGGGCCATCATCTGGTGAGTCAGCAGGGAGGCCAGATGGGCAACAGAGCGCAGCCGGGACTGAAGTTGGTGCTTTGCCACGGGATGCTGGCGTCGCAGGCAGCAGCTTAGCCCACCGCGCCGCTGCGCCAGCCCCAGTGGGGAGATGTTGGTTGAAGGGTACCGAGTTCCAGTTCAGTGATATTAATGAAGTACGGATCTATTGTGCAGCGTGGAGCCCATGCTGTACACCCGGTAACTTGCTAAGGTGATAGACCTTGTGCTGACGGCTCTTACTGCGCAAGGCAGGAGGGAATCCCTAGAGAACAGGGCGGGGGCAGCCCCTGGAGGTGATAGATACGCTCCCGGGACTGAGACTGGTGATGGCTTCTGAAGCGCAAACTCACCTCCGGATACACCGAGTCCTGATGTTGAATAGCTACAGGGTTTTGTTTTTGTTTTTTAATAGGAAAGGCAAGGGGACAAATAAACCAGATCATCCACTTGTTCGCTGACCACACCATCTGACAGGTGGAATTTGCCAGGGACTCTGACGAACCTCGGCGGTCGTAGCGTCACCGGGTTTGCGCAGCCTTTTCTGTGGGGAGTTTGGCTCTGAACCAGCGCCCGGATGGGATGCTGGCGTCGCAGGCAGAGGGTGAATTTGTGGTTTGTCTAAGGCCACCCAGGGACTGGGAGGAGACGGTAGAGCCGGGGCCCCGCCGCTCTGGGATTAACCAGACTCCTGTCAGCTGTGTGATGTGGGGGCGTAGGTAAAGCCCGAGCAAGGGCTAAGCCAGGAGTCAGACACTTAGATCTGCAGCATCCTACTGTGAATGCTCTCCGCCTGCATAACTGTGATTCCGGACCCATCGACCAATCTCCCTCCTCTTCCTCCCCCTTCCCGCCCCAGTCTCTCGAAAACACCATCATTCTCTTAACTTGGAAGTGGTCGGCGGTGGTCGGCGTTGTTAGGTTCTGGCCAGGAGGGAGACGGCGTGGTGTCCGTCTGTCTGTCTGTGCTTGGCTCGTCTCATTCCCATCCGTGTTGCTGACAATGGAGGAGTCATCTTACAACTGCCTAGTATCCACGTGTGTGTGAACCCCACCTTGTCGTTACCCGTTCGTCTGCTGGCGGACACCTAGGCTGACTCCATGGGAGTGCGGTGGTCTCTCTGGCCTAGGGATCTTGTTTCCCTTGGAGAGAGACCAGTAGGCTTGCCGGGACATCGGGGAGAGTCCTGCTTTACTCTGGGGGCGACCTTCGTGGGAATGTCTAGGTGGGAAACTCACCGAGGTGGACTTCCTCTCGGGCTCGGAGAAATCTGCAAGGGAATGAGAGGGGGCCAGGTCCGTTCTGAGGTTGCGGGGATCAGACCGAGTCTAGTTCATGGTTCTCTGGTCTTTCCTTATTACATACCTGAGTCCTCCTGCTTGGAAAAACTGGAGCCACTGGTTCTGAGAGAGGGAGAGAAAGAAATACAGGTGGGCAGTGGGGCTGGGCCTGCCAATCACAAGGGAAAGACGGGGCCTCAGAACAATGGGGTGGGTTGGGAGGGGCATCCACCCACCTCTTGCTAGAGTCCTCATGTGGGGAACCTGCGGAAGGCGGGGGGAGGGGTACCGTTACCTGCTGAGAAAAGCCGCCCCAGATCGCTCCCCTGGCCAGCACCCCCAAGCCCTTCCTCTGAACTCACCGCGCTGCGTGCGCCTGTAGATGAGGCAGACTGCGAGGAAGAGGAACAATATGCAGAGGCAGCTGAAGGCGGTGATGAAGATGACGCTGGGGCCTGGGGGTGGGGCAGAGAGGCGCTCTGGCTCCTGACACCGCAGGGAGGGCTCAGCAGAACCGTGTGTGTATGAGCCCCCATGTATGCATGATGTATCTGCCACATCAGAGCAACAGTGTGAAGTGAGGGTGGTGACACAGAGAGAGGAGAGGGGTCAGTATGCAGAGAGAGGAGGAGAGTGGTCAGTGTACAGAGAAGAGGGTGGTCAGTGTACAGAGAGAGGAGGAGGGTGGTCAGTGTACAGAGAAGAGAGTGGTCAGTATAAACAGAGAGAGGAGGAGGGTGGTCAGTGTACAGAGAGAGGAGGAGGGTGGTCAGTGTACAGAGAAGAGAGTGCTCGGTATAAACAGAGAGAGAGAAGAGTGGTCAGTATATACAGAGAAGAGGAGGGTGATCAGTATATACAGAGAGGACAGTGGTTAGTATACACAGAGAGAGGAGAGTGGTCAGTATACAGAGAGAGAATGGTCAGTATATACAGAGATAAGAGTGGTCAGTATATACAGAGAGAGAAGAGTGATCAGTATACAGAGAGGAGGACAGTGGTCAGTATACAGAGAGGAGGACAGTGGTTAGTATACACAGAGAGAGGAGAGTGTTCAGTATACACAGAGAGAGGAGAGTGGTCAGTATATACAGAGAGAGAAGAGTGGTCAGTATACAGAGAGGAGGACAGTGGTCAGTATACAGAGAGGAGGACAGTGGTTAGTATACACAGAGAGAGGAGAGTGTTCAGTATACACAGAGAGAGGAGAGTGGTCAGTATATACAGAGAGAGAAGAGTGGTCAGTATACAGAGAGGAGGACAGTGGTCATTATACAGAGAGAGAAGAGTGGTCAGTATACAGAGAGGAGAGTGGTCAGTATACAGAGAGAGGAGAGTGTTCAGTATACACAGAGAGAGGAGAGTGGTCAGTATATATATAGAGAGAAGAGTGGTCAGTATACAGAAAGGAGGACAGTGGTCAGTATACAGAGAGAGGAAGAGAGTAGTCAGTATACAGAGAGGAGGACATTGGTCAGTATACAGAGAGGAGGACAGTGGTCAGTATACAGAGAGAGAAGAGTGGTCAGTATACAGAGAGGAGAGTGGTCAGTATACAGAGAGAGGAGAGTGTTCAGTATACACAGAGAGAGGAGAGTGGTCAGTATATATATAGAGAGAAGAGTGGTCAGTATACAGAGAGGAGGACAATGGTCAGTATACAGAAAGGAGGACAGTGGTCAGTATACAGAGGAAGAGAGTGGTCAGTATACAGAGAGGAGGACATTGGTCAGTATACAGAGAGGAGGACAGTGGTCAGTATACAGAGAGGAGGACAGTGGTTAGTATACACAGAGAGAGGAGTGTGGTCAGTATATACAGAGAAGAGTGGTCAGTATACAGAGAGGAGGACAGTGGTCAGTATACAGAAAGGACAGTGGTCAGTATACAGAGAGAGGAAGAGAGTGGTCAGTATACAGAGAGAGGAGAGTGATCAGTATACAGAGAGGAGAGTGGTCAGTATACATAGACAGGGAGCTGAATGGCTCAGTATACACAGACAGGGAACAGAGTACAGGTGGCTGCTCGGTGTGCACCAAGGGTGGAGCAGTGCCCGGCCTGGGGAACTCCCCTTCAGAGTCTGGCCCCGGGGACCGGGCTGCACCTGCTGGCCCGCTGATGGACGGGCCACCCCCTCTGAAAGCTCGGGAGCACCCAAGGGCGCTGAAACAGAGGGGTGAGCTGGAAGCCCTGCGGGCACAGTGTGGGTTTGGAATCCGGGTCTGGCAACCTTTTAGGCTGCCCCAGCCCACTTCAAAGTCAGGACAGCCAGTGCTGGGCACCGGGCATGGAAATCGGAGGGGAGCGGTATTCTGGAGTGTTCCAGGGGGCCGTGCCGTGGTGAGATAAAGCAGTACCGGTTCCCCACAGTGCTGCCGTGATGAGCCTGAATCGGGGAATGCAAGAGCAGCCTCTCCAGCGAGCGTTCCCTCCCTTCTGCCCTCACAGCGGCACACGAGCCCCTCCACTTATTTCTCCAGGTTCCCTGACCCCCGGCCAGCAGAAGAATTAGCTGCTGGGTCTGCATACATTAGCCCCTCGGGCTGAGAACAACCCAGATTCCCGGATTTCCTTCCCATGGCATCATGATGAGCTGACAACAAAGTTAGACATTTCTGGAGGGAAAAAAAAATACGTGTCATTGATGACCAGAAGGAAACAGGAAACCATGGGGTTGGCGGTGGTCGTGAGACATTGGTCACTGCTGTTTTTGACTCTGTGGGGCAGAAAACAAAACACAGGGCTGCACGAGGGAGGAGACCCTGGTGGGGGACTTCTGAGCAGGGGACTGGGGCCACAGCCCTCCTGTGGACGGTGGACCAGGTAGCCTAGCAGGTGGGGAGAAACCTGTTTGCAGAATGAAGAAGGGTAAGAAGCATCCCCTGGGGCTGTGGAAGCCAACCCTCTTCTGCGTCTGGACCCCGAATTTCAGAACTCTAGAAAGAGGACGCAAGCTGACTACACACAAGAGGCTTTTTTTTTTTCTTGGAAAGTGAAAAATATTCATCAGAGGCAAAAAAGCAATAAAATGGACATTCTTAGAAACCAGAATCATTAATTCAGAAGACTGGCCCTGGGTAGGTCCAGCAGGGCAGGAGCAGGTGTCCTGGGGCAGTGGGCTAAGCCGCCCTTGGATGCCCACACCCCTGACTGGGATTCCAGCTCCGCCCCAATTCCTGCTGCTTCCTAAGGCACACCCTGGAGACAGCAGTGACAGGAGACGTGCCTGCATTGATCCACGAGGGAGATCCTGGCTCAGCGCTGGCTGTGGCAGGCATCTGGGGAGTGAACCAGAGGATAGAAAACAGACTCTCTCTCTCTCTCTTCTCTCTTCTTTCTTTCTCTCTTCTTTCTTTCTCTCTCTCTCTCTCTCTCTCTTTCTCTCTTTCTCTCTTCTCTCTTTCTCTCTTCTCTCTCTGCCTTTGCCTGTTTGTAACTCTGCCTTTCAAATAAATAAATCTTTAGAAAACATAGAAATCACAAGGAAAATTCCCTCAGTTCAAAGGAGGAGTTTGACTGTGGCTTTCAGTCTCTCCCGCCCAGCCACGACCTGGAAGTGAGAAGTCAAGTTCTTGCTGCTTTTTCCCACGGCCGCGTGACCAGCTGAGCTGGCTTCACCCTCAGATGTCCACACCCTGCTCACTGCTTGCTCCACGGTTTACCAGCTGTCAACATAAGTGGCACAACATCTCTGATGGGGGGCTGGGGCTGAGCAAGGCGGTGCAGCCTGGCCCCGGGGAGAACAGAAATCAGAGGCTGTGGGGAGGAGGCCTGGCCAGGGCCCTCAGCTTCTGCACAGCTGATGGACACAGGCCCCTTTCCTGGGGCATCCTTCGAGGCCCTCAGGTACAGTCTGCAGACCCAACATATGGGCGCAGGTTCGAGTCCCGGCTGTTCCACTTCCAATCCCGCTCCCTGCTGATGCACCTGGGAAAGCAGTAGAAGATGGTCCAAGTGCTTGGACCCCTGCGCCCACGTGGGAGACCAGGATGAAGCTCCTGGCTTCAGATCGGCCCAGCTCTGGCCAGTGCAGCCATTTGGGGAGTGAACCAGCAGATGGAAGACCTCTCTCTGTGTCTATCTCTCCCTCTCTCTCTGTAACTCTGCCCTTCAAATAAATTTTTAAAATCTTAAAAAAAAAAAAAAAAAGATACTTCTGGTGCACCGGAGATGGAGAGAATCCCGACCCAGGTATCACGTCTCCTCTCCAGGGGCCTTACCTGTGGGGAGCAACTGGGAGCAACTCGGACTAGACTAAGTTACTGGAATTAAGACTTATTCTATGCATCTGCTCTCCCACAATATGGCGCTGAGAAGGGAAACAGCTTCTACACAGCTGCCTCCAGTTCAACCAATAAACTGTAGGACCTACTCCTGATTGGAGGAGAGCAGCGTACTCGGCGTGTGGGTAGCAGAGTTGGGATTGGTGGAAGAGGACTATAAAGGAGGAGAGAGACAACATGCACCAGGAACATCTAAGGGGAACATCTAGCTGAAGGAACACCTGTGCAGCCTCCGAGAGAGCCGGCCGGCGGTGTGCCGCTCCCCTGCGGAAGTGGGGAAAGTGGCCAGGGGGAACCGCCCTTCCACGGAGGTGGAAGGGACAGTAGCCAACCCGGGAAGAACCAGCAGCAAACCCGGGGAGGGCCGAGCAGACGAAAGAACAGCGCAGGGTCCTGTGTCGTTCCTCCACGAAGAGGGGGAGCGACACTTACCTGTTCCTGCACGGGGAGCTTCAAGTCCACCACCATGATCCTCTGCAAAACAGGAAGCGAGAAGAGTCATCTGACGTGAGAACCACAGAGCAGGAGCACTCAGCCCTCCTAGAAAGCCGTTTGCATTCCCTGGACGGGGCCTGGGACGGGGCATGCGATGGCTGTCTCTGAAATGCCTTGGACCTCATACTCTTAATGATAATCACCAAGGAGTGATGCAGCCGACCCCACTGCCTCCACCTGGGCCTTGTCCAGCTTCCCTGTCTCCGACACCGACACCGGGAGCAAATTGCCAGGAGCAAGAAGAGTGTTTGTCACTCCCTTCACCGTGAACCCGGTCCATCCCCTATGTCCCTAAGTTCTCCCTCAAAAATATATCTCAGAATGAGTCTAAACTTCAATCCAAGGGCTGGTGTTGTGGCAAAGCCGGCTAGGCCACCACCCCCTGCAACGCTGGCATCCCATATCGGAGCATGGGTTCGAGTCCCAGCTGCTCCACTTACAACCCAGCTTCCTGCTGTTGCACCTGGGAAGGCAGCGGATGGGGGTGGGTCCAGGTGCTTGGGAGACCCGGATGGAGCTCCTGGCTCCTGGCTTTGGCCTGGCCCAGCCCTGGCTGTCGCGGCCATTTCGGGAATGAACCAGCGATGGAAGACCTTTTTCTCTCTCTCTGTAGCTCTGCCTTGAATAAATAAATCATAAAAAAGTCCTGTCGTCTGAAATGCAGCACTAACACCCTCTTGTTAGCTAACAACCCCCTTTTCCAAAAGCAGGTAGAATGGGGAGCAGGCACTTGGCTCCGTAAGGTTAAGACACCAGCATCGCACAGCCGAGTGCCCGCATCCGGTTCCTTGACTGGGCTCCTAGCTCCGGCTCCCTGCTGATGCGCCCACTGTCAGACTGGGGTGACGGCTCACGTGATTGGCTTCCTGCCACCTTGGCACCACCCACCTCCAGCTGTTCACCTTCCCCGCTGTCACTCTTCCTGGGAGTTGGCTTTGCGTGCACGTTTGGACAGACACAGCGGGGCTGCTGATCCCTGGGGACATGAGGGACCATCCTCACAGGAGGTGGGGACCGGAGCTGGCCGGGGCGCAGCCCTCACCTGTCGCCGGGATGGCCAGGCTGCCGAGGAAGGAGCCCAGGTGTGGCGCGTGGCACTGGTAGTACACACAGCTGAACTCCCCGGGGCCCGGGAGCACAAAGGCCGCTCGCTGTTTCTGCACCCACTCCACGCGCAGGGGTTCCAGGACGCCGGTTTTCAGCAGAGCGGCTGCGATGCACTCCGTCCCGTTGTAAGGAACCAGACACTGGAGGGTTCCGGAAGCGGCAGGGGTCCCGGGGTCTGCACTCACTGAGAGGGAAGGCGCCGGGAGTGAGCCTGGAGAGGACAAGGCACCAGAGGTTAGAAGGGCTGGGACCGTCTCCCCCATCCCTGCCTGCTCGTGTGTCACTGCCTGCCCGCGTCTGATTCCTTGACATCTCGGGACCTTGCTGATCTCAGAGGGACCCTCCCCCACAAGGTCAGCTAACCCCTAAATGGCCAGCCTTTGAACAGAGCTGTCCAGAGCCCAGACTGTCCGCTGCCTCCTTCCCTGGGCTCTGCTCCGGCCCTGCCTCACTCACCCCAGGCCCGAGGACCAGGCAACCCCCTGGGCCGGTCCTGAGCCTGCTCCCCCTGACCCACCCCAGGGCCTCCAAGTGCCCTCACACGCCATGCTGTGTGTGCCTGCCTCTTGGGAGCTGAGGAACAAACTTTTTTGTTTTGTTTTTATTTATTTGACAGGTAGAGCTGTCGACAGTAAGAGAGAAAGAGAGAGAAAGGTCTTCCTTCTGTTGGTTCACTCCCCAAATGGCCACCATGGCTGGTGCTGCACCAATCTGAAGCCAGGAGCCAGGTGCCTCTTCCTGGTCTCCCATGCAGGTGCAGGGGCCCAAGCACTTGGGCCATCCTCCACTGCCCTCCCAGGCCACAGCAGAGAGCCGGACTGGAAGAGGCGCAGCTGGGACTAGAACCCGGCACCCATATGGGATGCCAGCACTGCAGGCGGAGGATTAACCAAGTGAGCCACGGTGCCGGCCCCAGGAACAAACTGCTTTCCAAGGCATCACCTCTGGAAGCCTCAGGTGGTGAACATCACACGTTCTTGCTCCCTTGGTCTCATGGAAGAAGAGGGTAGAACAGTGGTCAGCGGTCCCTGGACACCAGGCAGGGAGAGGAGGCAGCAACAGAGAGATGGGCAATGGGTACCGGACCGTTGAGTCGGAGGAATGTGTTCTACCGTTCTCCAGCGCGGAGGGTGACTGTGGCTCACCACAGTTCAGCACGTGCTTTGTAAACTAGAAGAAAGGAACTGGATTTTTCTCTCCAGCACAAAGAAGTGGTGGTGGATATTCACGGAGATGCAAATGCCAAACACCCTGATTTGATTATTACACTCCATAAACCTGCGCACTTATCATATGCCAGTTAAATGTTATTTTGTTTTTAAAGATGTATTGATACGAGAGACAGAGTTAGAAGGAGAGACAGAGAAGAGATCGTCCATCCACTGGTTCACTCCCCAAATGGCCACAGCATCCAAGACTGGGCCAGGCCAAAGCCAGGAGCCAGGAGCTTCTTTTGGGTCTCCCATGAGAGTGCAGGGGCCCAAGCACCTGGACCATCCTCCACTGCTTTCCCAGGAGCATTAGCAGGGAGCTGGATCAGAAGTGGAGCAGCCAGGACTTGAATCGGTGCCCATATCAGATGTTGGTGCTGCAGATGGTGGCTTTAACCCACTGTGTTACAGCACCGGCCCGTAACCTCACACCCTCTCCCACACTCGCCTTATTGTGGGTGGCTCCCTCCCCGGGGTCCCCACGCTCAAGGCACTGGGTCTTGACGTCTCTTGGATTCCTTCTTTGCCCCAGAGAGTACGACTCCAGGAAGGGGGCTCTGCCCATGGGGGGCCCGTGGGGGGCTGCCGTCCTCACCTGTGACCACCAGCTGCACATACTCGCTGTGCGCTGACCACTCACGGGAGGCTGAAGTCCTGTAGGCACACGAGTAGCTCCCGGCGTCCTGGGGCTCCAGGTCCCCGAGGGGGAATTCGGCTGCAGCCCCTGCCAATCTCCGCTCCTGCCTGTACCTGGGGTCTCCCAACCTGCCCAGCATGACTGAGACGTTCTGGAAGGGAACCCGGCACCTCAGGGTCACGTTGCCGCCAGGCTCAACCACCCAGCTGGGCCAAGCGCTCAGAGAGGGCTTGGGAAGCGTCTCTGGAGAGGACCCTGGGGGAGGGGCTGGAGGCGAGGGTGCGGGGGACACACGGCGGCCACTGGGAGGAGACTCACTGGGCCTCCTCGTCTCTTCTTCATAGCCCAGGCACAGCCCTGCAAGAGAATCCTCAGTGAGAGGGCAGCTGTGTGCGCATCCCCGAGGAGAAATCAGGCGGGGGGGCATCCCATCCCTTACCGGTATTTTCCCATGTTAATCCGCAAAAACAAAGATGACCTTTTATTAAATATTATCTTTTTTGGCCGGCGCCATGGCTCACTAGGCTAATCCTCTGCCTGCAGCACCAGCACCCCGGGTTCTAGTCCCGGTCAGGGAGCCGGATTCTGTCCCGGTTGCCCCTCTTCCAGGCCAGCTCTCTGCTGTGGCCCGGGAAGGCAGTGGAGGATGGCCCAAGTCCTTGGACCCTGCACCCGCATGGGAGACCAGGAGGAAGCACCTGGCTCCTGGCTTTGGATCGGCGCAGCGCGCCGGCCATAGTAGCCATTTGGGGGGTGAACCAACGGAAGGAAGACCTTTCTCTCTCTCTCTCTCTCTCACTGTCTAACTCTGCCTGTCAAAAAAATTTTTTTAATTATCTTTTTTAAAAGTATCTTTTTTGTTTTAAAGATTTATTTTATTTGAAAGGCAGAGTTGCAGAGAGAGAGAGACAGAGAGGTCTTCCATCTGCTGGTTCATTTCCCAAGTGGCCACAATGGCTGAAGCTGGGCTGATCCTAAGCCAGGAGCCAGGAGCTTCATCCAGGTCCCCCATGCAATGCAGGGACCCAAGCACTTGGGCCATCCTCCACTGAAGATTGGCTCAGCTCTGGCTATTGTGTCCATATGGAGAGTGAACCAGTAGACAGAGACCTTTCTCTCTCTCTCTCTCTCTCTCTCTCTCTCTACCTGTAACTCTGCCTCTCACATAAATAAATAAATCTTTAAAAAAAAGTCTCTGGAGCTAGATGGAGGCATTGGCTGCACAATGTTGCAAATACACTCTGTGCTACCAACTGACTTTCTCTCGTGTGAATTTTGCCTCAGTCGCTGTCAAGGAATTTATTTACCTTTGGTGCTTTTACCTTCTCTAATCACAGATTTATTTTTTTTTAAGTTGCTTTTTTTTTTTTTTTTAAGATTTATTTATCTGGAAGGCAGGGTTACAGAGAGGCAGAGGCAGAGGCAGAGACAGAGAGAGAGTTCTTCCACCCATGGTTCACTCCCCAAATGGCTGCAATGGCCAGAGTTGGGCCCATCGGAAGCCAGGAGCCAGGAGCTTCTTCCAGGTCTCCCACGCGGGTGCAGGGGCCCAAGGACTTGGGCCATGTTCCACTGCCTTCCCAGGCCACAGCAGAGAGCTGGGTGGGAAGTGGAGCAGCTGGGACTCAAACAGGCACCTTTATGGATGCCAGCACTGCAGGCAGCGGCTTTACCTGCTACACCACAGCGCCCCACTGCGCCAGCGCCATCTAATCACAGATTGAATATCTCCTGGAGTAAGACGCAGCCCACACTGAGCCCAGCCTCAGGCAGTGCCGGGTGGTCCTCACCCCAGGAGGTGAGAGGTGCTCTGCTCTTAGCTTCCATGCCTTGTGCTTGCTGAACACCGGCTGGGTGGGACCAAGAACCCGGAAGCAGGGCTGTGGCAGCCGCAATCTTGCGTCTTTGGAAGCCCCGTTCCCAGAGCCAAAAAGCCGGGCCTCGGGGCCAGTCAGAGGAACTTCCCGATGGCCTTGGACTAGCTCCGGCACAATGCTAGGGCGTTAGGACTGGTTTGTGTCTACCAGGAAAGACCCCTTCCAACCACAACTCCCGGCACTGCGGACAGGACCTGATTTGGAAAGAGCACAATTTGTTGCAGATGCGTTGAGCTACACTGAGTTCACGCTGCATAGGCTGGACCTCTAGTCGGATGTGACCGGTCCTTACAAAGAGGGAGTGGGGGAGGGGAGACAGAGGAGACAGCCACAAAGAGGGGGAGGCAGAGATTGGAGCAACGCACCCCCAAGTCAGAGGGTGCCGAGAAGCCCGGAGCCCCTCGCGGCTGGGGGAGGCGTGGGACAGGGCCTCCCGCAGGGCCCTCAGAAAGAATCGACGTGGCTGACACCTGGATTTCAGGCTCTGGTCTCCCAATGGTGAGAGAATGTCTTTCGGTTGTTTGGAGCCACCGGGTCGGTGACACTTGGCATGGCAGCCACGGGAAGTTGAGTACGGGGTGGGTGATGTCATCTTTTGCTGGGGGGATGGGTGTAGGGGGGAGCCCCACCCCAAAGGGAAGGCTATAACCAGAAAAGGAGGAAGGCACTGGGGCAGACGCGGCGAATCGGTGCCCACTGCAAAGCAGAGGAACTGGGGGTCAGGGACGGGAGCCGTTGGCTTGAAACCCAGAGCCGCCAGTGTCCCTGTTCATCCCGGCTCCCAGGGAGGGTGCAACCACACCCTGCAGATGCTGGTGTCCCACGGAATCCCACAGTGACTCCATGGTGTTTGCAAGCTGGGGTCTCGGAGAGCCTGCTGCAGCTCCACGCCCCTCCCGTGGGGAAACACAAGATGTCCCCACCTCTGCCCTGGGCTCCTCACCCAGAACCAACACAGGTGAGCACGCTGCCCACAGACTCCAACACGGCCATGCCAGGGGGATTGTGCCTGGGAGTTGGCATCACTGCACCTGCCGTGGGCCCTGCTCCACTCCCACCCCCACCCATGAGTTTTCTCACCAGTCCAAACCCGTGTGTGCCCATCCCGGAAACTCACCGAGGCAAAGCAGGCACAGGGCTTCCCTGGTCATGGGCTGCTTCTGCCTGAGCCAAGATCCCGTCCTCAGCTTCACAGCCCAGAGGCACAGTGGGACCCGGTGCCCCGGCCAGCCCAGCTCTCTCCCGCCCCTCCGTGCCCAGGGACGTGCAGGCAGGTGCTCTGTGCAGGCGCTTGGTCTCTCTGCACCACCTGCTGCAGCTTCCTTCTCCCCACTCACTCAGGAAACATGAAGACATCGGTGACCACAGCTTCCCCATAAGTCCTGAGCGCAGCTCTGCCCGCCCTGAGTCTGTCTTCCTGCCTAACCCTAACCCTAACCCTTTTTAAAACAACTTTTATTTTAGAATAATTTTAGCTTCACACACACACATACAAATACAGCTGTCCCCAGTACCCTGGGAGAATGGGTCCCAGGACTATGCCAGGTACCCAGACCTGCTGATGCTCACGCGCCTCGTGTAAAACGGTGTGATATCAGCACACAGCCCAGGCACTCCAGGGTGCCTCCAGATTACTTACAGTGCCAGTGCAACACGAATGCTATGCAAATGATGTTGTGTGTTTGCCTCGTTCAGATCACAACCAAAGTCTGTATGTGCTCAGAACGGATGCAGATTTTTTTCTGAACATGTTTCATCCTCGGTTGATTGTATCTGCCAAGGCAAAAGCTGTGTATGTCCTGGTGAGCAGGCACTGTACGGTGCTCGCCTGTCTGTCAGACAGCTCCCACAAGGGAATGCAACGATAGCACGTTAGCGACGGCGTTGGCGCAGTGGTTGCCTAGCGTGCACGCTTCTTTGGGTCGCATCAGTCTGTTTGCTTTGCTTCTCCTTGCCTCCCAGACCTCTGTGGGTGTAGTCCTGTGACATCTTGTCAGCTGCAGACCCTCGGAGACCTGGGGAGCAGAGCTAGTGCTCCCTACTCCCTGGCAGCCACTGGCCTGTTCCACTTGTCCATAACTTTCTCATCTTGAGTGTTTTACCTAAATGGAATTGCTTCTTATCTTGCCTGTTGAGGGTCATCCCCAAGAGAGCAGATATTTGGGGAAAAAAGGAGATGAGGGGTGTGGTGAGAACCTTGACCGTGGCAATGACATCACGGGCTTTGTGATGTCATGTCAACACATGCACACTCTGCGTAAACTCTGCTTCCATAAGACGTGACAAGACAGTGCTTGGTGCATGGTGTTGCGGCACAGTGGATCGGGCCGCCGTTGGCGACACAGGCATCCCGCATCCGAGGGCCGGTCCGGGTCCCAGCTGCTCTGCTTCCAATCCAACTCCCTGCTGATGCACCTGGGAAGATAGCGGTAGATGTTCCGAGTGCTTGGGCCCCTGCACCCCTGTGGGAGACCCAGAAGCTCCAGGCTCCTGGCTTAGGATTGGCTCAGCTCCAGCCCTGGCGGCCGCTTGGGGAGTGACCCAGTGGACGGAGGACCTCACTTTCTCTTCTTCTGCCTCTCTGTAATGCTGCCTTTCAAATAAATAAATCTTAAAAACAAGACTAGTGGCAGTACTGAGGTCCATCCGTGGAACTGTGGAAGTGGCTGGAGAACTCCATCCCTCCCCACCACGGTCTCCTTCAGTAGCCAAGCAAACCACGTGGACTCGGGTGCTTATCTGGGGCCTGGTTCCGGGGACACCCAAAGGTGCCTGGAAGCCAGTGCTAGGTGCAGCCACAGCACCTCAGGTCAAGGATGGACGTGGAGCAGCCCGAGCAGGCTGCGGGAGCGGGGGACGTGATGAACCCGATGCTCTGTATTTCAACATCAATTACTGATGTGGTAGCTGAATTGTATTAGTGTTTGCTCTCGTGAACTCGTCTGCTGAATCTCAAAATACTTCAGTGCTTGTCCATTTAAGAGTAATTTAAAAATATACAGCCACCCTAGGCACGGCACACTATGAAAATAAACACTCCGGACACTTTCTTAGTAGCAGCTGAAATTACCAGCCCGGTCAGTATTCAGAATTTTCCTAATTATCCCAGAAATATCCTTTTTTTATCAGTTTTTTAAAATCAGAATCCAAATAAGCCCACAGACTGCATTGAACCGATGTGCTAATTTAAATATGACAAAATCCTCAAGCTTTTTTGTTAAAATAAGAAATTAAGCAAGTCACAGATTTTAATTGGTTTTTCCAACATGCATTTGGAGAGAGAGCAAAATGCCCTCCAGCTTTTTCGTCCTGACAGAGCTCATTTGTGTTACTGTTTGGGGAGGCAGAGAATTCAACAGGGAACGAATCACCAAGGGGAAAAACCAATGCCATCTACAGGTGTTTCCTGGGGTGTATTTTCACTGGACATCTTCATAGTCATCTTTAAAGCCTTGGTCGTCTTCTAAGGCGCTGTTGTCCAAAAAGCATTCTGTGTATGGATTTATTTCAGTCGGGGAGAGCAGGGCTCTGTACTGCTCATGAATATTCATGGTATTCTCCACCCCACCCCGGGAAACAAGATTGATGTTCCCGGGAATGTTCTTAACACCTCATCAAATCAGATGCCTTAAACAAGTTTTACGGCTCAGAAAACATCTCTCTCCATATGTGGTTCTCCTACAGAGGACGTCTCCTGTATCACTCCTTTTTTTACATATTTATTTGAAAAGCAGAGAGAGAGAGGGAGAGAGGGAGAGAGAGGGTCAGAGGTCTGCTATCTGTTGGTTTACTCCCTAAGTTCCTGCAACAACGGGGGCCAATGCAGGAGCCCGGAACTCGACCTGGGTCCCCGTGGGGTGGCAGGGACGTGACTACTTGAGCCTCCTCCTGCTGGCATTAGCAGGAAGCCGGGCTTGAGAGCAGAGCTGGGACTGAAACCAAACCCCGGACACGGGACACACATGCCCCAAGCTGACTGCCACGCCAAGCACCGCCCCTTTATTTCTTCAAGCCGTCTCTTTTGCTAACAGTGCAAATGTGCATTTTAAACACTCGGCCCTGGAATTCTATTAGTCAACAGCAAAGGCCTCTTAAGTCTCATTTCTAAATAAGAAATGGCTGCCATCCAGGTGTCAAGTCCTCACTCCCTACATTAACTCATGCTTGTCTTTGGAGTGGGAGGAAGGTGCCATCAAGCTGCCCCACTTAAGATGAGGAGACTGAGACACACACACAGATATGCCTTGTTCTGCAGTTACATACTGTACAACTCATGCCTTGGCTCTAGGACTCCCCGGAGGATACAAGGTGCTCAAGTCCTTTGTGTCTTTTAAAATACTTTTAAAAAAGATTGATTTACTTGAAAGGCAGAGAAATAAGAGAGGAGAGACCATCCGCTGGTTCATTCCCCAGATGGCTGCAACAGCCAGGACTGGCCCAGACAGAAGCCAGGACCCCAGAACCTCCCCCAGGTCTCCCACATGGGTGCAGGGCCCCAAGGACTTGGGCCATCTTCTGATGCTTTCCCAGGTGCCTTAGCAGAGAGCTGGACTGGAAGAGCAGCAGCCGGGACTTGAACCAGTACCCACGTGGGATGCTGGCATAGCAGGTGGAGGCCCCCTACTTGAGCATCTTGAGCCGATGAGGAGTCTGCGGCTCAGATGCGTGGGCCCCTGGCACATCCAGGCCAGCCTGTGGGTCCAAATGCTCCAGACTCAGGTTTCCAAGGATGGATTTGAAGACAGGATGTATTACACCAACGGGCACCCATTTCCTCAGGAAGAAGCGGATGGCAACAATCTCCATCCCCAGGTCAAGTCCATTCCACACACAGAGTCATCTTGTCCCGGGAGCTGGCCCCAGACTGTGCATCCCTGACACGTGCCTGTCTCTGTCTCGGGTGATGCCAGGGACTGCTGCTGGTGCCATCGGCTTTCCCCAGACACAGTCCTTTCTGCCCTTGAGGGCTCTGTGCAGTGCCATAGGAGATGTTAATACAGCAAATGAGCACTTGGCCATGAGTCAGATTTAGGAACACCATCAAAAGCATTTACGTCTTTTGCAGAGAATGGTCTCAGATGATTCATGCTGTTTTTTAAAGATTGATTTATTTTAAAGACAGAGTTACAGAGGGAGGGGGAGAGAGAGAGATCTTCCATCCACTGGTTCACTCCCCAAATAGCTGCAATGGCTGGAGCTGCACCGATCCAAAGCCAGGAGCCAGGAGCTTCTTCTGGGTCTCCCACATGGGTGCAGGGGCCCAAGCACCTGAGCCATCCTCCACTGCTTTCCCAGGCCATAGCAGAGAGCTGGATCAGAAGTGCAGCAGCCGGGACTCGACCCAGGGCTCATAGGGGATGCCAGCTTAGTAATGTGTCTTTAGCTAACAGAAGACTGGACCAGAGTGATTTGAATAAGCTGCTGTTTTTCTCATCAGGTGCTTATCACACCTAAGGCTCCTTCAATGACTGCGCCTTCAATGTCTTTGGGCAAACTGTACTGCACAGGAGAGAAGGGGGCGCCCCGGCAACTGTAACCAGCGACTCCTGGCCTTGGCCACACCGGCTGCACTGCACACACTCTCCTGGGTGATGTGTCAATCACCTTATCACTGGGACAGGGATTGGGTTCTGGCACAGAACACTCTCTCTCCCCCTCTCTCTCTGGCTTCCACCCACCATCTCTCTCCCTTCCTCTCTCCCCTCTCCTCTCTCTCCCATACCTTCTTCCTCTTCTTGTCTCTCCCTCCTCGCTGCCTCTCTCTCTATCCCTCTCTCTTTCTCTCTCCCTCCCTCTCTCTCTCCCTCCCTCCCTCCCTCCCTCTCCCTCTCCTCTGTGCCCCCAAACCCATCTCTGTCTCTCTCTTCCCCACCATAGAGCTGCGGAGAAGAGACAGCGGAATCTATTCCCTAAACTCCTTTTGGCTGATTGTGAAGACGTACAGCTTTAATGCTATGGAATTTTATTAGTTGGCCCTGAAAGAAGGAAATGAGCCTGCAAAGCCTGATTTTGGTGGCAGAGAGAGCGAGGAATGGATTGCTAGGACGTCAGTGGAGGACAGTGTGCCGAGGACACCAGGGGTCTTCAGACAGCTTACGGGGTCGGGATGCCCACACCCAGCTCAGAGTGCGGGTCCCAGCAGCTCCTCCTCCTCCTCCTCTTCCTCCTCCCTGCTAAGGGCACCCTGGGAGGCAGCAGTGATGGCCCAAGTGCTCGGGCCCCTGCTGCCTGCATGGGAGACCCGGATGGAGCTCCAGGTTCCTGTCCTCAGCCTGGTCCAGCTGCAGCTGTTGAAGCCATTTGTGGAGTGAACCAGCAGATGGAGGATTAATCTTTCTTCTTTCTCTCTCTCTCTCTCTCTCCTTTTTTTTTTTTTTTTTTTTTTTTTTTGGACAGGCAGAGTGGACAGTGAGAGAGAGACAGAGAGAAAGGTCTTCCTTTTTTTGCCATTGGTTCACCCTCCAATGGCCGCCATGGCTGGCGCACTGCGGCCTGCGCACCGCGCTGATTCGAAGGCAGGAGCCAGGTGCTTCTCCTGGTCTCCCATGGGGTGCAGGGCCCAAGCACTTGGGTCATCCTCCACTGCACTCCAGGGCCACAGCAGAGAGCTGGCCTGGAAGAGGGGCAACCGGGACAGAATGCGGCGCCCCGACCGGGACTAGAACCCAGTGTGCCGGTGCCGCAAGGTGGAGGATTAGCCTATTGAGCTGCGGTGCCGGCCTTCTCTCTCTCTCTGTCTCTCTCAAACAAAGCAAAAATTTTTCAGAAGAGGTCATGCAGAGGTGGGCATTTAGTCCTGAGCTTAACGCACTGGGTAAGATGCCTGTGTCTCACGTTGTCCCACGTTGGAGCACCTGGCTCCAGCTCCCTGCTAAAGCACACCCCCCTCGAAGCAGCAGTGATGACGAAAGTGCTTACGTGGCATTAACCTCCTGTAGATTAAAAAAAAAAAAAAGCAGAGGGGGCAGGTGCTGTGACGTAGCAGGGAAAGCTACCGTCTGCAGTGCCCGCATCCCATATAGGCACTGGTTTGAGTCCCAGCTGCTCCGCTTCCGATCCAGCTCACTGCTAATGCACCCGGGAAAAGCAGCAGGAGACGGCCCAAGTGCCTGGGCCCCTGCCACCCAGGAGGGAGACCTGGAAGAAGCTCCTGGCTTCAGCCTGGCCCAGTGCTGGGCATTGTGGCCATCGGGAGTGAACCAACAGGTGGATCTCTCTCTCTCTCTCTCTCTCTCTCTCTCTCTCTCTCTCTCTCTCTCTCTCACACACACACACACACACACACACACACACACCAAACCCACGCCCTGGAACCTCAACCCCTAGTGGGATGGGTGTCAGGAGGTGGGGTTCCTGAGGTGGAATTAGCGCCATGGTTTAGAGGAGACTCGGACGAGGTCACCGGACCAGGCAGCAGCCACTGTCCCCAGGGGGCCGCCCTCGGGCCGATCCGCGGCCCAGCTCGCACAGGCCCTCAGGGGGTTTCCCACCAGGACAGGTCTCCCTGTGCACCTGCTGGGAGCCCGGGGTCTCAGCACCGCTGACTGGGAACGATGTGGCCACAAGGGGGCGGCAGCACACCGCGCGCTCTGCGCTTCCGAGGGAAGTCCCTCCAGCCCCGGGCGCAGCGGCTGCCCCCCAGAAACGCGATGAGAGAGCCGGTGAGCGGGCCGAGCCAGGCTCTTTCCTGGTCGGGGCGATGTGCCCGCAGACGGCCTCTGTGACCAGGAGTTCCAAAGGGCAGCAGAGTCCTGGGCGCTGTGTAACGCCAGGGTTTGTCTCACCTGTGCTAGCAGGTGTTGGGTGCTGTTCGGGGGGGTGTGCAAAGTAAGAAGTCTCTATCTCTAAAAACTTGCTCTGTCTTTTGGATGTAAAACAACGTAAGACGTGGGGTTCGTGGCCTTTCTACTTGTTACTTGTTGAATTCTTTATTGGGTGGAGCATTAAGCCTTTGACCTCAAAATGTTGTTGCAAAAATTAGAAATGAAAACAAGGTGGAGAGAGGGACCTACCATTGTATTCTTTTTTATTATTATTATTATTATTATTGACAGGCAGAGTGGACAGTGAGAGAGAGACAGAGAGAAAGGTCTTCCTTTACCGTTGGTTCACCCTCCAATGGCTGCTGCGGCTTGTGCGTTGCGGCCGGTGCACCGCGCTGATCTGAAGCCAGGAGCCAGGTACTTCTCCTGGTCTCCCATGGGGTGCAGGGCCCAAGCACCTGGGCCATCCTCCACTGCACTCCCAGGCCACAGCAGAGAGCTGGACTGGAAGAGGGGCAACCGGGACAGAATCCAGTGCCCCGACCCATTATATTCTTTTTTTTTTTTCAGAGTGGACAGTGAGAGAGAGAGACAGAGAGAAAGGTCTTCCTTTGCCGTTGGTTCACCCTCCAATGGCCGCCGCGGCCGGCGCGCTGCGGCCGGCGCACCGCGCTGATCCGATGGCAGGAGCCAGGAGCCAGGTGCTTTCCCTGGTCTCCCATGGGGTGCAGGGCCCAAGCACCTGGGCCATCCTCCACTGCACTCCCTGGCCACAGCAGAGAGCTGGCCTGGAAGAGGGGCAACCGGGACAGAATCCGGTGCCCCAACCGGGACTAGAACCCGGTGTGCCGGCGCCGCTAGGCGGAGGATTAGCCTAGTGAGCCGCGGCGCCGGCCCCATTATATTCTTAAAACTGTATCCATGGGGGCTGGCGCCATGGCTCACTTGGCTAATCCTCCACCTGCGGCGCAGGCATCCCATATGGGCGCCAGGTTCTAGTCCCGGTTGCTCCTCTTCCAGTCCAGCTCTCTGCTGTGGCCTGGGAGGGCAGTGAAGGATGGCCCAAGTACTTGGGCCCCTGCACCAGTGTGGGAGACCAGGAAGAAGCTCCTGGCTCCTGGCTTCAGGTCAGCGCAGCGCCAGCTGTAGTGGCTACCTGGGGAGTGAACCAAGGGAAGGAAGACCTTTCTCTCTCTCTCTCTCTCTCTCTCTTTCTCTCTCTCACTGTCTTTACCTCTACCTCTCAAATAAATAAAAATTTTTAAAAAACTGTATCGATGAACTATGTGAAATTTATATTACTAAAATATGTTATTATACTTTATAATAATAAATATTATAAAATGCATTACTATATTAATAGATACATAACCAAAAATTTAAAAGTAATTCCTGAATGACTGGGGCTGCCCTCGCTGGCCATGGAGCTCGCGGCTGCATCTCCGGCACAGGCCCCGCTCGTCTCATTTTACTTAACTGCAGCCCCCGGGGGAGCCCTCGAGACCGGCGCTGGACCACAGAGAGAACTAGGCTGTCTTTCTGAGGAAAGCATACCCTGGATTTAACGAGGCTGATTTGAAAACAGTGGTGCTCTCCCTGTGTTATATCCACATTCTCCCCTAGAGAGAAGATAATTTAATATTTAATGCATCTTCAGGGATGCATCAGAAACTTAAGAACTGGGGCTGGAGCTGTGGTGTAGCGGATAAAGCCCCGGCCTGCTGTGCTGGCATCCCACGTGGGCGTTGGTTTGAGTCCTAGCTGCTCCACTTCTGATCCAGCTCTCTGCTGTGGCCTGCACCTGTGTGGGAGACTGGGAAGAAGTGCCTGGCTTCAGATCAGCCCAGCTGTCGCGGCCATCCGGGGAGTGAACCAGCAGATGGAAGCGCTCTCTCTCTCTCTGTAACTCTGCCTTTCCAATGAATAAATAAATCTTTTTTTAAAAAAAAAAAAGAAACTTAAAAACTGTCAGCTCAAATCAGTCTAATGGAAATGAACCGTGATGTTGAAACTCTACTGCGCATGCTCTGCTTACTGTTGCCCCAGCAACTGGCCGCTGGATGAGGACAGCTCGAAGCGAGCAGCCACTGGGAAGTGAACTGGTGAGGCAGAGGATCTACTGCGCATGCCTCGCTCGCTGTTGCCTAGCAACGGGCCGGCTGGGTGACAGACGGCTCAAGGCGAGTGAAGAAGGGACAGGAATGGTGGGTGAACTGCTGTTACCCAGTAGCCGGTGTTTATTGAGCATCGACCAGGGCGGCCGCTGTTTCTCGAGGAAGTGCGTGTCATCAGTACAATCATTTTACAGTCGAGGAAGGTCACTTTCAGAAAGTCCCGATGAATCTAGGCCAGCACCGGGGTGTGCACCCGGGTCTCCTGGCTCAGACACTCGGCGAGACGGGAGCCTCGGACAAGACCCAGAAGGAGGCCTCGTGTGGGTGAGGGCGCGACCGAGGGCCCCGAGAGAGGACCCTCCCCGGACATCTGCTGCGGGGCTCTATGACCAGTGGCCCAGGGCACTCCTCCGGCTGCGACAGTCGAAGGCCACCAGCGCACACAGGGACGTGAGGACCAGGCCGGCCAACCCCAGGCGGACGAGGTTCCCCCGGGTGTAGTCCAAGGAACTCGAGCCTGTGAGGGGGAGAGAGGGGGTCAGCTCCAGACCCTGCGGGCCGGACCCTGGGCATGAGGGAGGAGGTGAGGGTCCCGACCCCAGGGCGAGCTCACCAGTGTGGGCGTGCACCACGAGCGGCTGGCTGCGTGGCGACAGCACGTAGGGTGCGTGCGGCGTGTGGTAGTAGCAGCTGTAGGTGCCAGGGGCTTGGGCGCCGGCCAGGGGGAAGTCGGCCCAGGGCTCTTTGGAGTCGAGGTACTGCAGCGGGGCCGCCTCGCCGGCGCGGTACAGCGCGAAGCTCATGCCAGGCATGCGGCCCGCGCAGCGCAGGCTCACGGTGGCCCCAGGCGCCACCACCGACCCGGGCAGCGCCACCAGCGACGGCCGGGGCAGCTCCTCTGCGCGGAGGGCGACAGGGACTGAGTGGGCGGGCTGCCTGCTGCCTCCCTCTGCCTCTCCCCGTCTGTCTGCAATCATGCACCTGCCTCTCCCTCCCTCTCTCTCTCTTTCCCTCTCTCTTTTCCCCCACCCCCCATCTCTTCCCCTCCCCGTCTGTCTGCAATCATGCACCTGCCCCCCCCTCCCCTCCCCATCTCTCCCCCTCCATGTCTGTCTGGAATCCATGCACCTGCACCTCTCCCCCCCACCCCGTCTCTCCCCCTCCATGTCTGTCTGGAATCATGCACGTGCCTCTCTCTCTCTCTCTCCCTCCCTCCCTCTGTCTCTCCTCGCTCCTAGCATACCTGCCCTAGCTCTGTCTCTGGCTGATCTCTCTGCCTCTTCTGTCTCTGGACAAAGCACCCACAGCTCCCTCCCCCATTGCATCTCTCCGTCCCTCCCTCCTTACCTGTTCCTCCAACCCCTTGCTCCTTCTCCTCCCCATCCCAGGGCCTCACCTGTCACCAGTAGTTCCAGGGCATCACTGGGCTGCGACCAGACCCCCGGCCCCCAGCCTAGCCTCCGGTAGCAGCAGTGGTAACTGCCCCCCTGGGCAGGGGTCACCTCCTCCAGGAAGAACTCGGCCAGCTCCGAGGACACGTCCCTGAAGAGCAGGGGAGCGCTCTCTCCAAGCTTGAAGAGTGCGAACCTCCAGGCGGGCTGGGGGGCTTGGCATGTCAAGCTCACGTTGACCCCCGGGGTCACCACTGCGGCCGGCTGAGCCCCCAGCCACGGCTTGGGGTAGGAGGCTGTGGGGACTGAAGGAGCGCTGCCTGGGTCCTCATGAGAGCACTCAGGGAGGGAAGGGGACGTTGTGGGGGGGACCACCCTAGACAAGCACTGGCCCTTGGTCAGCCTCAGATCCCTGCCTACAAAACAGGGAAGGGAGCCGGTGTTGTGGTGCAGTGCAGCAGGTTAAGCCTCCGCCTGCGATGCCAGCTTCCCACGTGGGTGCTGGTTCGAGTCCTGGCTGCTCCACTTCCCATCCAGCTCCCTGCTAATGGCCTGGGAAATCAGCAGAGGATGGCCCAAGTACGTGGGAGACCCAGATGAAGCTGCTGGCTCCCGCCTGGCCCAGCCCCATCCGTTGCAGACACATGGGGAGTGAACCAGCAGTTTGAAAGAGCTCTCTGTGTCTCTCCCTGTCTGTGTAACCCTGCCTTTCAAATAAATAAATAAATCTTTAAAATATATGGGAACGGAGCAGAGAGGCAGGACACAGCCTCCACACCTTTGAAACAGCCTCCAAGGCCAGGTCCGGGGAACCTGTCGTTCTGAGTAGCTCTGGAGATATTTGCAGCAAAGTTCAATGCTTCTGCCATGGCTCCTCTGTGTCCCCCAAGTTCTTGGGCTGGAAACAGTCTCCATTGCAACCGTGTTTTGACAAGGATCAAGGCCTTGATGTTGTGGTACAAGGAGGAATGGAACAGCCCCTCTCCCTCCCTGGTGCTGTTATCAGGTGGCCAGGGATTTCTGTTGTAAAGCCAGATATTTGCCAAAGCCTGTTACCTATTTGGGGGGTGGGGGAGTAATGCTGGATCCCTCCCCCCATGCAACAAAGCCCCAGAAACACATTCTAGACCTAGGTGTGTGGTGGTTTGAACTAGGAAAGAAGCAGAGGAAAGTCTTAAAATGCAAAATGAGAGACAAGATGAATCAGTTTGACCTCTGGCCCAGGGCTCCAGCTTCCTGCTAACGCACACCCTGGGAGGCAGCGATGGCTCAGGCGGTTGGTTCCTGCTGCCCACATGGGAGACCAGCCCCAGCTATTCCAGGCTCCTCTGGGGAGTGAACCAGCAGCTGGGAGCTCTTTGCCTCCTACCCTCTAAAGTAAATAAATAGCAAAAAAAAAAAAAAAGTGTTTAAAGAATATAAAAAGGAATCCCAGCGTCACTGAGACTTGGGCAAACCCCTGAGCCGATCACGCTTGAAAGAGGACGTGCAATTGGCCAAACCCGTCTGCAGGGGGCAGAGTTGCTCAGCTTTGGTCCTGATCGCTGTTAGCGGTAACAAAGTAACTGAGAGATGGTTTTCTTGGAGGAGTCAAGGTTAAAGTAATGGTTAACACTGAGCTCGGGTGACTTTGTAGCCAAGCAAACACTGAGAATACTTGCTGCATTTGTCAGTTTCTCTCAGGACACACAGAGGAGGTGACCAGTGACCACTTCCAGCCTACACAAGCACACACGCCTGCGGGTGTGCTCCCCGCTGCTTTACTGTGAGGGTAGGGAGGCTGCAAACAACCTCTGTGTCCATCCAAAGGGGCGTGGGCAAGCAAGCTAGAATCCGCCAGGTGCTAGTGAGCAAAGCCAAGCCAGCTAGAGTTGGCGAGGGCGCCGCCGACTACCCCAGGAGAGGCTGGGAACTGAAAACTGTGAGATGCAGAAGTCTGACTCACGAAACATCAATTTTGCTTTGCCAAGGGGTGGGTGGGGGGAGGATATAAATACACGTGTGTGTGAATGCATGGAAATTTTTGGTAAGGATTCCAAGGACTCTTCCAGGCAGACAGGGAAGAGGAAGAGGGAGTCCCTTATGTGTGTTTTAGTGATGGCTGCAATGTTAAGACCGTGAGTGCCCATCATCTTTACCATTTTATAAAAACGCAGTTTCAGATACATCGATAGCTAAGCGACGGCCAGTTCCCCGGGTGGCTCTTGTTTGGAACTGACGTGCTGTGGGAGAGGCATCGGGAGAAAGGAGAGACCCAGAGCTGCCTCCGGGGAAGACCCCGCATTTGCAGAAAAGGAGCTCCGAGTTGGGGGCGCCGGGGACTGGCTGGCACTGCAGGGGGCCCTGCCTGTGCTCTGCCAAGCTCTGAGCCCAGGGCTGCACACACGGCAACCCACTGTACAGGGAAGACACTGGGTCCCCGTGACACACCGCAAACAAGGTGCTGAACCTGGGGTTCCAGCTTAGGTCTCCTCAGCTCCCAGGCCGATGATGCTCCTGACTCACCCACGGCAGTCGCTACGCGGACGGAGGAGGGAGGGAGGGAGGGAGCGAGGGACACCTGGTGCAGGGTTTGGCGCCACAACAAGCGCGTGGAGTTGCACCTGGGCTGTGTAAGGGAGCGGGGTGGGGGGGTGGGGGGTGTTACTCACCAGAGGGAGTGAAGGCCGCGTGGCACAGAGGCCCTGGAGAAGGTAGAGGGGGCGGGTTCTTTTCAAAGCCCAACCTCACTGCCAGCCCCAGACTCCCTGGCCCTCTCTGCTCTGGGGATGGGAATTCTACCCCTGCTTCTGCCTCTCCTAGGCTTCCGTTCTCTACCTACATAATCCCGGAGTCCACACCCAAGAGCCCAAGCCTCCAGGCTCCACTGTCTTCAGGGGACAACTCCCCACACGCATGGTTTCTCTGCCTGGAGCCTGTCTCAGGGACTCAGGCGTCCTGGCTCCCAGCCTAGCCCCACATCAGAATCTAGGGGTCTACACCCCCTGTCTGTAGGCAAGAAGCCCCTGGCCCCCTCCTGCCTCCAGACTCAGGGAACCCTGGTCCCCCTCCTCCAGCCCAGCCAGGGGCCCAGGGAGATGGAGGGCAGCTCACAGAGGGTCAGCAGCTGGAGGGTTCGCATGAGGGCCATGCCGGGCCGATCGCCGCTGGAGCTGGGGCCAGGGCTCAGTTCTGCCTGCTCCTCTCCCAGGAAACGGGGCGACTTGGGAAAGGCAGGTCAGAGCCCTGTGTAGGGGAGGGGAGGAAGGAGGTGGGGGCTCCGGGGTGACTGTGTCACAGCCCCATGATGCTGCGGAAGAAGTCAGGAGAGGGAACAGTCAGACCCTGTTTGTGTTCTTTTTTTTTTTTTTTCAATGTTTATTTGAAAGAGTTACAGAGACAAGGAAGGACAGATCTTTCGTCTGCCGTTCACTCCCCAAATGGCTGCAATGGCCAGGGCTGGGCCAGGCTGAAGCCAGGAGCCAGGAGCAACTGGGAATCTCACAAAGGTGCAGGGGCCCAAGCCCTTGGGCCATCCTCTGCTGCTTTCCCAGGAGCAGTAGCAGGGAGCTGGATCAGAAGTGGAACAGCCATGGGGCCAGCACTATGGCATAGCTGGTAAAGCCACCGTCTGAAGCACCAGCATCCCATATGGACGCTGGTTTGAGTCCCGGCTGCTCCACTTCTGATCCAGCTCCCTGCTATGGCCTGGGAAAGCAGTGGAAGATGGTCCAAGTGCCTGGGCCCCTGCACCCACGTGGGAGACCCGGATGGAGCACTTGGCTCCTGGCTTTGCCTGACCCAGCCCTGGCCATTGCAGCCATTTGGGGAGTGAACCAGCGAACGGAAGCTCTCTCTCTGTTTCTCCCTCTCTCTAACTCCACCTTTCAAATAAATACATAAATTTAATTTTTAAAAAATCCATGCATAAGCGGGAGTCTTCCACAAGTTCATGGAAAATGAATATCATGAAAAAACTATGCATGTATTTCAAAATCTTTTGCACCAGATAAATTCATCTTTTAATTCCCTCTCCCCATGCACTTTTTGAAGGGTCCTCGTGCTCAGGAGCAGAGAGGACTCAGATCTGGTTCCTGCCCTGGAGCCGCTCCCAGCCTGACTGATGGGCAAACCCTGCCCAGATCAGGGATGGTTCTCAAAGCGATCTGAGCTGTCCCAGCAGCGGCGTGAGAGCCCGTGGAAGACCTCACCCCGACTGGGGACTAAGGGTAAGGTTTCCGGGACGAGCTGATGTTGATGATAGGCCGGTCAAACGCCTTCTCCTCCGGGCCTCAGTTTCTCCATCTGCAAAATGGGCTTTCGTGGACAAACTACAAAATGAGGACCACGCCTTGGATGGGTGGCAGCAGGAGGCCTGGAGGGTACTCCTCCACAGGGACCTCCAGGCTGAGAGAGAGGAGAGCCCCCGCAGGTAAGTGCACGCTCTCCAATCTGCAGGGTAGAAGACCCCTTTTGCCGCCGCCGCCTTATAGTTCGGGTTTGCGCCAGGGCGCACGCGCAGACTCAGACAGCGGGGCCTCGCGCGCAGGGACCACAATTCCCAGAGTGCCCCGCGCCCTCACCACCTCCTCCGCACTCCTGCAGCAGGGCGCACGCGCGGACTCAGCGGAGCCTCCTGTGCGAGGACCACAACTCCCAGCGTGCCCCGCGTCTCCGCCGCAGCCGCCGAGACCAAGATGGCTGGGAGTAAGTGCGGGTTCTCGGGGCATGCGGGGCTCGGGCAGCTCCAGGCTGCTCCGGGCAGTCCCGGGGCTCAGACGCGGCGGAGCACCCGTGGGGGCGATGGCAACCATGCGAGACGGGGATGCGGGAGTGGCGAGGGGGCTCCTCCAGGGCGGGCGCGATGCGCAGGGCTCGAGGTCACTCGGGGCAGCCCCTGCAGGGGTGACCCTCCTCGTCCGCTCCTCCAGGGCTCGCCACCTTTCTCAGGAACGCCTGGGCCAAGGAGCCGGTGCTGGTCGTGTCTTTCACCATCGCCGGCCTCGGTGCGTGAGTGCGGGGGGCCGTGGTACCCCGGGTTCCCATTCCCGCTGTCCTGGCCGCTCGCCGCGCTCGTCCCGGGTGCAGCGAGACGGCGCCCGCCCGCGCGCCCCCGCGGCTCGGGGAGGACCCCCGGCGAGTCTCACGCGCCCCCCCCGGAGAACCTGTGCTCCGGAAGTGAGACGCGTCGGCGCGCGGGGCCGATCCCGCAGGGCCCCGGGCTGGGGCGGCCGCGCAGTGCGTGGCGTCGTGGAAGGCCCCCCGGGCCTCAGGCTGGCGTGACCGCGAGTGGGACCGCTAGCGGCAGGTGCTTTATGTTGGCCGTGTTTTAGATTTCTCACGTTCACGGTGCACCTTCTAGAAAATGTGACACTTGTGGCTCTTAGCTGGTGGACAGCACGGCCCTGTCCACCCTACCCCGGCCCGTAACTTGCCCCGTAGTTTGTAAGTCATGATTCTTCTGGAACATTGTCCGGATCCCCTCAAGACGCTGGGTGACCCCCACTCCCCTCTAGGCCACCTGTCTCCACACCTCCATAGTTGGAACCCAGGGTCCTGAGCGCTCCCCTCCCGGTGCCCCTCCCCCCAACCTGGCTTCACCCCGTCTCCCTCCACAGCTATAGTTCTGCCCTCGCTCAGCCCCTACACCAAGTACTCCGCCATGATCAATCAGGTCACGCCCTACAACTACCCAGGTGAGTGGGGCGTGGCGGACACGGCGCGGGCTCCCTGCGCGGCGCTGATGCTGACCCCCGCCCTCTTCCCCGCTCCTGTCCCACAGTGCCCCTCCGGGATGACGGGAACATGCCGGACGTGCCCAGCCACCCCCAGGACCCCCAGGGCCCCAGCCTGGAGTGGCTGAAGAAGCTGTGAGCCCCTGCATGGATGGGCAGAGGCCCCAATAAACGTGCGCGCACCAGGCGAGGCCCGGTTTATTGGGGGAGGGGTCAGTCGAAGGGCGGGCTGGCCAGGGTCGGGTAGGGCAGCAGTTTGTCAGGCCCCCGAGACACCCAGCTGGAATCCAGGGCCTCGTCAGCTTCGAAGCCGAAGTCTTCCTCGACCTTAATCTGGGAGAGAAGGCGGGAGGCGTGAGCGAGCTGCGGGCCCCCTCCCGGGCTGCCCACGCCTGGAGAACCCTGCCCAGCCCTCTCGCACCTGCACTGGGGTCGGCTCGGGGGTCAGCGCAGCTCCTGCGCGGCGCCCCTCCCGCGGCGCTCGCCGCCTCTTGCGCCCACTGGGTCCCTCGCCCGGAGCCGGGCTGCTGGGCTCCACAGGGGCCGGTGTCCTCCTGGCTGGGGACAGCCCCTCCTTCTCCGGAGGCTGGTTCTCCGCGTTGCCGGGGGTGGGGGCGTCTGTGCCCTGGCTGCCCTCGTCCTGGGGGCCCGAAGGAAAGGCAGGTGAGGATCGGGTCCCGGGCCCTGGGTCCACAACCAGCCTGGAGACCCCGCGCTCACCTCCAGCACGATGGTGAACTGGCCGGCGCGGTAGTCATCGCCGTAGGAGTCCAGCACTCTCATGAGGAACCTGCGCAGGGGGAGAAGCTGCCGGTCGGTCCCGGCCGGCGATGGGGACGGGCCGGCCGACGCAGAGCTGTTCCCCTGGGCGGCTGGAGCCCTATTGTCCTCACGCGTGGACGCCGGGAGGTGGGGGTGACACGGCCCTCTCGCCATTGCCCTCTCCCGCGCCGGCTCAGGTGCCTGGGCTGAGCTTGCACCAGGGGACTGTTTCCATGACTGAGCGCCTGCTGTGTACCAGGTGCTGCGGGTGTCAGGAACAGGGCAGCCCGTCCATATGGGGCGGGGCTCTGGGTCTAGCCCTGCAGAGGGAAAGCAAGTGGGGAGGGGGGGTGCGGAGGGAGGGCCTTGCAGGCCTGAGCAGAGACCAGCTGTGGAAGGACCACAATTCTGATCCTGGGCCTGGGGGAAACCTGCACTGGCCACAAGGTCCCTGGTCACCAGGGCCACACCTGGGGAGCCCCATTTCCCTGTGAAGGTGCAAACAGGGAAGGGGGCAGAGTCGCCCAGGCTGCGGGCTTCCTAGGGGGAAGACAAGGTAGGCTGCAGCTCACTGACACGGGTGCACGTGGCGAGAGCAGGGGCAGTCGACGGGGAGTCAGAGTTCACAGAGCTGTGGGGAACATTCAGGGTCCCGTGAGAACTTCAGAGGGGCACGGGCCGTGTGCCCGAGCCTGCCCCTCACCAGCCGGAGGACTGCGTTGAGAACCCTGTGGCTGAGCCTTGACCCACTGAAGAACCGGACTTCCCGTTTCGTTGTGATGGGTCTGAAGTCTCAATTCTAGTTCATTAAATCTAAGCACTGCCGCTGTGGCCAGCGGCGACCGCGCTGGGCAGCTCCGGGTGGCCAGGGGGGACCAAGAGCTGGGCCAGGAGGCCAGCACGCCGAGGCAGAGCTCCTCAGAGGGGCACGTGCCCTGGGTCAGGGGCGCCCACTACCGGGCACCAGGCTTGTTGCTCCTCCACTGTGACAGGGACAGAGTGGCAGGGCCGGCCATGGGACCCTCACAGCAGCCTGGTGACAGGTGCCGCCCTCCAGGGACAGGAGACTGCTGCCTGCTTAGTCGCCCCCCCCCCCCTGATCCTGGGTCCCTGAGGTGTGGGGGCTACCTGCGCTCTTGCTGGAGCCGCCGGGTGATCCTCTGCACCTGGTGGAGCCTGTTCAGGACCCGCTCGTTCACCTACGGGGAGGGGGGGCACAGCTGTCCACACACGCACACACACCCTCCCGCGTGCCACTGCACCAGGGGCTGAGACGCCCTGTGCTAAGGCCCCTCTTCACCTCCCGCTCCTCCCCTGCCTGCTGCAGCACACACTTTCCACACGCTTCCCTCTGCCTGGGCCGCTGCTCCCCGGGTACCTGCATGGCTCACTCCCCACTCGGGCCCCCTGGCACTCCCCTGTGCCCAGGCTGTGGACTTGCTGTGCTGGTTACTTGTCACCCCGGCCACAACAGGAGCTGCAGACACACACCGTGCCCATGCCCCACCCCCTGTGCCTTCCACAAACTGGCAGGGAACGGAGGGTGCATGGACGAGAACTAGGGAATGAACTCTACAGAGGGCGGTCAGCCAGGGCTTGTGTGCCCAGCCAGATGCAGAGGGAGAGGGACGGGACCAAGCAAACAGGGAGCCCAGTGCAGTGGCCGAAGCCTGTGCCGCGCCTGCGCCAGAAAGACCTGGGTTCAAATCCTGGCTCTGCCATTTATCAGCTGTGTGAGCTTGGTTGCTTAGCCTCAGCCTCACGTTTTTGCATTTCCAAACGGGGACAATGAGGATTCATCCCTAGGGAGGGTGGGCTAAGGGCAGAGGCTCACAGAGTCCCCCTGGGTCCAGCACCCATTTGCTAAGCAGATGCCTCCCGCCTCTCCCCGAACCCCAACACCACTTGAAGGGCTGAACTGTGTTCCTTCCCCCTCCCCTTGAAAAGGCGTGTTGGAGGCCCAACCCCAGCACCGGGCCCCTACAGAGCAGACCAAGTACAAAGGAGGCCCCTGTGTAAGGCCTACTCCAGCGCTGTGTGCTTCGTGAACACCGGAAAGTCCAGAGGCCGAGATCCAGGCGCGGCTTCCCAGAGCAGGAGAGGGCCAGGAACCGGGGGAGGCCCCCGGAGCCCCTGCTAAGAGGCCACAGAACAGGACCGCTCCCGCGGCGCCCCCTGACGGGCAAGACGGGGAGGAACCCAGAGACCTTGTCCCGCGGCGCCGAGCCTGGCTCCCGCTCCATCCTCCTCCGGGCCAGGGAAGCTGCAGCAGGGCTGGGGGTGGGGGGCGAGGCCCGGGCTCGGGTAGGGGAGGCAGGGGCCCGCGCTTCCACCTGGGGGTGTCGGAGCTCCCGGGGCAGAGTGCGTGGGCGAAGCTAGGTCGACACGCCCACGCAGGGGACGCACCCACCCACCTGCTCTATCTCCCGGCAACGCCGCCCCAGCGCCTGGTACTTCCTGCGGTTCAGCTCCCGCTGGCGCCGCCGCCGGCCCCGGGCGGCCTCCTCTTCCTCCTCCCGCTCCCGGAGCCCCGAGCCGCCCAGGCCGCCGGACACGAACTCCACTTCCGTCTCGAGCTCGCTCTCCAGAATGTGGCCGCCGAAGAGCGGAGGCAGCGCCAACTCCGAGCCCGGCGGAGCCGAGAACTCCTCAAAGCCCACGGCCGCCATGGTCCTGCAGGGTCGCGGGCGGTCGCGGACGCTCAGGGACGCCGCGCGCCCGGGCCCCAGCCCCCGCCTCCCGCAGCCGCCCGCGCGCGGTGCAGACCCGCCGCTCACCCCTCTCTCTGCTCCAGCTCCATCGCTGTCCCGCTCCGGGCGCCCCGGGCCGTCCGACTTGCGGCCGGGTCTCCAGCCTCGGGCCCAGGCTTCGCGGCGCGCCGGGGCTGCCACCCGGGCCCTCTGGGAGTGGGGCTGGGGGGTGCGGGCTCCTGTTTTCGGCCTCGTGCCCTCACCTCCCGCGCCCCGCCATCCCCACCTCCACCCTCCCGAGTCCCGGGTTTCTCGTCTGCGTGCCACCGCCTGTATTCTCCTGTCGACACTGTCGTGCAGCCACGGCGATCCTCCGCTCAGCAGGCTCCAGCTCTCCTCTCCGGGACTCACCCCGTCTCCTCCTCCGCGCGGGTGCTAATAAAGTTGTTGTTCCGAACGCGCGGCCGAGGGCCAATCAGAGCGCAGCGCCGGCGACGCGGGCGTGGGACGTCATCAGTGCGCGCCGGCCGCTCGGGGAAGCTGCTCACTTGCTGCAAACGGTCGTGGTGAGTGGGGTGCGCAGGACGGGGCGGGGGGCGGAGTGGGAGAGGGGAGAGGCGGAGGTCCTACGGCGCTCCCCGCCCGGGGTCCGGCCCTGGGGACAGCTCGGACGTTAGAGCTTGGGTTGACGGCGGGGAGGCAGGCTTAACCAGGTGGTCCCTTACGGGGTCCCCTGCATGTGAGGCGTCCGGGCCTACTCCCGTGGGGGTGGGCTGCGGGGGTCCCGGCGGTGGGAAGGTAGGGCTCGCGGAGACCTGGAGGCGAGGACAGGGTTGTCAGGCTCGCCCGGAGTTGGGTGGGGGGCTTTCATGGGTCCCGGCTGGGGCTAGCCCGGCCAGCGAAGCAGGCGGGAGTGCCTGTCCTGGGCAGCCTGCGGCGGTGGGCTCGGTGAAGAAGGGGCTGGGCCGGGGCTGGGCTGGGCGCTGGGGGCGTGGCCCCTCCCAGGAGCGGGGGCCCAGGGGGGACACAGTCCGAGGGGAAACGCCTCCCCCGCAGGTCGCGGGATGTCTCTGGCGGACGAGCTCCTGGCCGACCTCGAAGAGGCGGCAGAAGAGGAAGAGGGAGGAAGCTACGGGGAGGAGGAGGAGGAGCCGGCCATCGAGGATGTGCAGGAGGAGGCGCAGCTGGATCTCTCGGGGGACTCGGTCAAGAGCATCGCCAAGCTATGGGACAGCAAGATGGTGAGAGGAGGGAGATGCGGGCGCCCCCGGGAGCGGGGGTTGGGGCTCTGGTTCTGACTGTCCCCGGCTTCCCGCAGTTCGCGGAGATCATGATGAAGATCGAGGAGTACATCAGCAAGCAGGCGAAGGCGGCGGAAGGTGCTGCCCCCCACCCCTCCCCGCCCGGCGCGGCCCTGGCCCCTGCGTCCCGCCGACCCGCCGACAGCTGGCTCTGCCTTCAGCCCGGCCTAGCCCCCCTTTCTTCCTGAAAGCCCCCCTGCATCCCAGGGCTGGTGTTTCTGACCTCCTCGCCCTGTGCTGAGCGCCTGCTGCTTGCCGCTGGGCACACCTCAGGGCGTCCAAGCTCGCGTGGGGCGCGCACACGGCCTTTGCCACGGCCGTGAGACGCCAGCCGTAGGACCTGACATCAGGGGACTTGTCCCTTTAAGTTTCTTAGAAATCTTGACTTTCTGTTTCTATGCTTTCTATTTTTTATCCTTGTGGCTTTTTTTTATTATTATTATTACTAGAAAAGCAGAATTAGAGAGAGAGAGAGAGAGATGTTCTACATGGTGCCTCACTCCGGAGATGACTACAGCGGCCAGGGCTGGGAGCCAGGGACTCCGTTTGGGTCTCCCACAGGCATGGCAGGGGCCAGCTTCCACTGATTTCCCGGGCGCATTAGCAAGGAGCTGGGTCAGAAGTGGAGCAGCCGGGACTCGAACCTGTGTTCGTATGGGATGCTGGTGTTGGAGGTGGCGCTTTAACCCACTGCCACAACGCCAGCCTGTCCTTTACCTTTATCTAAGAAGGAAGCATTACTACTGTACGCTTTGGTAGATACGAGTTAGCAATAAAAGTAAATAACTTACTGTTAAATTATTATCTAAAGCCTTTTCCCGCTTCTGACATCGGGGCCCACCGGGTCAGATGTTGAATGTGCAGGTCAGCTCCTGGGAGGGCTGTCCTGTTTCTGCCCCTTGCTCTTTGTCACCCAGGGCTCTTGGTGGCGGTCACTGGCACCAGGAAGCGGGGCGGGGGGAGGTTGCTGGGCATGGGGGAGGGGAGTGGGCCGAGAGCAGAGGCTCCGAGAAACTGGTTCCCCCTTCACCTAGTGTTTCCCGGGTCCCTGCTCTTGAGATGCTCAGGGTCTGGTGCAGGAGACAGGCGGGTCCCAGGCAGTTGTCGGAGGGGCTCAGGGTGGGACTGTTCGGTCCTGCCTCGGGGGTCCTGAACCAGACTCCGGAGCCTGAGTACCTGCGCTGAGCAGAGAAGGAGCCCGGGGCTTGGGGGCCAGCCGGGCACTTCTCCCAAGCCATAGGGAGGGACACTTCCCCAGGTCAGGCCCGGCCATGCCCAGCAGGGGGGGATGTGGATGCACCGCGTCTCACAGCCTGGTGTCTGACAGGCAGCACCAGCACCGCCGGGGTGTGGGGAGACCCCTCACCAACCCCCCTCAGCCCCCGCCAGCCAGCGTCTGGGCTCAGCTTCAGGCCGTACCCTCGTCAGCCCCTCCCCCGGTCCCCGCCTCCCCAGCCGTGGGCCCCTGGGGAAGGTGCCTTCGGACTGAGCCCCGCACCCCGGCTCCTCCTCCTCAGTGATGGGACCGGTGGAGGCGGCCCCTGAGTACCGTGTCATCGTGGACGCCAACAACCTGACCGTGGAGATCGAGAACGAGCTGAGTGAGTGCCAGGCCGAGCTGGCCCTGCCTGGGACCCCGGGCCACCCTGCCCTGCTGGCCTCTCCCACACCCTGCCCGGGCCCCGTGCATGAGAGCGGGCACGGCGGGGGGCGGGGGGACAGCGCTGAAGCGGCGTGGCTCACGTAGGGAGAGGAGCTTTTCCTCTCAGGGAGCCACAGTCCATGCCTGGTGTGGTGGCCCCACGCCGTGGTGCCCGGGCTCTTGCTGTCATGTGGATCTGCCGCTGGCTCGTGGGACAAGGCGACCGCCCCACTTCCGGCCAGCGCCTTCACGTCCCACCAGCAAGGCCAGGAGGCAAGGAGGGGCATGAGCTGCCGTCCTCGCTCAGCCGGCAGCCGGGACAGGCTCTGCCGAGACGCCGGCATCTGAGGGCAGTGCAGAGGAAGGGGGAGGCGGGGCCTGGGGAGAACCAGGGGACTCTGCCTCCGCCCTCCTCAGCCGCCTGCGCTGCCGCCCCCCGCAGACATCATCCACAAGTTCATCCGGGATAAGTACTCGAAGAGGTTCCCCGAGCTGGAGTCGCTGGTCCCCAACGCGCTGGACTACATCCGCACGGTCAAGGTGAGCGGAGAGAGACGGGGTCCCCCCACCCGCGTCCTGTCCCCAAGTGCCCGCTGCCCATCCAGCTTCCTGCTGCCCTCTGGGAGGGGGGGCGGCGACTCAGTGCTTGGGCCCCCGCCGCTCACGGGGGAGATCCGGGCGCCTTGGCTGGCCCAGCAGGCCCTCAGGCAGTGAACCTGCAGATAGGGGTTTGGTTCTCGCTCTGCCTCTCGGGTAACTAAGTGAGCGCTAAGGAACAGGAGAGGCGTGAGGGCTGCCGACGGGAGGGGTGGACAGAGACGGCGGCTCCATCGCGGAGCCGGGGCAGGACCCTCCTGAGGCCTCGCCTGTGCTTCCCCGCTGTGCACGGGGCGGGCGGCACTGGAGTCGCGCTCTGGGGTCTGAAGGAGCACCCGTGCAGAGGATCAGGGAGGTGGTGGATACGCACAGAGCCCCTGAGTGGGGATGACCGGGAGAAACTGGGGAGGGTCTGGCAGGCCTTTAAACTTGGGGTCAGAGGGGAGAGTCGGGGAGGATGGAGACGGGCAGGTCCAGAGGGTGGCCGGGGCAGCAGGTCGTGTCCCGCTTCGGGGTCAGCTGATGCAGAGCCGCTGCAGTGCTGACCCACAGGAGCCCCGGCTCGCCCAGGGTCCCCACGAGGAGCCGCGCGGGTGCTGCCGCAGGGAGCCTTGCTGAACCCCCGCCCCCGCATCCCCTCCCCGCCCCCAGGAGCTGGGCAACAGCCTGGACAAGTGCAAGAACAACGAGAACCTGCAGCAGATCCTGACCAACGCCACCATCATGGTCGTCAGCGTCACCGCCTCCACCACCCAGGGGTGCGTGCGCTGTGGAAGGGAGGCGTCGGGGTACCAGAAAGGACGACACGGGCCCCAGCCGGTGTGGGCGGGGAGGCGCTGGCGGAGAGCTGAGGAGACTGGGCGCGCGCCAGTCGGACGGCAGTCCCAGGAGGGCCGGGTCCCCCCGCAGGCAGCAGCTGTCGGAGGAGGAGCTGGAGCGGCTGGAGGAGGCCTGTGACATGGCGCTGGAGCTGAACGCCTCCAAGCACCGCATCTACGAGTACGTGGAGTCCCGGATGTCCTTCATCGCCCCTAACCTGTCCATCATCATCGGAGCGTCCACGGCCGCCAAGATCATGGGTGAGGCTCTGGGAAGTGGGGGCTCGGGCCCCGTGTCTCCTGGCACAGAAGTGCGGGGTGGGGAGGGAGATCCTGGAGTCCAGCAGAGCCAGGAGGCCGCGTGGCCCTGCCCTGGAGCACGGGCAGCCTGCAAGTAGGAACCGGCGCTGTGGTCAGTTCTCTCGCAAGGCGGGGATGCCGGTGCTGGCCGTGCGCTCGAGTTCACTGGCAGGTGCCCCCGGGGCTCCTCCCCCTCGAGCAAGGGGTGTTGGGGAAGCAGCTGTGTTCCGTCACCGTAGCTGCCACAGCAGAGGCCCACAGACACACTGGCTCCAGGAGAGAGGGTCGCTGTCCCAGCTCGGGGCTGGTTTCTCCTGAGGCCTCTCCCTGAGCCACCTTGGATCCCCTCCTCATCCCCTCGGGTGAGACAGGTCGGCCCTCACGTGCAGGCGCACTGTCCAGGGTGGGACCCCAGAGGTGCTGACCTCTCCCCGGCCCGGGCTGCAGGCGTGGCTGGCGGCCTGACCAGCCTCCCCTCCCTCCCGGGGCTGGGCCTGACCAGCCTCCCCCCCACCCCACGCGCTGCAGGCGTGGCTGGCGGCCTGACCAGCCTCCCCTCCCTCCCGGGGCTGGGCCTGACCAGCCTCCCCCCCACCCCACGCGCTGCAGGCGTGGCCGGCGGCCTGACCAGCCTCCCCTCCCTCCCGGGGCTGGGCCTGACCAGCCTCCCCCCCCAACCCGCTGCAGGCGTGGCCGGCGGCCTGACCAGCCTCCCCTTCCTCCCCGGGCTGGGCCTGACCAGCCTCCCCCCCCAACCCGCTGCAGGCGTGGCCGGCGGCCTGACCAGCCTCCCCTTCCTCCCCGGGCTGGGCCTGACCAGCCTCTCCCCCCACCACCCCCCGCAGGCGTGGCCTGTGGCCTGACCCCTCCCCTCCCTCCCCGGGCTGGGCCTGACCAGCCTCTCCCCCACCCGACCCGCTGCAGGCGTGGCCGGCGGCCTGACCCCTCCCCTCCCTCCCGGGGCTGGGCCTGACCAGCCTCCCCCCCCCCCCCGCAGGCGTGGCCGGCGGCCTGACCAACCTGTCCAAGATGCCCGCCTGCAACATCATGCTGCTCGGTGCCCAGCGCAAGACGCTGTCCGGCTTCTCGTCGACCTCGGTGCTGCCCCACACCGGCTACATCTACCACAGCGACATCGTGCAGTCCCTGCCCCCGGTGAGCACGGCTGTGGTCGGGGCCCGGAGAGACGGTGGCCTGCGGCGTCAGAGCCGGGGGCTGGAGCACGCAGCACTGGGCTGTGGTCCTGCGGGGCCACGCGCTCATACGAGGCGGGAGCTCTCCTGGGACACAGGGCAGTGTGTGCCCAGGGTTGTGGCCAGGACTCAGGCCTGCAGGGCAAGGCCCGGCTTGCAAGTGCCCTGGTCTGCCGATGCGCCCGGAGGCCTTGCAGGGCCCGCTGGGAGCTGTGGATCATGCAGGCCAGGGTCCAGTTTCACAGGCGCCGGGGAGGGGTGCATGGGGCAGTTGCTGGCCTCGGGCTTCGGCTGTGCTGCCCACCTTGCAGCACAGGGAGAGCCCCTGCCCCCCTCCCCCCACAGCGTCAGTCTCCCCCAGGGCTCCCCAGGAATCAGCGTCGTCTCACACGGGCTGATCTTGGCCCCATGCAGACCCAGCCCCTTCCCTCAGCCGCGTGGTCTTTGCTGCACGGCAGCAGAGACGCGTCTGGGGAGCAGTGGTGAGGGCAGATCCACGCCCCCAGCAGGTTCACTTCCTTCCTCCGTGGCAGCGGTGGCCGCGGGCGAGTCCATACGTCTGTCCCGATGGTCTCGCTCAGGCGTCTGCGCCACCTCTGGGCTCGCAGGGGAAGTGCAATGGTTCAGAGGCGGGTGTCCCCCGTGGGCCCTGCACGGGTATTTCACTGCTGGATGACGGCCACCACAAGGACGTGATGGTGAAAACGCTGGGGGCAGGGGGGAGGGGAGACGCTCGGGGCTCACTGCCTGCCCACAGCCCTCGTGGCTGGTGGTGTTTTCCTGGGGACAGGGGGGAGGGAGACGCTCGGGGCTCACTGCCTGCCCACAGCCCTCGTGGCTGGTGGTGTTTTCCTGCACGTGGCATCTCTGCTTTCACCGCCCGTTGTAGAGATGGGGAAACTGAGGCACAGAGCCTCAGCACCTTGTCCAGGGTCTGAGTCTCCCGGATTCCCACCTTCACTGCCTTCAGTGTCCTGGGCCCCTGGCTCCCTCGGGCTCATCCTGGGGCGCGAGGACTGATGGGAGCCAGAGCCGCTGCGGGACAGATGGCCTGGCTGTCCCCGGTGCTGGCTCCCGTCCCTCGTGTGGACGGCGTTTCCTTGCCGCGTGCCTCGCCCCGCCCATCACTGTCCTCCAGTCCGCAGGCAGCAGACGGGAACGGATCCCAGGGTGCCAGCAGGCCGCCCAGAATCCCAGGCCCTGGAGCCCGGGCGCTGCCCCCCACCACCTGCGCACTGCTGCCCAGAGCCAGGCCCTCCGCAGGCCACGCTGCTGCCCTGTGGCTGAGGGCCCCTCCCGCCCGTGCTGTTCCAGCTCAGTTCCTGCACAAGCCGAAGACACCACAGCATGGCCCGCTTGGTGGCCGGGAACCTCAGTGTCCACATGTTTTTTAGAAGGTTTTATTTATTTACTTGAGAGGCAGAGTTACAGTCAGAGAGATCTCTCAGCCACTGGTTCACTCCCCAAATGGCTGCCACGGCCAGAGCTGTGCCGATCCAGAGCTGGGAGCCAGGAGCTTCTTCCGGGTCTCCCACGTGGGTGCAGAGGCCCAAGGACTTGGGCCATCTTCCACCGCTTTCCTAGGCCATAGCAGAGAGCTGGATCGGAAGCGGAGCAGCTGGGACACGAACCAGACCCATACGGGATGCCGGCGCCACCGGCAGCCAGAGCCTTAGCCCACTACGCCACAGTGCGGCTGCAGGTTCCACGTCTGCCAAGTGGGGGCGCTGACTGCAGCAGCCTGGTGCTCGAGCATCTGATGAGGGTCCGTGTGCAGGGCGAACCTGCACAGCAGGGTTGAGAACAGGCTGCAGGTGCTCCCCCGGGAACCTCCGCATCCTCCTCTGGGCTCCGCCCTCAGCCACAGCGACCCCAGCACACGGCTCCTCCGGCCCTGGCCTCCTTCCCACGATGGGAGGGGGCTGTTGGGAGCAGGGGCCGTGTGTGTGTGTGTGTGTGTGTGTGTGTTAGAGAGAGAGAGAGAGGTCCTCGTGTGTGTGTGTGTGTGTGTGTGTGTGTGTGTGAGTGAAGCCCCCTCGGGGAGGAGCAGCCCTGTCTCTGTCCATCTGTCCGGCTCACAGACTCCGCGTCCCCCTGCCGTTGCTCTAGGATCTGCGGCGGAAAGCAGCCCGGCTGGTGGCCGCCAAGTGCACGCTGGCAGCCCGCGTGGACAGTTTCCACGAGAGCACGGAGGGGAAGGTGAGGCTCGCTCTGGGGACCCAGCCCAGGAGCACTGCCCTGACGGGGCACACACACCCCTTCCCTGGCTCGGAGCTCCTGTCTGTCTCCAGAGCCAGCCAGGAGCCCCTGCAGACCCCCCCTCCGTCAGGGACCTCGTGACCCCAGGGCGCCCTCCCCACCCCACAACCCCAGCCACACCCCTCTTGCCTTGTGATGTCAGCCGTTCCGGGCCAGGACCTGGGCCCTGCTGGCTCTGTGCTCTCGGCAGCCGCACCTGCCGTCCTGGGCATTGCTGTGTGCCGGCTCCCAGCCCGGCAGTGTTCAGGTGCCCAGCCGCCACCCCTGCACACACGCACACAAAGCCCCGCCTCTGGGGCTCCCACTCCAGTAGGGGCTGGGGCAGCAGCCAGGTGACACTTGCCCCACAAATGCCAAGAAGAAGAACAGCATCTGGGGTGTGAGGGGTCGGCGGGAGGGCTTCTCTGGCCAGGAAGTTCTGCCCTGCACCCGAGTGCAGTCAGCGTCAAGTCCCAGGGCCCCTGGGGGAAGTTCCAGGTGGGACGGTCAGTGCAGGCGGCCTGAGGCTGGAGCCCCCCCAGCCCCCGGGGGGTGAGGCGGTGATGGGGCACCTTCTGTGCCCTCGGGAGGACCTGGCACCTTGGAGGTGCTGAACAGGGGCCTGCGGGACCTGAGGGCGGTGCCGGGAGAGCAGCAGGCATCGCGGGTGTGAGCTGGACGACCGGCCCACCCACTGTCCGGGGCTGAGAGCTTGGTCAAGCAGCAGCTTCAAAGGGCACCCAAGAGCCGCCAAGGCCGTCGGGTGCTGCGGGCTGATGGCCCGTGGTGCAGCCGCCCCCGCCTCCCTGTCCCCCCCCAGGTGGGCTACGAGCTGAAAGACGAGATAGAGCGCAAGTTCGACAAGTGGCAGGAGCCGCCCCCCGTGAAGCAGGTGAAGCCGCTGCCTGCGCCCCTCGATGGGCAGCGGAAGAAGCGAGGCGGCCGCAGGTGAGAGACCCGGGGGGCGCGGGCGGGGGCCTCCGAGAGGAAGAGGCCCGAGCTCTCTGCCCGCGCGTGACCCGCCGCCTTCCCAGGTACCGCAAGATGAAGGAGCGGCTGGGGCTCACGGAGATCCGGAAGCAGGCCAACCGCATGAGCTTCGGGGAGGTGGGCCCCGCCCCTCACCCAGGGCCCCCAGTCCTGCCCCGTCCCCGCCCCCCCCACCCAGGGCCCCTCTGGCTCTCCCCTTCCGCTGCCCACCCTCACCAGGCTCCCAGGACCCAGGCCTACCGGCCTCCCAGGCTCAGCCACACCCGCCCCCTGTGCTCTGAGCATCCTCTGGTCCTGCGGCTGGGCTCAGTGCCCCCAGTGCTGAGACCTGTGCTGCCCTCGCACCCTCTCCCCCCAAGCATGAGAGAGGGCGCTGTGTGCTGAGGGCCCCCACCTGACTGCGGGCACCCCCCCCCCCAGATCGAGGAGGATGCCTACCAGGAGGACCTGGGCTTCAGCCTGGGCCACCTGGGCAAGTCGGGCAGTGGGCGCGTGCGGCAGACGCAGGTGAACGAGGCTACCAAAGCCAGGATCTCCAAGACGCTGCAGGTATGGGCGGGGCCCAGGTGGGGGCGGGGTGAGGGACGGGGGCGGGGCTGCCCCTTCATCCCGTGCCCTCCCACCCACAGCGGACCCTGCAGAAGCAGAGCGTGGTGTACGGCGGGAAGTCCACCATCCGTGACCGCACCTCAGGCACAGCCTCCAGTGTGGCCTTCACGCCCCTGCAGGTACGGCTCGGGCCGCCCCCCACCAGGGCCTGCTGGGGGGGTGGGGGGCAGCCAAGCTCCTTCCCTTTCCCCGCGAGGCAGCGGCACGATGGGGTCCCCTCTCCCTGGCCATGTGGTCCCGGCACAGTAGGTGTGAGGAGGGTGTACAGACCAGCCCCAGACTGAGGCCTGGGGCTCCAGGCGGTCACGAGAAAGCTGCCAGGTGGGCTTGGGTTCCCACTTGGGTTCCGTCCGAGCCGCCACACCTGTCCGCGGCTCCGTGCAGTCACCACACGGCAGCGTGCCCCATGGTGATGGGTGACGTCCCCACGCTCCCTTGCCCAGCCAGGGAGTGTCCACTGGGCGCCCACCAAGTCCCAGGAGCGTCGGGCTCTGGGGAGGAGGTGAAGAGCAGAGGAGACAGCGCGGGTCGGTGGGACCGTGGGACACAGGTGCCCGGGCAGCGGGAGCAGGACCCAGAGGCCCTCATGGGAAGAACCACCGCTGGGCGCGGCTTCGGCCGCAGCCCCCTGGGGCTCTGTTCCCGGGCGGGATGTCGCCTCTGTCCAGGGGACCGGAGACTCCCAGGGACTGGGCCCAGCTGAAGCCTGGACACCCTCGGGAGGCTCTCTGGCGTCCCCACCCCCCACGCTCCCCTCTGCCTCACCCGCAGGGCCTGGAGATCGTGAACCCACAGGCAGCCGAGAAGAAGGTGGCGGAGGCCAACCAGAAGTACTTCTCCAGCATGGCCGAGTTCCTCAAGGTCAAGGGCGACAAGAGCGGCATCATGTCCACCTGAGGGGCTGCCACTGAAGGGACACAGAGGCCCTCCCTCCTGAAGGGGCCGGGGGCGGGGCCAGGAGCCTGCCCCGCCTGCCCCTCATCCAATCCAGGCAGGACCGGGAGGGGGCCTGCATGGCCGCCCGGCTCAGAGGCGCGGGGCCTGGGCGGGCTCCCCCAGGGCCTGGATGGCCGCCCCGCTCCGAGACACAGGGGCTTGCCCCATGCCTTTTTTTACTCTAGCTGCAGATGGTCTGGGGGGAGAGTACAATTAAAACACATTATGAGGCGTGGCCTGTGGAGCCTTCGTGTGTTAGACCTGGGGCACCAAAGTTGGTGGCAGAAGGTGGGGGGGAGAACTTGGGCCCCCAGTGCAAGCCCGGCTCTGCCACTTTCTTCTGGGACCCCAGGCCAGCGTGGACTGTGTCCATGCCAACCCCGCGGGTGCCGGGGCCCCGTGACTGGGGTTGGGTGGTGCCGAGCCAGCGAGGACCCTCATGGGTCCACCCCCAGGAGCACCCTCCTCCCACAGCCCAGGTCCTCAGCGGCACCTCACCTGGGCCGAGGGGGCAGCGTGGGCAGGCCCAGAGTGTGGCTGAGCCTGGTTTCCCAGGAAGGGCTAACCGCACCCACCCTGTCTGCAAGGCCTGGGCTTCTAGTTACCCTGGGGTGGGTGAAGACAAGAACCAGCGGGAAGTGAGGCGTCTGTGTCTTCACAACCCTCCCCCCCTCCCCCCGCTTTCTCTCTGGGTCCCATCTGAGATCTGCCCCTTCTCGCCGGGCACGTCTGGACCCAAGTCCCTCCCTTGGCCCGGTGGACCCCGCTGCCAATCTCTGACTCCTCTCTCAAGTCAGAGTCTGCCCCCTAGCAGGCGCCTCTGGGTGGCTGAATGACCCCAGGCTGTGTAACTGCCCGCTTGTATCCCCCAGCCTTCAAGTCAGCCCAGCTTGCTAGGGACCGCCCTAGCCGGTGGCTGTGGGCCGGCTGTCGCCCCCAGCCCTGGGGGTGGACAGGGTGTGGGTCTGGGAGGGGCTGAGTCACCGCCTTCCCTGCAGTGCTAAGCTAAGAGGCTTCACTCGCTCGGAATTACCTGGAGGGCTGCTGAGCCCAGGTCCTGACTCAGTGGGTCTGAGGTGGGGCTCAAACTGCATCTCAACAAGTTCAAAGTGACGTTTGTGCTGCACTTCCTGTTAGGTGGCTCCCCTGCCACCGCCACCACCGAGACGGCTTCCGGTGCTTTAGCGTGAGCCCCGCAGGTGGTTCCCATGTGCGGCAGCCAGGTTTGACAGCATCACTCTGGACCCGCCCCCATCACCACTCTGCAGGTCTCCCGCGCCCAGTCCCTCCCTCGGCGCAGGGCTCCTCTCAGGACCCCAGCAGGGGAGTACAAGCGACCCTCCCTGCACCTGACTGATGCGCGGTGCAGAATGGCTCAGTACTTGTTTGCATCTCCCCCGGACTGATCTCACTCTTGGCCCACCTAGCGAGGAACCGAGCACCTCTGCCCTCCCCGCCCCGACTGTGTGTGTGGCTCCGGGCCAGCGCTTCCCGGTTCACGGAAGCTACAGCACCTCGGCTCATCCAGCACACCGCGTGATCGCGGAAGCGATGGTGGATGTGCACCGACCCGTCCCAGCACGGCTCCCGCGGGCAGTCCACCCCAGGGAGAGACGGCGGGCGGAGCTAGAGGCACAGGTGGACCGAAGGGCGCGATCTCCTTGCTGCCGTCCGCAGGGGCCCCAGGACGCTCGGGAGCCCGAGGCGACGGTCCCACCTCCCGGCCCGGAACCAGGCAGCGGCAGGGCAAAGCCCCCACGCCTGCCCCTGGCCAGCCGTGCACCGTGCCAGCGGCCTCGGAGGCGCTACCTGGGCCGTTTCCCGAGGTGTGCCAATCAGAGGCACTTGGGAAAAGAAGATGCAACGGACAGGGCCGGGACGCAGCGGGTAAGCAACGATGCGACCGAGACCCGCACCTGCAGGCCACACCCGCTGTCACACGCTCCCTGAACGGGTACCGCCTACTCTTGACGCCATTGGCCAGGCTGAGATAAATGCTAACAGACAGGACCAACGGCGCGAGAGGGGTGGGCTTTCCTGCCTAGCCCCGCCCCCTTGGCCCAGCGGCTGTTTTGATTGGCAGCTGATTCGGCTCGGCCCCCGCTTTGAAGGCACCTGTCTCTCATTAGATACGCGGCCTTTAACGCCCACTCTCCATGCCTTCCTCCGCTTTCCCCACCCACCTCTAAGGCCAACCAATGGCTTCAGGGCAGAGAATCGTCTCGCAACCAATTAAAAGCGACCCTAAACTTGACGGACGACTTCCCGCCCCTGATCAGCCTAGCTCCTCCCCGCGACCAATGGGTTTGCAAGAGGAGGGGGTGGGCAAATCCAATCAGCACAACACATGCCTCCTGATTGACGCACGGGCCCTCGCGCTGGCGTGTTGTGCCTTGAAGGCGGGAGGAGGAGGCGGAGCGGGGAAGAAAACCTGAGCCAATCCTAGCAGATTGCGCGGGAGGCCAATCGAACGCCGCGCCTTGGTGCGACTGCCCAATCTGCGAGAGGGGGCCGGCCTCATCCCTGCCAGAAACCAATAAGGAGCGTCCTACGGTCAAGAGCGACGTGCAGCAGGAGCAATGACGGGCCTATATTCGGGGCACGGGGGCGGGTCGGCGCCAGAGACGAGAAGAGAGGAGGGGAGGCCTCCTCCGCCGCCGCCATCTTGGACCGGGCCCGGTCAGCTTCCGCGGAGCCATCGGCAGACGCCGCGGCCTCCCTTGAGCCCCGACCCCCGTCGTCAGAACAACCCCGGGCCCACTCCCCCAGCCCCACTTCCGCTTCGCGCCGCTATCGCGATAGCGCCCGGGCCCGGGGCGCGAGAAAAAGGCGGCGGGCGCTCGCCTCCCCCGGCTATCGCGATACGCTCCTCAGCGGCGGCGCCAGCTCCTGTGGTGAGAGCATCAGGCTCGACTGGGCCGGACCCCTCCCCTCCCCTCCCCCGGCGCCTCGGCCGCCCTCCCCGCCGCCTCCCGCCCTGGCGACACCGCCGTCTGTCGCGACATGCCCCGCCGCCCGGCCCCTGCTGCCGCCTCGGTCGCGCGGGGCTCCGGGCGGCCGGGGGCGGCCCCTCCGTCAGACCCGGCTCGGCCCCTCACGCCCCTCGGCGCCGCCGGCGTCCTCCCGCGCCCGGACCCCCGCCCCGCGTGGCCTCCGCTGCGGGGCCCCCTCCCGGAGGGGTGCGCGGGTGCGAGGCGCCCGGCCCGCCGCGGCGCAGGTGCCCGCCTCCTCGGGGCTCAGCCCCTGGTGCTGGGGGACCCCGGCGGCGCGGGGGGCGCAGGCCCTGCGGGAGCGCCCGCGGGAAGGACACCGGCTCCGCAAAGTTTGCGCGTCGCCCCGTGCGAGGTCCCGGGACAGCCGGGGCTCGCGCGCCCTGCAGCGCACGGGGCGGGATGGAGGGGGTGCGGCTGGCGTTGCGGGATGTGGCTGCCTCCCTCGCGGGTGGCTGTGCGCCGAGCTGCCCCGGGTCGCAGGGACCCGGGCCCGTCTCGGGGAACTTGCTCCCTCCGGTCTCCGTGCCCGTGCTGGGCTCCCCTTTCGCGGAGCAGAACCTGCCCTTTGGGGGAGGGGTCCTTGATCAGCTCCCGCGCGCCCTGGAAGGTGCTGCCTGGGCCGGGCCTGCTGTGGCCTCCCCTGCCCTCCTGGATACTGGTGTCGGCCCCTGTCCTGGGTGGGAGGGGTCCCCGCCAGCCGTGAGGCCTAGGACCCGCGGGGCGCACTTGGCCCCTGTTTATTCTCCCCTCCACCTGTCATTTCTCCCCGGCACGAGACTGAACGCCAAGGGGCTGTGCTCAGCAGGGGCCGCGGGCGCTGGTGGCCGGTGCGAGACCCTGTGCGGTCACTGCCGTGGGGACTGAAGCTGCCCTGGCCTCTCCTGACCAGGGCGGGGGTCCTCAGGCCCCTGGGACTCGGGGTCGCCCGGATCAGAGCGATCAGAGGGCTTTGGGACGAGGTCTTTCCGAAGGTGTGTGGTGGCGGCTTGCTGCCCGCACCCACTCGTCCTGGGGACCCGCGGAGGCGGGGCAGCTGCCCGCAGTACTGTCCTTTGTTTTAGGCGTGCTCGTGGGGGGCCAGGCCTCCCTGCTGGACGGGAGGGGGGGGCGGTGCTGCGGGAAAGCCCCGGTTGTCCGCGCGTGCCGCCCCAGAGCGTGGGCTCCCCTTGCTGCGGCACTGAGGCTGGGTTCCTCCGGGGGCCAGCTCCGGCCTCTCTGGGCAGCTGCCCGCTCGGAGTCGGGCCGGCTCCATCCTGCTGCTGGTGCCGAGGGGCTGGGACGGGTGTGAGAGCTGGCGCGCACCTGCGCGCTCTCCAGCCTCCCTGCTGCCCGGGCCCCAGAGCTGCTGAGCGCTGGGGGCTGGAGCTCAGGCTCCCTTCCGCGCACTCTGCTGTGGGCTCCCCCGTCGGGACGTGCCCCCTCCTTGTGCATGGCCTCGGAGACTCTGGTCTGGGAATGGCCCGCGTGTGGCCCGCAGGCGACCCCGAGATTCGGCTCCCTCAGGTCTGCGGGGCGGCTGCCACCTGCCTCTGCCCACCGTGGGCCCTGTGGGAGAGTGTCGGCTGCCCCTTTAAAGCCTGTGTGGGACCGCGGCCTCCGGGGTTAGGTGTGGACACCCAGCCCCGTGCTGCGTTTCCAGCGGGCGAGCCCCTGTGGGGCAGGACCGTCCCAGGTGCCCCTCGTGGGACGCCTGCCTGTGGCTCTTGCTCCCTGGGCGGGCTGTTCCTGCCCATGGCAGGGGAGCGCGGGCGCTGCCTGGCTCTTGCTTATTGGCCCTGGCGGGGACCCCTTCTGGCAGCTCAGACTCCTAAGCTAGCCCTCCCCGGGGCTCCCTGGCGGGTCCGAGGGCGGCCGTCCCTGGACGAAAGGCCCTGGGAACTCCTTTTTGGCCCCAGCCCGCGGGTTGCCTGTGACTGCCGTGAGGGTGCAGACGCCCCCGGCTCAGGTTGGGCCTGCCTGGTGGCTCCTGTTGCCCCAGTCCCCGCTGCCACTCCGGCACGGGGTTCCTGTGAGCACAGAGCCCTGCCTCGCAGCCAAGGTAGGTTTTCACTCTCCTGCCTCAGCCAGATTTCGGTCTCCTCCCGTGTGACCCCAGCTCTAGCCCTCCTCGGGGTTTGGAGTGTGAGCTGCTCTTGGTTTTCGGGTTCTGCTCTGAGGCCCACTTGTGTGTGGTCCAGCTGGGTCCATTTCCTCCCCCGTGGCGCACGCGCAGACATGACATCTAGCCCAAGCGAATGCTGATCCCGTTAGTCCCCGACGTGTCTGAAAGGGGAGGCATCTGGTGGTCCCCAGGCGCGGTTCCGTTAGTCCCCCGACGTGTCTAAAAGGGGAAGCATCTGGTGGTCCCCAGGCCCGGTCCCGTTAGTCCCCCGACGTGTCTGAGGGAGGCATCGCGTGGTCCCCAGGGCAGGTCCTGTTAGTCCCCGACGTGTCTGAAAGGGGAGACATCTGGTGGTCCCCAGGGCTGGTCCCGTTAGTCCCCGACGTGTCTGAAAGGGGAGACATCTGGTGGTCCCCAGGGCCAGTCCCGTTAGTCCCCGACGTGTCTGAAGGAGGCATTGCATGGTCCCCAGGCCCGGTCCCGTTAGTCCCCGACGTGTCTGAGGGAGGCATCGCGTGGTCCCCAGGCCCGGTCCCGTTAGTCCCCGACGTGTCTGAGGGAGGCATCGCGTGGTCCCCAGGGCCAGCACCTTTGTCCCTCGGTCGCCGCATGCTGTGTGACTACCCTGCTCTGGAGGTCTTTGTTCGTCTTCTGGGGAGAAGGGGTTCCATGCCCTAGGAATTCCCCACTTCCTGGTTGAAGACCCACGAAAGATCACAAGAGACCTCCAGCGTCTCGCCGGGGCTGGTGCTGGGCGGCGGCGGGGGCAGGGCCCGGGCCTGGCTGCCGCTCGGATGGAGGGCTCGTCTCCCCGACCCCGTGCGCTGCTGCCCTGGCCGGCGGGTCGGCGCGGGCAGACGCTCACTCCTGCCTGTGTCTCCAGCAGCGTCCGTCTCCAAGGGAGTATGAAGAGAGTGCGTCTGTAGGGCCGGGAAGATGGCGGACAAGCGCAAACTCCAAGGTACGAGGCTGGGCGCCTGCTGTGCCGCGGCCGCTGGCCTGGGCCCCCCTCGGGCCGCTTGCCGCCCCGGCAGGGCCCTCACCCCGCCCTCCTCCGCCAGGTGAGATTGACCGCTGCCTCAAGAAGGTGTCCGAGGGCGTGGAGCAGTTTGAAGACATCTGGCAGAAGGTGCGGGCTGTGGCCCTGAGGGAGAGGGGCCGCATGCTGGGTGCCGGGAGAGGGGCCGCGTGCTGGGTGCTGGGCCCAGGAGGAGCAGCTCTAAGCTGGGTCTGGGCAGCGAGGGTCCCAGCACCCAGAGGAGGAGGAGGGAGACTGGACCTGTGCCCCCGCCGCGGGGCCTGCGCTGACCCCGAGTTCTCCACCCCTCAGCTCCACAACGCAGCCAACGCGAACCAGAAAGAAAAGTATGAGGCCGACCTGAAGAAGGAGATTAAGAAGCTGCAAGTGAGGGGCTGGGCCGGACTCCTGTGTCCTGTGGGCGGAGGGACCGGGGCGTGGACTGCTGGGCCCCCGGGAGCAGAGGGCCCTGGAGGCCCACTGCTGCTCTTCCCATCTGCAGCGGCTAAGGGACCAGATCAAGACATGGGTGGCGTCCAACGAGATCAAGGACAAGAGGCAGCTCATAGACAACCGCAAGCTCATCGAGACGGTAGGAGCCCGGGGCCTGGGGCCCCCGGGGGCAGGTGGCCAGGTTCCCGGACCGCAGAGGACTGAGAGCAGTCAGGCGTCCACCCCGAGGGAAGGCGGAGGCCGCTCCCTCCGCCTTCAAGAGCCCCTGCCGATTGCGCTCTCCACAGCAAATGGAGCGGTTCAAAGTTGTGGAACGAGAGACCAAAACCAAAGCTTATAGCAAGGAGGGCCTGGGCCTGGCCCAGAAGGTGGACCCTGCCCAGAAGGAGAAGGAAGAGGTTGGCCAGTGGCTCACGGTGAGCTGGGCAGAGAAGAGGAGGTGAGCGCGGGGGCCTGGCCCAGCCCACCCAGGAGCTCGGCCCGACAGCCCGCCTCTCTCCCCAGAACACCATTGACACCCTCAACATGCAGGTGGACCAGTTTGAGAGTGAGGTGGAGTCCCTGTCCGTGCAGACGCGCAAGAAGAAGGGCGACAAGGATGTGAGTGGGGGGGCGGTCCGCACGGGGTGCGGTGCAGGGAGGAGGCGGGCAGGCTCTCGGCCATGGCTATGTGGGAAGATGGTGGGGCTGTCAGAGCAGTGGGAGCGAGGCTTCCTGGCCCTCAGAAGGCCCCAGGTCCCAAGGTGAGGTGGCCGTGTGGACAAGGCAGGACTCTGGGAGCCAGCAGGGAAGCTGCCCAGAGGGTGCTCTGGGGGTTGGATCCCAGAAAGGGGGCATTGTCAGGTGTTGGGGCAGAGGGGTATGACCTACCTGTTCTTGCTGGCCCAGGAGAGGCAGGGCGCGCAGGGCAGGTCCCCTGGGTGGCTGCAGGGCCGGGGCCAGAGTTGCGAACCAGAGACTTGAGACTTGAAGGGGGGATCTGGAGCCGGGGCCAGGCTGTCAGCGTCTGAAGGGCTTGTGTCCCCTGCCCGGAGCACCGGGCTTCTGAACCTGGGCTCCCGGCAGGGGAGCGAGCGGGGCTGGGGGTGGCAGGACCCCACATGGCACCCTTGAATGGAGGTTGCTGTTGGGACAAGGTGGGGAGTGGGGTGTGTGCACCCCAGAAGGGGGCCAGGGTTGCTGCACAGGCTCCTAGGGGCCAGGCGTGGGGCTGGCGCGGGCCTCTGGGTGTCCAGGGAGTGCTGGGTTCAGAAGGGCTCTGTGGAGAGAGCAGCGGGGCCCCTGGGGTGTCGGGCCTTGCTCGGGGAGGGGCTGGAGCGGGAGGACGGTTCTGCGGGGGCGGGCCGGCCCTCGGCAGCCCCTGAGCCTGGCCCTGGGCTCGCCAGCAGAAGCAGGACCGGATCGAGGGCTTGAAGCGGCACATCGAGAAGCACCGCTACCACGTGCGCATGCTGGAGACCATCCTGCGCATGCTGGACAACGACTCCATCCTCGTGGACGCCATCCGCAAGATCAAGGACGACGTGGAGTACTACGTCGACTCGTCCCAGGACCCCGACTTCGAGGAGAACGAGTTCCTGTACGACGACCTGGACCTCGAGGACATTCGTGAGGCCTGGGGTCGCCCTGCGGGAGCGGGCCGGGCCGGCTCCTGCCCCAGCCCCAGCCCGCTAAGCACACGCCCCCCTGCCCCCACAGCACAGGCGCTGGTCGCCACCTCCCCCCCCAGCCACAGCCACATGGAGGATGAGATCTTCAACCAGTCCAGCAGCACGCCCACCTCGACCACCTCCAGCTCGCCCATCCCGCCCAGCCCGGCCAACTGCACCACGGTGAGGCCCTGGGGCCTAGGCTGTGGGGTGGCTGAGGGGCCTCCCTGCTTCTGGGTCCTGGACCCTCGGGGGGCCCGGCTGTGGGCGGTGTCTCTGGGAGCTGAGGGCCAGGCCAGGTAGGCGCAGGGACCCGGAGGGTCAGGTTTCAGAGCCTGGACTCTGAGGCCCCAGAGGTCACTCAGCAGCCTGACTCCTCCTCCCCCTCAGGAGAACTCGGAAGACGATAAGAAGAGGGGACGCTCGACAGATAGTGAAGTGAGCCAGGTAGGTCCAAGCCCCCCTACTCCGCGGTGCCCGCAGGCTGGCTGGGCCCAAGACACAGAGCGGGGCGACGGGCAGCACGTGCGAGGGGTCTTGGAGGAGGGCTGCAGCGGCTGGGGCAGGGGTCCAGGCAGCGTGGCGAGGCGAGGCCCGCCGGGTCCAGGGCCAGTGCTTACCTGTGCACCCAGAGCCTGGGGCTGCCTGGCTGAGGGGTCAGAAGAGCAAAGGGGCCTGTGTGGTGCCGAGGGGTTGCACTAGCCCTGGCCAGCATAGCCTGGTGCAGTCTCAGAGGAGCACAGTGTGGGACGCGGTGCTGGGCAGGGGGGGTCGGGCCTGTGCCCCACTGTGGCTGACGGGAGGGAAGTCCTGGAGGAGAGAGCGGGCTGCTGAGTGGCGGAGGAGGGGTGCGCAGGCAGACTCCCCGGCCCCCACTGCCCAGCCGTGGTCCTAGGGAGGAAGGGGTGGCCGGTCCCCTGGCTCTTGAGTGCGGGGTACTCGCGGCGAGCAGCGCCCAGGGTGTGGGCTGGTGGTGTGACTGCCGTGGGGAGGCCCCGGCGCTCCCGTGGTCACCTGGGGCCCCGCAGAGGCTCCAGTGACGTTCAGCACGGTCTGTGGGTGTTCGGCTGCTGGGAGTCCCCCACTGGCGCCTGCAGGCTGACGGCTGAGCTGTGTGCACGTGACTGCGTGGCACCCGTGGGGGCGTCCAGGCTGGAAGTAAACGTGGGTGTGTGAAGCACGGATGTGGTTGAGGCCCTCCTGGGGCAGGGTCAGCAAGGCCCGCGTGGAGGCTGGTGGGCTTGGCCAGAGGGGAGCTGCCGCCCCCGGTCCTGACCCTCTGTCCTCTCCCCCTGCAGTCTCCAGCCAAAAACGGCTCCAAGCCTGTCCACAGCAACCAGCATCCTCAGTCCCCGGCTGTGCCGCCCACCTACTCCTCCGGGCCCCCGCCTGCTGCTTCTGCCTTGACCGCTGCCCCTGGCAACAACGGGGCCCCCACCCCAGCAGCACCTGCAAGTGCCCTGGGTCCCAAGGCCAGTCCAGCTCCCAGCCACAACTCGGGTACTCCCGCCCCCTATGCCCAGGCAGTGGCCCCCTCGGCCCCCAGCGGGCCCAGCTCCGCCCAGCCCCGGCCCCCCAGTGTGCAGCCGAGCGGGGGAGGCGGCGGTGGCGGCAGCAGCGGCAGCAATAGCAGTGCCGGTGGAGGCTCTGGGAAGCAGAACGGCGCCACCAGTAAGTGGGCAGGGGTGTGGGCTGGGGGCAGGGTGGGCAGCAGCCCCCAGCTCCTTTCTAACCACTCCTCCTCCCACAGGTTATAGCTCAGTCGTGGCAGACAGCCCAGCAGAGGTGGCCCTGAGCAGCAGCGGGGGCAGCAGTGCCAGCAGCCAGGCCCTGGGCGCCCCCTCGGGCCCCCACAACCCACCGCCCAGCACCTCGTGAGTGTCCTGGCCCCCGTGGAGGTGGGCGGTGGGCGGTGGGTAGTGGCACCCCTGCTGCCCATCTGCCCGCCTGTCTCCTTGCCTGGGACATGTGTGCACAGCCCTTGGCCTTTAGCACACTCGTGAGTGTGCCCTCCACACTCTTCGCCCCACTTCTGGGGGGCCGCTGTCCCCTTTTCCACAATGAAATGTGCCATAGTCCTCCTCCCTCCCCAGCGCCCCAGATCACGGGTCAGAGCATTCCATGGGGTCTACCTGTCTCCCAGAGGAAATGGTCGAGCTTCTGCGGGGGGGGGGCCATCCCCTCCTGTGAGCTCTGTGGCCTCTGTCGAGCCCCCGAGCTCCCCAAGCCGCCTGCCTTTCTGATAAACAGTGATGCCAGGGTGGTGGTCTGAGCCCCTCGTGTCCCTCCCCCCACTTCCAGGAAGGAGCCCAGTGCAGCAGCCCCAGCAGGTGCTGGGGGCGTGGCCCCAGGC